>NC_057395.1:65425504-65725504 GCF_019320065.1 Cervus canadensis | reverse complement strand
GAGATAATGATTTTTTTCCTTTATATTCATTTTTTCTAAGTTTCCTGTGAGTGCTTCTTTTGTAATTAAAAAATTAATAAATAATGAACTGAATATTAGTTGAGTAAGAATGAATGTTTTGGGACTTCTCTGGTGGTGGGGTGGCTAAGACTCCAAGCTCCCAATGCAGGGGGCCTGGTTTCAATTCCTGGTCAGGGAACTAGACTCCACATGCTGCAACTAAGACCCGGTGCAGTTAGGCAGCTAGCCAAGTTAAGTAGGTTAGTTTAAAAAAAAAAAAAAAAAAAAGGAATATTTTGGCAGACAAAGCAGTGATGCGGGGCTGAATACTGTTTTGACTCAATGTACATATGCACTTTATATATAAATATGAAAATTTAGTGCTACACACACTTGCTAAAACTCAGTGGAGCTGTTCCAGGAAGGAGGAGGAACCATCAAAAGTTGATAAATAGGAAAACAATCCTGTGACTAAATATAAAGGTATGGATTTACAGCGGGGAGAGCTTTGAATTCACATCACCATTTTCAAAGTAAAGTCTCACGTGTCAGTGAACCATGCCCTTAGGTCACCAAGTAAGTGAAGTACATTATATGGGGCCTTTTCTCCCCTGGAGTAATGAGAGATTAATAGAGAAAAACACATACACACACCCCTCTAAGCGCACACACCGATGGATAAGAGCTCCGGCTACAAATCTGGCCTGAGCTAGAAGGGTCAGCAGTACCTAAAATGAATGGAAGGAATCCAAGGATTAAACACAGTCTCCAAACTCCAAATCACTTACAGAACCACTCAACTCAAAAAGTCCCCAACTACTGGAGGGAAACTTTATTAAAAAAGAAAAAAAAGGGGGATCCACATCAAAGCAGGGGTGAAAAAGCAGTGAGCGAGCCAAGGCCTGCTGTGTGGGGAAGGACACAAGGACACCCCACCAGCCCACCGCCGATCAAGTGATCAGTGGGAGCAGACTGACCTGCTTCAGCCCATGGTGCTGACAGCACTGCTAGTCTAGGGAGGGGAGAACAACACGCTAAGGAAGGGAGTGATACAGAAGACCCATACATAGGGCCTCTCAGTTCCCAGGGAGCACGGGAGATGATCACTGGGGTCAGGATTCTGCAGACTGGGGTTCTGGTCCTCACTGACTTCCTTCTGTGACCCTGAACTGCTCATAGGAATGCTGAGCTCTGCCTTCTCATCTAAAAGGGGGATTAGATTGCCTGCTCCCATCTGCCCTGACTGTAATGGACAATGAGATACTGGCTTCCCTCACCATGGAGAAAGGGGAGGATTTGTCCAAAGCTGACCAAAAACGGAGCTCTCTATCTCCATCTACTGCCCGTCCCATTACTGGAATGAACACCTCTCACCATCTGCACCCTGCGGGGAGGTGGGGGATGCCACCAGAAATAAGACGCCCATCCATTTGGTTAGTGCCCCCTCAGCTAGAGCCCAAGAATCTCTCAAGTTTGTTGGAACCAAATTACAAACAGATATAAGAAGTCACAAGTCAGTGCTGGATTCTGGGCCATTTCCCCCTTCCTAGCTGTGCTGTCTTAAGTAGAAGGCTGTGAAAGTGTGAAAGTGTGAGTCACTCAGTAGTGTCCAACTCTGTGACCCCATTGACTATATAGCCTGTCAGGCTCCTCTGTTCACGAAATTCTTCAGGCAAGAATACTGGAGTGGGTAGACATTCCCTTCTCCAGGGGATCTTCCTGACCCAGGGATCGAACCCGCGTCTCCTGCACTGCAGGCGGATTCTTTACCATCTGAGCCACCAGTCTCAAAGGAAAAGTCGCATGTACTCTTGAGCATTCATTACAGTGGGGGGCGACCTACCAAGTCTGGGAGACACAGCAGCAGGCCCAAGTCCAATGACCAATTTCTCCCTTCCTCTCAGAGCAAGAGCATGCAGAGTTATGGCAGGAGGGTACTTAGGAGCTTGGTGGCAAAGTGGGCTCTCTCAAACTCAGAAAGGTTTTCTCAGGGGCCATTCCAGAATGCTTTCCTGCAACCATTTTAATGCCCCTATGTAAGACATCATGTCTCTAAAACAAGATTCTTGGGACTGCTGAAATGATCAACTCTGGCTACTCTTCTGTGTAGAGTGTCTTTCTGCTGTGACCTGACCTTATGAAATAAATAAATAAATAATTAAAACCACAATAAACAAACCAAAACACAAACTTGATAAAATGACAAGATGTCTGCTTTAAATTATATTCCTGGTCTGGGCTAACCCTGGGTCTGAAGAGAAGACTATACAATTCAGAAGCTGGACTATACACCTTGTGAGGTCCTATCTGGCTCTGTAATCCTGTTAGAGGCCTTAGCTAGATATTCAGGCCTCTCCTCTGCAGAAGGAAGCTGGCAGTCTTGCCTGTGCCCTGGTGACTTTGTTAAACACACATGCGTACATATGCAGGCCTTCCAGAGGTGGGTAAACACTGCCTACTGTAAGGAGAGACGCACAGTCGTCTACTGTGGCTCTGGACGCTGAGGGACCTAAACAGGGCCTCTGTAAAACTAAACGCACTGGGAAACGATGCTCTAGCACGTCTTTGAAAATTCTGCAGCAGAAATTAAAGAATTATCTAACTAAATGGGAAGACATTTCATGTTCAGGGATTGGAAGGCTTAAGATTGTTAAGATGGCAATAGTGCCTAAAGCAATCTCCAGATTCAATACAACTCCTATGAAAATTCCAACAAACTCTTTTGGAAATGGAAAAGCTGATCCTCAAATTCCCACAGAACTGAAAGAGGCCCTGAACAGCCAAATGACACTAAAAAAGAAGAACGAAGTCTGAGGACTCACATTTTCCGATCTTAAAACTTACTATGAAGCTACACTGATCAAACTAGTTGAGTGTGATACTGGCATAGGACAGACACACAGATCAGTGGAACAGAACAGAAAGTCAAGAAATAAACCCATACATCTATGGCCAATCGATTTTTAATAAAAGCATTAAGTATTCAGTGCGGAACAACAAACAGTGCTAGGGCAACTAGGTATCTATGTGTAAATAAAAAAGGTGCACTCAAACTCCCCTGCCCCACCTCACATCATATACAAAATTAACTCAGCAACCTAAATGTAAAAGCTAAAACTATAAAACTCCTAGAAGAAAACACAGGAATAACTCTTCCTATGATCTGGATTTCTCAATGGCTTCTTAAATATGACACCAAAACAGAAGCAACACAAGAAAATCACATTAGAACTTATCAAAACTTACTGCTTCGAACAGTATACTGAAGAAAGTGAAAAAAAAAAAACAACTTACAGAATGGAACAAAATATTTGCAAGGCATTGAACTGGTAGAAGTCTGATATCCAGAACATACCAAGAACTCTTACAATTCAAGAACAAACAACTCTATTCAAAAATGGGCACAGGACTTGAACAAACACGCTCTTAAAAAAGATACACAAATGGCTAACAAGCACAAGCTAAGATGCTCATCCCTGTCAGTCACTAAGGAAACGCAAATCAAAACCACACATCACTTCACATCCGCCAGGATGGCTAGAACTTAAAAAGGACAGACAACGCCAAGTGTTGACAAGGATGTGGAGAAATGAAGCCTCATACACTGCTAGTGGGAATGGAAAATGGCACAGCTGCTATGGGAACCAGTTCTGGCGTCTCCTCAAAAAGTTAAACATAGACTTCACCTTACGACTCAGTAATTCTATTCCTAGGTATACAAATACCCAAGAGAAATAAAACTTATGTCCATACAAAAACTTGTACACAACTGTTTATGGCAACACTATTCATAAGGGCCAAAAGGCAGAAACAACCCAACCGTGCATCAGCAAATTAACGGGTAGACATTTTTGCATATCTAAAAAATGGACAATTCAGCCATAAGAAGAAATGAAGTACTAATACATGCTACAATGTGGATAAATCCCAAAACATGCTAAGTGAAAGAAATCAGGCCCAATTATATGAAATATCCAGCGCTGGCAAATCCATGGGCAGAGAAAGCCGATTGGTGGTTGAGACAGGCTGGGAGGAAGGGCACACAGGGAGGGAGTGGTTAATGGGGGACAGGGTTTTCTTTTGGTCTGACATAAAGTGAACTGTTTTAGAACTGGATACAGGTGGTGGGTACTCAATACCATGAATGTACTATGTGTCACTGAAATGCATATACTTTGAAAGGGTTATTATTTTCATGTTTCACCTCGTATTTTTAAAACATCTGCAGACAGGAACACAGTTCCCCAGTCTGTGTGTGTACCACTGGTATGGACATCACACACAGATCTGTCTCCTTTCAGTTCTAGAGCACTGCTAGAATGTCAAGTCAAACACCATGATGTTAAAAAAAAAGGACTGATGTGTCAAGGTGGTAAAATTATGAGTACCTTCCCCGTTTTGATTTTTTTCTTCAATGCATGTACAAATAGACTTCCCTCCCTCTCTCTCTTTCCCTTTTGCATACGCCCAGACGGAACATACCATATCAGGCTTTCTTCAAACTGACAAGACTGGAATTCTGTCCACCCTACCCTATGGCTTGTGAGCTTCTAGCAGTCACTTGGGCTTAATGGTCACCTCCGTCCCCCAGAAACAAATCCTCCCTTTGCTCTAAGAACTGAAGTTTTAGAGGCTTTTCTGGTTCCTTTTCCTTTTCTGAATTTACTTTCTTCTCTCTCCTCCACACTCCTGATCCTCCCTTTCAGGCTGCTATTTGTACTTCCTGCTACATGTCCTCTTTTCCCATTTCTATGTTTTCTCATGTTCATGACAAAAGCATGACAAATATTAAGCAGTTTTCCTTCTAACTTGCCTGGAGTTTAAGGCCAATGTCTATTATACCATCTAAAAGCAATAACATGGGGAAGAAAGAAAAAAAAAGGTAAACAAAAATGAATCATGATTCTACTTAAAGGAAAAAAAAAAAACAAAAGAGGAAACCCACAGTTTCCATCAAATACTCACCTTTCTTTACTAATATAGTCTTTACAACCAAGAATTAGTTTTTAAATGCAACCTAAAAAACCCTCCTCATTGAGTAAGGCTGTATCAGGTGATGAATTTCACTCCCAGAACAAATATTTGCCGAAAAAAATTACGTTCCTGATACTATAAGAGCTGCCAAAGAACACCCATTCTAGTGGACTCCGGAGGGCCTGCTGAAGGCATTGCTGCTGAGTTGCTAGGCTGCATCTGACTCTTTGCAACCCCATGGGCTGTAGCCTGCCAGGCTCCTCTGTCCAAGGGATTTCCCAGGCAGGAATACTGGGGTGGGTGGCCATTTCCTTCTCAGGGGATCTTCCCCACCCAGAGATCGAACCCATGTCTCCTGCACTGGCAAGTGGATTCTTTACCACTGAGCCACCAGGGAAGCCCACTGAAAGCACAGCATTGTTCAAAAACTGTGCATTTTATAATTCGCTTCGATTTTAAATGAATGTGTGATCAAAACAGTATATTAAACAAATAACATTTTCAACTTTCCTCAGTTGATTTTAGCTTAGACATAGTGAGTTAAGATATGCCCCTTATTGAGAACATTTCTCACATTCTACTTTAACTTCATTCTTGCTTCTACTAGAGTGGAAGCTCACTGAGGGAGAGCACATATCCTGCTCATCTCCATTATCTCCTGCCTGGCAGGGGCTCTGCTAACTTCACCGCTGAATGAGCAGCTGCTCAAAGAGTTTTGTTGTTGCTGAAAGAGTATGACGCCTAATTCCCATGGGAGGGCTCTGGGACCCCGCTTCCCATACCTTCTGTCTTTTGTCTTCCTTCACTCATCTGTCTGCACCAGTTTGGTTGTTCTCCATTTACAAATGTATTTCCCTTCTTCAGCTGCTACTTCCTCTTATGAAAAGGCTTTACTGCCTGCCAGGAAGTTTAGACTTAACCTTAAACCACAATTATAACTGCAACCACAATCATAATTGCCAACTGTCTCCTTGATCTATATTACGTACGATCCCTTGGTTTGGTTTTATGTTCAACCATCCTGTTTATGTAAAAATATTATTTCCTTGAGGGCAGAAACACAATCTCTCTGGGAGCCATAACTCTTGTCTTCTACGTCTCAGGGTCTGAATCATCCTAGACTCTGAAATCATTATACTTCCTATCCCAAAGTTCAGGAGACACTGAGAAACTAAGATAAAATTCTCAAGTGAAAGAATAAAGAAGTACACTCATAGAAGATATAAATCTGTAGAAAAAAATGTTATGTGTTATCAAATTAGAACTCTGGGAAGAAAAGAGACTCTCAAGCAAATAACTACATTTCCAGAGTTCTAAGAATTCCATGTTCATACACTGATGGCAATGAAAAGATTAAAAAATAAAAGCAGATTTCATTACTCTTCTGATGTGGCAGTTTTAAAACAAGGACTGTTTTTTTTTAAAAAAAAAAAAGTGTTAAAAAAACACATATACTTTATGTACTGTCCCTATCAATAAGACACTTTTGGAAGATTTAGAAGAAATCATAGTAATAATGTGTCTTTCAAGTGGCACATACTTATTAAGTTTTATCATCACCATAAAGATATAATGGAATTAAGATCAGTCTATTATGGGATATGAGAAAAAAATCTCAGATTCTAGGGAGCAGACTGTTCACAGTTTTAGCAAACACAGATAAAGAATGAAAACCATCTCTCAACATCTTATATCTAGCAGTTTGCTTTTTTTAAATGTAGCAAATTTAGCTCCATTTTTACAATGAACAGTTTTCACTCATGTGGCTGACAGACATGGTTTGGGATAAGAACTGGGAGTTCAGAATCTATACTTTTGGGTGATGGGACATACCTGTTCTGATTCTTAAAGCAATGGAATTCCAATGCCCAAGTGAGTAAAAAAATTGGGGCTGGAAAGCAACGAAACGGATCCAAATCTCTGATCCATTTCTGCCTTAATGACCTCCTGTGGCATCTAGCGAACCATTGGTTCTACTGAAACCAGGAAGATTCCCCCAGAAGAAACATAGGGAGGAAAGTGCAACCATGAGGAAAGGAGACAAAGAGTTAATTCACTGTACCAACCCAATCTCCTTCTCAAAGACTCTGTCCTCTATGGTAGCCTGCCACGTTCCACCCAACAGCAGCTGCTCATGATAATCAATGTCTGACAGATCAGAGAAAGCCCTTAATGTGTCGCCAAGGGGCAGTTCAACAGATGGTATGGTGACTTACAACCAGAATCATTAATTACACTCTCTTATTAGTCCCGGGGCACAGGTCTAAAAACGCTTCCTCAGTGAAAGATGAGCATTTCAGATAAATGACCGTCTGGTACTGCCCATGAAACTCCCCTTAGGATTTCTGGTCAGTGTTGATTTCTAAATCTAAGCCATACTATTTTTATATCTCTTTCCCATCTTCCACTCTCAAGCTGGCTAGGAATATGAAGTTCCCACTAGCACTACCCATCACAGCTCCCGTAGTCATTGCAGGTAACGACATGGGAAGAAGCGCCATCTTTCATTTCTCTGCACAAGTCAAATGACTGTGTTGAAAGGCAAACATAATCCTGGCAGCCTCAGGGCTAGCTCACTTTTCTGTCCCTCTGGGCCTGAGAAAGTCTTTTTTGAGTGCAGGGTTGGCAGATGGGGACAAACCCCCGACTTCCTTGATCTACTCTGTTTCCTGTAAGAAATGACTTGATTCTTCAACTCAAAACTGTCTCCCCTTCCCAAGCCACTGGTTGCAACTCTTCTCTACGTCTCTTTGAAAAAAAGAAAGGCAGAAACTCCTAAAAAGGAAGCCTAGCTGCAGGATGCAAGCAAAAGTTCCCAGATATCCGTACTGCTGGTTCAGTTATCAAAGGACTGAGATAAACTGCCAGGTATTTAATTAAGCCAGACAAATGCATGGAGAGAAATTAGTTCTGGAGCCGCTCTCCAAGGGCATTCAGGCAATGTCAACTCAGGGTAAAAATCAGCTCCTTCTCAACAGTTTGAGAACTGGGCTCCACAAACATTATTAGGTTTATGTGGAATTCTAGAACAGACTGCAGACAGAGCTTGGAGGCACACTACTTACTAGCCTTAGCAAGGATACAGGGTGGAAATAAATCTCAATATAATCCAAAAGAAAGTTTTAAGCATTTCCCAAATGCAATCATTCCTTGGCTGTGCTGAATGACTACTCTTCTCAAACCTCAATCTACAATTGTTTTTCTTGAAATATGAGTTCAAACTAAAGCAATGAGACCCTAAATGCTGTGATTTAAGACTTCATTGCTTGCTTTCTGCATTCCACTTTGTTCTTTCCTGGACATATAAAAACACGACTTCGATTTTCAACTTGGTTTAAATCATTAGAGTATCTGATGGATGTTCTCATCTCATGAAAGAAAAAACTGTGCTCATTAAGGCATAATAAAACCCTCCTAATGTGGGCTCCAGGAAGGTAAACCTGGGGAGTTTGGGTCTGCCTTGCAGTGTACTCACTTCCAGTTTTTTCTCCTTTTCTGACAAAACGTCTTTCTGGTTCTGGGTGTACTCCACCAACATCCGAGCCAGCTGGCGTCGGTCTTCCAGCTCCGCCGCCAGGCGCCCGTTATATTCGGCTAGTAACAGACATGCTTCATCTACTGTTTTTGAAAGACGTTCAGCTGCCTCTTTGTCTAAATACAAATCAAACCAAAAAGAGAGAGACAATAAATAATGACACAGGCATAATTGCAAACACTTCTAGGGAACGTTAGCAGTTTCTCCCCTAACACTCAAGTCCAAGAATAGGCTGGAACCTGTAGACAATGGACTGGCTGGCAGAAAAATCAAAGGTACTCACTCCTGTCAATAAGATGGGACCTTTCCGAACTACCTGAAGTGAGGCAATTGTACAAAGAGGTGAATCTGACAAAGGACTTCAAAATGCCTATTCCTATAAAAGCTCTACAAACAAACAGATTTAAGGTTATAGGTGAAATAATATTTCCCCATCTCTGAAAATTTCAAAACTGCTTTCTTCATATTACATCATTAAACATTCTTTGCACATCCATCTGAAATACAAAACTAAGCACCCATTTCTTGAGTCTGAAAACTAAAACAATGAAAGCTACACAACAGATTCAGTATCGTTGGCTTTGCTGGGAAGCTGCGGACTCAAAACCATACCTCTAAAATGGACCTATAGGGACTTCCCTGGTGGTCCAGTGGTTAAGACTTCCCCTTTCAATGCAGGGGGTGGGGGTTCAATCCCTGGTTGGACAGCCAAGATTCCACATGCCTCAGGGCCAAAAAACCAAAACATAAAACAGAAGCAACATTATAACAAATTCAATAGACTTAAAAAAAAAAAAAAGCTTGATTAAAAATAAATAAAATGGACCTGTAAGATTCTATTTCTTAATGTGTGTAAGCATTAAACCTTTTTTGTTAAGCAAAATATAGAATCTGATAAAATAGAAGCTTTTAAATGCTTTTGAATGTGACTCATGCTAAGAAATACACTTTATATAAATATATATTAAAAAAGAAACCAAAGTTTCATTAGACAATACTTCCTTCAGTGTGAGCAGAGCATTCTATCTGCCATCTCATTAAAAAAAAGAAAAAGGATGGTTATTATCTACCAGACTGACTTCAGGCCCAATTAATGGGTTTCAGCTCATTGTCTGAGGAAGAAACTGCAAAAGAATCGAAGCATAAGAAAGGGTATCCTTGGGAAAAAGTGGTGAACCACACTCAACCTCAGGAAGTAAGAAAAGACAAAGGATGATTTGTATTTCAAAAAACTGGTATGATTAAACACGTGTGGGGATGGTGAGATAACACTTAAGCATGTATGTTGTTGCTGCTGTTGTTCAGCTGCTCAGTCGTGTCCAACTCTTTGCGACCCCACGGACCGCAGCACCCTAGGCTTCCCTGTCCTTCACTATCTCCCTGATTTTGCTCAAACTCATGTCCATTGAGTCGGTGATGCCATCCAACCATCTTATTCTCTGTCGCCCTCTTCTCCTCTTGCCTTCAATCTTTCCCAGCATCAGGATCTTTTTTAATAAGTCAGCTCTTCACATCAGGTGGCCGATAGTACTGAAGCTTCAGCATCAGTACTTCCAGTGAATATTTGGGGTTGACCGGTTTGATCTCCTTGCTGTAAAATGGACTCTCAAGAGTCTTCTTCAACACAACTGAAAAGCATCAATTCTTTGGCACTTAGCCTTCTTTATGGCCCAACTCTCACATTAGTACATGACAACTAGAAAAATCATAGCTTTGACTATACGGACTTGGCAAAGTGATGTCTCTGCTTTTTAATATGCTGTCTAGGTTTGTCATAGCTAAAAAGGCTTTAAAGGATCAAGAGAGTTCGGTGCTTTGAAACAAAGCACTAGAGACGCCAGTAGTTCCATGGGATAAACTGAAAGTGAGTGTCAGTGATATAGATCTGTTGCTTCTTCTGAATACAGGTGGGCAAGGTGAGAGAGTTCAGCACAATCACAGGTAACCCGGATTTAAGAATTCCCCACAGAGTTTCTCTGGCAAACAGTGCCTGACTATTAGATGCTGCCTCAATATGAATACTGGAAGGTGAACTGTTGAGGGATTCCAAATTAGGCCTGATGCCAAAAATCAGGTACTTCTAGGCTCCTCAGGGACAAGGAAACAACAGGATGTTCTTGGTGGAGGAGGAGTGAGCCAAAGAGAAAACAGAGAGAGACGATTTCAGTCACTGAGGGTAAAGAGGACAGCGAAACTTATTCTTCTAGACTGGTGGCACAGTCTAGGAACAAGTTGCTGGGGTCGTTAGGTTGGTTACCTTCGTTACTGCTGAACTATTTTTGTAATGGTTAATGTCATTAAAATGTTTCAGGGCCTGTGGCAGGAAATGACAAGTAAAACACTACTTTTTGAGATTAAAAAGAAAAACAATTGTCACACTCCATGAAGTTGTACAAGGGAAATAATTCATTCAAATAATTACAACCCAGAAAAAGAACCCGTGACAGTTTTATGAGCCAAAGAAAAAAATGCAGTCGAAATGTAGCAGCGAGATGCTCACTTGGATGAACTTACCTGTGGCTACCCTCAAATGCTCTGCCCTCCCAAGTCCACAGACAAGGGCTGTGTGCCTCTTTCAGCCACCCCTTCACTTACGCATGGGCATCCCATCTGCCTCTTCCAAGACTCCACTGTCTGGGACTGCCACCTGCCTTTCCCCAGCTCCATCACGACTCTTTCCCGAGAAGCATCCCCACTGGCACGCACACACACTGCTCCGTCTTCTGACCACGTGTCCCTCCCCAGTTCCTGGGCCGCAAGCCTGCTCCTCTTACGGCAGCGCTACTCAGTAGAGCCGTCTCTCCTCCCGGTACCCACCTTCTCTCCCAGCAGGTCACTAAACTCACTCCCATCAGAAGTTTATACCCCAAACCCTCCAATTAGCCTGACATATAAGCGGACTCCTATTGTGTGTCCAGCGATGTTCTAGGCTCTGAACCAACAGGTAACACAAAAGACAAAAACGTTCTGCCTTTAAGTTTACATTCTCAGGGAGGAAGAGAAATAAATAATACACTATATTTTACTTATTTACCAGCTGAATATAAGAACTCTAGAGAACAATAAGGCAAAGCATTTGGAAGGAGGTGGTGAGAGAACAAGTCATGTGACCATCTGGGGAAGATCACTCCAGGCAGAGGAAACAGTCAAGTACAAGGGCCCTTGGAGAGTGCTTGGCAAGGAGCCACATGGCCAGAGTGTTCGAGCAGAGTGGGGCATGATCCAACTTCTATTTCAGTGGATCACTCCAGTTACTATGCTGAAGGCAGACTGATGGCTGGGTAACAGAGCCAGCAGGGAGAGCAGACAGGAGGCTACTGGGATAATTCAAGTGGAGATGGTGGAGACTCCCAGCAGGGGGCAGCAGCAGAGGTGGTAACAGGTGTCAGGTTCAAGCTGTAGTTCAGATCAACAGGAATGAGGACAGGGTCATCTACTGAGATGGGGAAGACCATGAGACAAAACTGGAGGGAAGAGGAGAAGTTTGGTTTGGGATAGGTCAAGTCTGAAATGTCTTTCAGGATATCCAACTAAGTAACACTCAGAGCAGGAGGCTGGATGTATGGGTCTCAAGTTCAAGGGAGAGGTCAACCCTACAGATGTAAATTAGGGGATCATTAGCACAAAAATTGTTATTTAAAGTCAGCAAACAGGATGAAAGGAACTGTCAGTGAAACTAACTAGGGAAGAGAGCTAATTACTCAAAATTAAGAGAAGGAGAAGGGAAGAAATCAACAAAGGGCCTGAAAAGAGAAGAGACTAGAGAGGAATGCTAGGAAACACGGGGTTCCCAGCTTCCTCCTGCTGCCAGCAAGACAGCATCAGAAACTTGGTGACTTAAAACAGCACAAACGTATTATCTTGACATTTATTATCACAGCCCTTTCCTCTATCTTCAAAATGCATCTCTCCAACTTCTGCTTCCCCAGTCACATCTCTTACTCCTGCTCTCCTTTCTCTTCTAAGGACCCGGCCCACTTGACTAACCCAGAAGAATAACCTCCCCACCGCAAGATCCTTCACTCAACCACATCCACAAAGTCCCTTTTCCTATGTAAGACAGGCTCTAAGGATTAGGACATGGACAGTTGGGGAGAATCATTATTCTGCTTACCACACCAAGTGAGAAACTATTTTTAGGAAGAAGAAATGATCAACTGGGCCAAATTAAGAATGGGCAAAAATATATAAGGCCTTGATAAGACTAGTGGGGACGGGGCATACTCTGTCCCCCTTCTGATGTTTATGTCAGAAGCTTTCTCTGTCCCTTTTTATACTTTAATAAAACTCTGCTACACACACACACACACACACAAAAGAATAGGCAGAAAAAGTTCACCACTGAATTCAGCAACATGGAAGTCATCAGCCAACACTGATAAGAGCAGTCAGTAAAGTGAAAGCAAAAGGGGCGGGGCGAAGAACAGAGACAGGTGAGTGTGCGCCATCTATCTAGAATGTTTAGCTACACAACAGAGAAAGGAGACAATAGCTGGAGGAAGGTATCAGGCCAAGAAAAAAAAATTTTCCCACATGGGAAAAAAATATGTATTTTTATGCTATGGAGAATGACCCAGTAGAGGGGGGGAAAAAACAAAACAAAACAAAACTGGAGATGCAGGAGAAACGGGAAGAATTGTCAGAGCAGTGCCCTTGGCGGGTAAGAAGAAACGGGCTTACTAGGCAAGGGGCTGCTTTAGAAAGCAGCATGCTCATCCACAGAAATAGGAAGAAAAGTTAGCCAATGTTTATCATTTGTTTTGCCCAGCCACATACAATTGTGAGCAGCGGCCACCAGGAGCTGCGGGGTGGGTGGGGACAGTGAATTGTTACTTTAATGATAAAGAGCTTCAGTTCTCCAAGATGGAACGAGTTCTGGAAATTGGTTGCACAACATGAATGTACTCAGCACTTCTGAATGGTACACTTCAGAATGGTGAAGATGGCAAGTTTAGTGAGGTGTATTTCACCATAATTAAAAACCAAAATAAATAAATAATTTTAAAAAGCCATGTAAGTCCTTTAAGTCAGCGAAGACAGACAAATGCAATTACACACGCTGCTAACTTTATATTGACTTGTTTTCAATTTTGCAGATTGCGATTCAAAAAGTTGGGTTTTTTCCAGGAGACTACAGGGTGAACGGGAAAAAGAGCGAAAGACACTGAGGGTGTGTGTGAAGGGTGATTACAAAGACCCGAGGCTGAGTTACAGAGAGCACGAAGCCAGGAGGGGGCTAAAGCCTGGGAAAAGGGGGAAAGATCAACAGCCTGTGGGCTCAACAGGTCGTTCGATCCAGTGGGTTTGATGGCTGGGGTGGGGGCAGTACAGCGAGGGAGCCGAGAGGCTGTGCTGTGTTCTCTAGCTAACCCACTCCAGCCTGAAGGTCTCCCCGCCCGCTCTGTCTGGGTAGCACTGCCTTCCCTCACATCTCCTCACAGAATAAAGCAGGAAGAATGTCAACTGCCCCTCCCTGTTTAATTGGGGGTGATCATCACAAGGGCAAGATGATATGATTAACAATACAAACCCAGGGTTCTCAGCTGAAGAACCTCGAGGGGGTGTGGCAGGGTACAGTGTAAAAATCATGACACTGAGTCATACATTTTTTTTTGTTAAGAGGGTCATGAGTTTAATGCTTCCCCCTCCTTCCCTCCTACACACACACTTTGTACCCTGGTTTCAAAAGACCTTACCTGAACTGAGTACCACAGGCTGTGGCACGCTAGCATTTCTGCAATAATTCCTAGAATCACTATTCAAGATCAGACTATTCCAGCAGCTCCTTTGTTCAGTCTGTGAGCTATGTTTGCAAATCTTAAGACAATAGAGAACCCAGCTCTAGGTGGAAGGTCTGTATCTGCAGATGTTGGCATGTCCCGGGGTCTGATGCACTGGAGTTATGTTCCCCCTCCCTCATCCTTCACCCACCCTCTAACTTCTCACCTGTTATTTTTTCCAAAAGAGAAACGTCTTGCACTTCCTGGGGTAAAGAAGCAATTTTCTGTCGGACAGTAGCATCCCCCGATGCAGCATTTTCTAGGTCCTGCAAAGCTTTGATCAGCTCCTCAGTCTGTACAAGGAAAACACAGAAAACACTATCCATGAAGACGTGTGGGGATGTGGGGTTTAGAGAAACTTAGCTGGAGTTCAACAAGGTGAAGGCGAATTCTAAAAATGATCATCCTTGACATTTAGAAAAGAACCACTGTCCTTACTCCAGAGTGTATACTGAATCAGTGATACGAATTCCAAGAATGCACATAGTATTTCTAAATATGAGGCAGAACACAAATGAAATTCTACATAACTGTGAAAAAGAATTTTTTCTTGAAGAGTGTGTTTTTGGCAACTTAAGAAAATGGAGTCTGGTTTATATTGCTTAGTTTCAAAGGATGCATGATCTCTAGTATAGAACGGTTTCCAGTTTAGAGTAAAGGAACACGTACCAAATGCTCTAGCAACCTGTGTGTTGACTGATTAAATGAAAAGACACTAGCTACTTCAATTCTTTCCTGGATTTGCTCTACAAAATGAATGCCACAAAGATGATGTTTTTGATTTCAGCAGCCACTACCAAAATTAAATGTGTCAAGCTCATTAATTATAAACAAAGAGGGAAGAAAACCAAAAAAACCCCAAACAAACCAAGAATGCATATTCTGTGTATACCAAAAAGGGTTTTTAATTGTCAGGGAAACATACAACACTGACAGGTGAGCTAGTTCACAGTGACCCCCCCAGAGTACCATGGCGATGGCAGTCAGGTTATCCTGAAAGTTGGTCATTTGGGCTGTTCTCTTGAAAATTTTTAAATGCAAAGATACATGGCCTAATACTGTTTTCATTTAACTCCAAGGCTAATCTGACATCTTAACATAACACAAATCAGACATGCTTTCTATTTACACAGGCCTTAAGCACACTCATGTGTAATAAAATAAAGCTGCATTAGGCAGAATAAGAGGCAATGAAACTCAGTGAAATGTGTATGGGCTTTGAAGTCAGCCAGGCCCAGATTCAATTAAAACACCGAGTAAGTTACTTAATCTGTCTCCTTGAGACTCACTTTCTTTGACTGTAAATGAATACATAAATAAACAGACAGCTAAAACGAACCAACCATAGAGTTCATGAACTAACTTACACAAGGGGGTCAAACAATGCAAATAAGTGGCCAAAAACTCAGTCAATGCTAGCACCTGGTCTAATATTTAAATAGGCTACAGTGTGGCAAATTTGCTGTTTCTACACAGACTATCCTTAGATACTAACATGTTGTTTACTTATAAGACAAGCCATGGTAGAGGACTTCTGAGTGTCTTTGTAACATCTACCAGTTTACAAAAACTGCTTTTAAAGAATATTTTAAATTTCCAGGAGTGAAAAAACACCAAATCCAATTACTCTGTAAAACACAAATCCATCCCAGAGTCTGAGGCATGCAAAGACAAAATCAAGCCTGCTTCACGACGTGGATCCTGCACCCAGTGCCAACGGCGGCCCTCCAGTGATTCCATACCATTGATCACTAGCTCCACCTTGTGGTCAGAATCTTCAACTAGGGGGCCCTTCAAGCCATTTGGCCCTATGCTCTGGGGGGTCAGGACATACCAAGAGGGGTCCTGCAGAAGGATCTTGGGGGGAGTAGCTTCCAGGATAGTCGTCATCCTCCTCCTCTTGTATTTGCTGAAAAGTTCGCTTCAGAGATTTCTTCTCCTCTGTTGCTAGAGGAAAGAAAAAAGTGATACATGTGGGTCACTGCAGCCTGAAGAAGTAGGTCAAACGCTAAGCACAATGGGTCACAAGTAAAAAAGGGTAAAAGAGTGTACCTTTCCAGAGATGGCTTAACATTAACCCTAATGCCACTTATTTTCAAGTGATGGTCATTCCATACATTATTGAGAAGAGTCAAAATGGCCTCAGTTAGTCATCTCAGATTGATTCACTGGAAAAACACCACCAGAGAAAAGCATCTAAAAGTGAAACTTACCAAACGAACACATTTCACTAAAAACCTCATTATCTTTAAAAGAAAACAGAAAGTTAACAGGAAAAGTAAAAAGGTAACAAACCTCAACAGAAAATATAATGAAGAAGCAAGCCAACGAGTGCCAAGGTCTATAGAGACTATACCGTGTGTAAAATGAGAGACTTCGCACTTTTTGGGATCATTTCAGAAAATAAGCAGTAGAGAGAGACCCATCGATAAGGCTGTATCAAAAGCTCTAAAAACAAATACCCTTTAAATCATCCCTTTAAGAACAAAATAAACCTAGTTTTACACTAAAATTTAAAATAACCATTGCTGAGCATGATGATACTACTTAGAGAAATGACCTAAGTCAACATTTTAAAATTAACCACTTTTGAGGCTAACGGGTTACATTTTTTCATTATCTGTATCATGTGCTCTTAAATTTTTATGATGGATGTATTAATTCCAAAGTCATCCCTTTTGCATTAAATTGGACAATACAAAATAAATGCCAAACTACTGAGGGACATAAAGCTAAACAAGAAATTCAAGTTTGTAAAGTAAAGAAACTATTGGACGCCTAACATATGCCGGGAATTCCAACAGTTTCTTTACATTTGATCCTTTCAACAATTCTAAGGGGCTGTGTGTCTCCATTTTATAGGTGAGAAAATGAAGACCCAGAGAGGCTAAATAACTCATGTAATGGTATGATTTCAACATCTGTGTTCTTTCCACTGAACTCAACTAAAACTTACTTAGTGCCACACAACTATCCTCTCATCTTGTTAAGTGAAAGGCACCACGCACCTGCCTCAGAACTCTGTGAGTTATAAATAGGACACGGATACTTTCTGCTTAATTCAACATTCTCTTCTGGAACCCAGGATGGATCTCCTGTTCTCTACCTTACATATTAACTGAGCAAACTATGTTTGACGTGAAAGCCAAGTCAATATCATGGGTTTCATTTTTTTTTTTTTCTTAATGTTTTGTTTGCTCTACTAAAGAAGAGAAACAGCAGCATTTGTACGATGGGCAGTCCTGTCTTTGCACTATTCTATTATGCACAGACTTATTACCATGGTTTGGTTAAATAACACCATTCCCCCAACAACACACTTTAAAATTTCCGTTGTCATGGTGTATTTACTCAGAGTAACTGCATCAACAACAAACCTTGCTGCTAACTTTGGTCCACAAATCACTATGTAAAAAACAGAAGGGCATCATGATTAGTGACCACATCACTTCTTTCAAGGTCAGTAACTGGTCACTGTTATTCAGTTCACACATAGGCAACAAAGTGTTCAGTCGTGTTGTTAGTCTCCCAGTGTCAAAATCCACATGACATTTTATAAAAATAATCAAAACAGGGAACTGACTGACAAAGATGAAAGAGCAACAAAGAAACTAAAATTAATGCTGGAAATGAAATTCACATGAAACATAAATGGGGCTGTACAAGAGACAGCTGGCTGTAGGGATGCGGACCCTTGTCATGTTCTTCAAGAGACTCTGGATTCATAGCCAGAGGGAACTTAGTGAAGGCTAACTTATCAACATAAATGAAGAAAGTGGTTGTGATGAAAAGAATGACAATGTCCTAGAGGAAGTGATGCTGACAAAATTCACTTTAGATGAACGCTTAAGAGATATTTCACAACACTGAAAGCACAAAGGAAAAAATGCTGGAAACTGATCCAAAGTCAGGAAGGAAAATGACAAAGATGGAAAAGATGCAACAAGCTTTGTTCAAACACTCTTGATAAGTCTGTTACAGAGAAATAAACATTGTAACTCATGTTTCTAATTTATGTTAAAACATGCTAAATAAGCCTTTATTTTACTTTCTTGTTTTTCTTATACAATTGTGATCAACAGTGAGTTTTTCTTTCTTTGACAAAAAAATTTTAAGTTACAGAACAACTGTAACTTTCCCCACTGATTATTAAGATCACTCTGGATGGTTTTCAGCTTGACCAGTCATTTTTACAGTCCTACACTATGCAAAGCAAGGATGGCTGTATTTTTCAAACAGAAAACCTGTAAGGCTACAATTTGCATATGAAATATCTAGCAGTACTTTGCATACAGTGGCTGCCTCAGTAGTGTGTAGAGTGTGGTATGACCCCGTCAGCATTCAGTCACTACAGCATCAAAATGGCTATGTTTGTTTAGTAGCCATAAGAATGTAAGCACAGGAGCAGAAAAGAATTTATAGTATTGTTCTGTTCACTTTCAAACACCTAGAAGAGAATGCTCCATAAATAACTGTTAAATACACTAAAGAAGGTAGAAAGAATTATAAAACTTGAGTTTCCAACTCTCATACAGAAATTATTACATATAAAAACCACATATCACTGAACATCTCAAGACACTCAGAATCACTGAATTCAGACAGTGGAAGCCCTTACTCATACCTATGTCTTTGCTTTCCCCAGTGCTCCCCCACTCATTTTTCATGAGAATGTCAAGGCCCACCAGCTGAGATTTCTCTAAAGCCAGAGAACTTGTTTAGTAAGTCTGGGTCCTACAGCTAAAGCTTTCTGTCTCCTAAGCAGGAGTTCTTGCTGTCACTCACTCACTCACAGCAATGCAAAACTGAAATCAAACTGATGACAATTTTAGGGCTATTTCCATCCTTCACATCCTGATGGAAGAGGGTGTAATAGGAAGTAACCATCATCATCCTACGTTTCCAGTTCTCTCCTGTCTCCACTTAGAGGACCTACTGGAAATAAATTATCATTTCCCCCACAGGGCTCCACCTTTCCTGAGCTATCTAGTTCCATTATGAACACGTTCATTGGCTCCATCTTCCAAGTACCATGCCTTGGAGAACAGCAGAATCTCTCCCCAAGTCCCAACTTGTAACAGATTTCACACCTGTGAGGAATTCTCCCATATGTCCTCTTTCTGCTTCTTCTCAAAGCCTCTTATCAGCCACCTGTCCTTTCTCATGCCTCATCCAGACCGCTGTCCCAACTGCATCCTGCCTCTTCCAACCACTCCTTCTCCAACATGGACTATTCTCTCTTCCTAAAGCTGAGCTCTGGCCCCATCAGGCCTCTGTTCAAAACCCTGGAAAGGCCACCGAGGTTCGGTCTACTTGGTAATGAATGATAACGCAGCATCACTCTCAGCCCTCCCTTTCAACCGTCACCGTCTCCCTCTAACCCCATGGGCTTCTCTTTGAAAGCAGCTGGCCCTGCTACTTTGCATGGCCGTTGGCAGGCACAGGCCTTCCCTCTCTGATAGAAACCGTCAGTACCTTATTCCTTTACAGCCCTACGATGCTCAGCAAAGTGCCAACCCACCTGAGCCTGAAGCCTCCTGAGGGCAGAGGGAGCACAGTGCTTGGAAAGCCCCAGTGCTGTGCCACAAATGACCATCCCTGCCGTCCTTTACAGGAACCGGACTCTCCTCTGCTCAAGTGCAGAGTTGGCAGTGAGGATGCCCAGAATCCTCAGTCGAGTCACACAACCATTAAAACGACCCAGGCATCTGCCAGGCCTGTCCCTGTGTGGATGTCAGATCAGGCACCTTCCGCTATCCATTCGGCTCTGACCACAGCAGTTCCACTCATCCCCTTTTCACGTCCTCACTCACTCTATTCATAGGCAGGGCAAACACCTCGGGGGCAAAGTTCCTTCTGTCCTCATCCTGCACACCTTCTGTTCTATCCTCCAACTCATTCCTGTGTCTCCAGGGGGCCTTGCACTCAGCTAACTGTCAAATGCTCTGGTGACAGAAGGGTTTGTGTTATGCTTCTTAAAGACCTGACTATGATAGAATTTCCGACACTAAAACTAATTCTAAGGCAAGAAATTAGCCCGAAGGAACCCCAATCACATTACAAAATGCAGTCATCTACCCAAAAAGCTGGACCTTCTAAAGATCTACTAAAAATTTCTAAAATTAAAAAAAAAGAAAAAAAAATCCCACAGATTTTATATTACCTTTATAATGAAAAAGAATCAGGAAATACTATTTCTAACAGCTGCCTCATTCTTTGTCCCCTCCCTGCAAAATAAGAGAGTTTTCTTTTAAAAAGCATATTAACTTCTACTTGTGGGGAGAAAAAAATGTGCAGCACACCAAGGGCTGACACTCGAGGCACAGTTCTGGAAGCACCCGATCCATCTCATCTCACTGGACTGAACCGCCAGGTCCAGACCTGAACCCGGGAAGCTAAGCCTAGAGTGTGTGCTCTGAACCACCATGCTTTCCAGCCTTGTGCAAAATCTCAGGGACTGAAAATACTAACAAGACTCTTCCTACTTTTGCTATTGGCTTGTATTTAGAAACTCAGAATATTAGATATTAGAACTGGGGCGGGGGGGACGGGGTGCCAAAAAGAAGTCATGTGATCACATTAATAACTTCATACCTACATGATCTCAAGTAATCCTCACACAAGCCTATGAGGTCTTACTATTAATAGCCATACTGTACAGTGAGGAACCTGGGGCTCAGAGAGGTCAAATGCCATGCCCCAGGTCACACAACTTGCAAGTGACAGAGCTAGGATTCATACTCTGGAAGTTTGCTTTCAAACCCTTGCCCTGAATAGCTAAACTAACTATACTAAAGGTCCAGGGAAGTTGAGTGACCTACTCATGAATTCATATCCTAATTCAAGTCTACTGAATCCATGTGCTCGCAAGGAAAAGTTATGGTGTGAAGAAAATACGCTTTTAAGTTATATAGACCTGGGTTTATATAGACTTACTTATCAATTGTATCTACTTGGACAAAATTAGTCTATCCTTTTAAGTCTTAATACTGTCATCTGAAATACAATACCAAATACATATAGTTCTCAAGGACCTAAAATAAATTAACAGGAAAAGAAGCCAGCAGAGAGACTGGAGCCGAATAAATCCTGCTTCCTCTGTGTCTCCCTTTCCCTCCCAAAGCCTACAACTACAGGACACTGCAGGATTCATGTGGGACTCAAGTGAATGATGAGGTGCCACCCAGACAAGCAACGGCTTGAGTATTCCTAAGAACAGAGAGACAACTCTAGAATCCCTGGGTCCTGTACCTGGGAGACAGGTGAGAGAGTCAATTCCTAGGCAGGTTGATAAGAAGTCTGGGGGTCCCCGAGGAGAGAGGAGTCTGGGGTTCTCAAGGAGGAGACAGGGGTCTGGAACTCTCAAGGAGGAGGAAAGGACAAGCTTTTTTTTTTTCCTCTACATTCGTTAGTCTTAGTCACATAAAACGTTTTTTTCTTTAAGCCCGGAACTGAGGATTACACAACAAACAGCTCAGTTTAAACTCTACTAAGGATTATATAACAACAATGTATCCTGCTTGAGGGCAGTTTCTCCTTCCTGAAAACCTTCTGGCTAATCCTATTACCTTAAAATGTAAATTGTGGGAGTGGGTCTGATAAATTTTCACAAACTTGAGGCATTGTTTTGATTTATTGTAATAATTAAAAAGTATGTAACTCCCTTGCTAACACTAGCAAGGGGGGCATTCTCCACCCTCCTTCTGATGTCTATGTCAGAAGCTTTCTCTGTCCCTTGTCTTACTTTAATAAAACTCAGCTACACAAAAGCTCTTGAGTGATCAAGCCTGGTCCCTGGTCCAGCAGCTAAATCTTCTTCGGAGATCACGAATCGTTCACCATAAACTATCACAGGTATATAAACTCAAGAAAAGTCCAGTTCTAAAAATTCCTAAACTCACACATTCTAAAAGATTAGAACTGCCAAAGTTCCACAGGAAAATTTTTATTCCAAGGGTAAACTCTATAAAGCTGTCTGCAGACAAAGAATTACTCATGAATTAACACTGCAATATAAACGGACTATTTAAATTTGGAAATAAGTTTCTGGAAAAACTCATCAACATTCTGAAAGGATCATGTAAAATATTCTGGTAATTGAAGTCTGAAAAAGACAGAGAGAAGACAGTGAGTTAGCTGAGACGAATACACACATTGGAACCTTTTGATACGTGTTTTCATCTTTACAAACTAGAGAAAGAGAAATTATCTTTGGATCAGCATCATCCTCCACAGTAAAGGAATATTGCCTCTATTGTTAATGTCTAGACACTCAAAAAAAAAAAAAAACCCAGAAACCTAATGGAGCTATTTTCAAATCTACTGCTACCACAAATCCCCCAATTAGTCTGACTGCTCCCTGAGTGCAGAACTATTTCTCACTCCTCTCTGCTCCTTCCTATACCGTCTAGCGGAGCTGTTTACTCATAGCATATGTCTGGCAAATGTTTGCTGAATTGAAATTCAACACTTGGCTTCAAACATCATCTTTCAGAGCTCTCCTACTTGCCCAAAGGTGTTTTTAAGAAATCAGCACTGTTTACCAATGAACTTGAAGTTAGAGGAGAGAAAAGAATGCTGGATAATTCCCCGACGCTGTGCAGAAACCTCCAAAGGACACAACACAAACACTGCCAGAATCCAAAGCAGGAAATATCCTGCTTTTCAGAGTGACCCCAAAATTGTCTTCTGTCAACTCCAAGTAAAACAACAATGATCTGCAGTGTGAAAACACTTATGCCATTCTTAGCAAGCCTCTAACCTCTAGTTTCACAGAAAAGTTACTCTACCTTAAAACACATATAAACTCAGATCTGGAAGGGATCATGATAGGTATACAATAAAGAGTTGCTAAATGAATGATATCATTATGTATGCTAATCACTGTTAAATTCTATTGCAGACATGTGTACAAAGTACCAGAGGAACAAGGACGGAATTGGCTACATGTGCCCAGACAAGCTGGCAAAGATGTCAGAATGAGAGTAGCATTCTTGAAGAGTAGGTTCACCACGTACAAGGGGCAGAAAGACATTTTAGGCAGAGGGACAGCAGATGCAAAGTAAGGGGAACCACATAGCATCCAGAGGGGAAGTTGTTACGAGTGGCCAAAGAATATGGTACATGTGAGGAAATGGGACAAAAATCTGGAAAAGTAGACTAGCTCACATTATAAAGAGTACACCACGACAGGACTCAGACTTGATCCTCCAGGCAATGGGTATATATGCAGTCACATGAGAACTGTGCCAACCAGAATTCAATCACAACTAACCAGAAGCCAAAGAACCAAATAATGTTTCATCTTACTCCTCTTCAAAGGAAAAAACAACATAGCTTTTAAGAAGGACCTGGCAAAATTTACATACATGCATGTACACATTACCTGAGGATATTCTTGGTTCAGTAAAGACCAAAACTAATTTTTGATGACAGCTGACACCCATCAAAAGTACGTCCTCAAACCACATGAATATTTAATGAAACTGAGTTCCAAAAGGGCTAAAGGACTTATTCAAGAGCCTATAGTAGTTAACAGCAAAGCTAGGACAAAATCTTACCCAGGGTACTTCCTAGTTCCCTAGAACCCTAAACAAGTTTGTTGCTCCTTCCCTTGTGCGAGGAAAGTCTCAGAAAGGCAGGAGTGAACCAAGGAGAAAGTGAAAGTGAAGTCGCTCAGTCGTGTCCGACTCTTCGCAACCCCATGGACTGCAGCCTACCTGGCTCCTCCGTCCATGGGATTTTCCAGGCAAGAGTACTGGAGTGGGGTGCCATACAGAGCAAAAGGTAGGGGACGAGATGATGAATAGCATGAATACTAGAACCAGGCTTACACGCTGCAAGCACTACATAAATTCTCACCATCATTTATGATCATCTCTCTCTGAAGAATCATACAATCGCTGGTGGTTCACAGCAACCCCCACTGCAGCTTTTCATATTTGATTCGAAAGTAGGCAAAGACCAAGAGCTGTAAGCATGTGGTGATGTCTCTACCTTTGGGGGGAGGGCTCTTGGAGTCCTCCATAGACAGCTTCAGCTGCTGGATGAACTCGCCGCCATACACACTTCTTTCTTGCCAGATGTTCAGCAATCTTTCTAAAGGTTTTTTACAGCCTTCATCTGCCTCTCTGCCCAGAAAAGATGAAAAGATATATATATAAGCTTAAGATTTTTTATTTTTAATTAGGACAGATTTACTTTAAAAAAAACAAAAACAAAAACAGAAAACACCAACAACTGACTACATGATTTACATATTTAAAAAAAGAAGGAAGACTAAGGTACATGCTGTAATTAATGGATACTCAAAACTTCACCAGAAACTATATTCTCCCTGTGGCGTGTAGTGAAGAGAGAGGGATTATGTTACAAAAGTAATCTGTGTCTTTTATCCTCTTTGAAAGGCAAACAGGGCAAAAGCCAAAGGCTCATTTTCACTGACAGAAAATTATCAAAAACCAATCATATCAATTGTGACAGCATGTTTTTTAGAATGAATTAACTTAAATCTAGTGCCAGACATACTGCTGAAAAATCAAGGCAGGCCAAAACTTTTTAGGATGAGAAAAAAAAATGATTAAAATCAAATGTTTAAAATGGGGAATACATTTGTAACAACTCATCAATGCTAACACACCAACACCTCTAACATGCACAAATACAGTTGTACACATATATATGTCAAGACTAATCTCAACTTTATACTCACTACTTCATAATTATTTTCATTTCTTGCTAGGTCTACCTTCCAGGTTCACACAAAGGTGTTGAGCAGATAATCTTAGAACACACCGAGCATAATACAGTTCTTTGTAATTTATATCTGAATGAAAGCAGCTAGATAGTTTTATTCTTGACATGTTACTCTTCTTAAAACAGACCATTTTTTAGGGCAATGACCATAGCTCACACTCAGCGTAAGACAGTTGTTTACCATAAAGTGTCAGACAGCAAGTGGAAGCGTGGAGGAAAGACTTTTCGAAAGGAAAACAAATCTGAATTGTTCTGTTCTGTGAAGCACTGAGGGATTTTACACAAGAGATACCCTGACATCTTAGCATCTAAGTCAACAGCTTTAACAGGAAACTCAAGAAGTAGTGAGTGAAAGTCGCTCAGTCCTGTCCCACTCTTTGCGACGCCATGGAAGGTAGCCCCCCAGGCTCCTCTGTCCAGGGGGATTCTCCAGGCAAGGATACTGGAGTGGGTCGCCATGCCCTCCTCCAGGGGATCTTCCCAACTCAGGGAAGTTGGAAAGTCCTGCATTGCAGGCAGATTCTTTACTAACTCAGCCACCAGGGAAGCCCTCCATACCAAGTTCAACTTAGATGGGAATTTCACCCACCACCAGCCCTGACAACACTTTTAAAACTCATGTGGTCAGAGTATTATAATTACTTACGAATTATTAGTGGCAAATTTCGCTAAATTGGGGGGGGGGGTCAAAGTACTAATTAAATCAGGATACATGCAAAATTAATTATTCTTTTGTTCAGCCTTTTTTTAATAAGTCAGAGGTCACGATGAGGAAGGGGGGGGAAACTTTCCACTGATAACTTATAAAAAGTAAAGATATCACCTTGATATTTATAAGAAAAACATCTCTACTCCATCTTCAAAATACATCTAGAAGCAAATTACTTCTCTTTCTCTGCTATCAGACTGGTCCAAGTCACCATCATTTCTTGTCTAATGACGACAGCAGCCTCATCACTAGTCTCCCTGCTTCCACCCTGTCCTCCAACCATCTATTCCTAAGTTTTAAAACTCCAATCCTAACTGTATTGTGAAGGCAGTTCACGTCACTTTTTCTCCATACTTCCAACAGTTCTTCACACTTTCCCTCAGAATAAAAGTGAAAGGCCTGATAAAGCCGACAAACCCTTCTCAGGCCAGCCCGTCGTTTCCCTGAGCTCACCTTCTGTCCTCACTCTCCCTTCCCTCCACAACAGCTCCCTGGCCCTTCTGCCTCAGGGCCTTTGCACCTCGCCTGGAACCACATTACCCAACACAGCTCAGGCCCGGCAAGGCCCCTCTGCTCTCCTCCTTCAGGTGTGTCTGTTCACACAACACCTTTCCAGTGAATCCTTTCCTAACCTTCCTATTTAAGAGTACACTCCTTACTCCTGCTTAATTTTTCTCCATAACATTTACTAGTTGGATGTGCTGTATGTACAGTTTCCCTGTTGTTTATACTCTTTCCGTTTGAATGTAGTTTTCACAAGGGCAGGGATGTGTCTTCCCCACACTGCTATATGCCCAAGAATAAGCACAATAAATGCTGAACTGCAATATTTTGAATAAAATTTTAGATAGGTTTCAGTAGGCCAGACAATTAGTTAGCTGTCAAAGACCATTTTACTACATGGAGGTCATTCACGTCAGATGTCAATTCAATTAAATATTCATCAGCTCATTCACTGGGGTTTGTGAAATACCGTGCTTGGAATACACTGAACAAGGTCTAGGTCCTCACCTCTAGGGCTTGATCTAGCAGCACCCCACCTCTCCATCCATACCTTCACATTCTAGAACACTCAACCGTATTTTCTACTCAGCATTTTGCTGCCACTGGTGAATGTCACTGTGTTCATGCTATCTCTGCTCCCTTGAACGGAACCCCCAAAATGGAACAAGGTAAACAGCAGGAAGCTGTGAGTAATTCCGGTAGTTGAAGTCTACAGGGAGTGTGTGGAAACAGAAGAAACTGGAGGGATACAGACAGAGTGGCCTGAGACTATACAGGACTTTATTTTGTTGTTAAGTCATTATGGCCTTTATCCTGGAGGCAACAAAGTCCCTAATGTGATCAAATATAGGCTTTAGGAAAATGAAGTCATTATAACTATTGTAACAAAATCACAACTAACCAGAGTTTAACTGGTTGGTATTTTAACATAAAATCTGTTCTCTTGGGGCTTCCCCAGTGGTCCAGTGGTTAAGTCTGCCTTACAATGCAGGGAATGTGGGTTCGATCCCTGGTAGGGGAACTAAGATCCCACATGCCAAGGGGCAACCAAGCCCACGTGCTGCAACTAGAGACTGTGTGCCACAAGGAAAGAGCCTGCTGACACAATGAAGACAGCTCACAGCCAAATAAATAAAGATATGTATTTTAAAAATTAAACAAATAAGATCTGTTGTCTGCAAATTTTCTTAAAAGAGAAACCAATCACGACAACAAATTCCTGTCAAGGATTTAGTTGAAAGGATTGTGAGGGACACCTACCCAAACACCACCCACCATTCCTGCAGCTGGTGGTTTGGTGCTCCATGAAGGCTGACAGCACAGCTGCCGTCTCACTACTGGACGGTGGATACTGATGCTCAAATCTGTTATCACCAAAAGATTTTCAAAAGGCTTTCACCATTAAAGGCTAAAGCCAAAAGGGCGCTCTAGTTTAATGAGTGAATTAACCATGATAGGCTGATTCCTTAAGCACTATAGTAAAACAAAGACAGAGACACAACAGTGAAAAAATCTTTTTACAGATGGGGCTTTGCTGTATATAAGTAGCTCCAATGAAGTGGAAGTCACTTTAGCACCTGAACTGGATACAACCAAAGCAATAAAATCATTTTATGACAGGAGGAGCTGTCTTTTCAAGTTGTACTAATTCCATTCTAAATAGAGATATTTAAGTGAAAGAGCACCAAAAAACCCCTTGCCACCTATCAATGAATAAACAGAGATAAGTATATATATAACTTATTTTGTGGAACACAACTTAGTATGTATCTTAATTCTAATTAATTAAAAATTTAACCACTGAAAATCTGCTCTAAAAAGTGAAAAGTATGTATTACACCCATGTGGGACTGCTGACTGAAGTGTCAGCTGGACACCCGAGGGCCCGCCAAGCCAGGTTACGGGTCTTCCTTTGCAGTTCTAAGGGCACTGCCTTCCTCGGTACACCCACTGCAGCTCGTGTTTCTCTCTTATCCCGTGCCCAGCAGGCCAATGGCGGGCCTACTCAGGACAGAAATTCTAAGTACACTCAGCACTTCCAAAAGCACCTCATGTAAGGGCAGAGCAAAAACAGTCCTTTGCAATTGTGTAGAAAAGGTGATGGATAGGGAAGCCTGGCGTCCATGCAGTTGCAGAGTCTGACATGACTGAGCAACTGAACTGAACTGAGAAAACACTTAACCCGGCAGGCCTGAGACTGCTGCCCTGAGAAAGGCCTGCTCACAGGGCTGGCCCTTGATTGGCATCTGGGAACTTGTATTTCAGACATGGTCCCATCACATCCTAACAGATGAGGGTGGTTTACTGTGCTTAAACCGTTTGTACAAACAGTATGGTTTTAGGCTGAACACCTGCTTTTCTTCTGGGAGTCTAGAATTTTGGCCAAGAGTGCCTGTGACCAACCCCAACAAAACCTCTAGGTACTAAATCTCTAATGGGCCCCCCAAGTAGACAACACTTGGCATGTGCTGTCCCAACTCAAAGTGGGAGGAACTGAGTATGTCGCATGGGATTCCACCATGAATGCACTCCTGGGAGTTTATGCCTGGTCTCCTCTGGACTGCACCCCTTGCACCTTTTCCCTCTGCTAATTTTGCTTTATATCCTTTCACTGTAATAAATCACAGCCATGAACACAACTACACACTGAGTCCGGTGAGTCCTCCTAGCAAGTCACCAAACCTGGAAGTGGTCTTGGGGACCCATGACTGTTATAACAGGAAATAAATATGTATAGAGGGATAATTCCACATTCATGTCTCCAGAAATTAATTTCCTACTGAGCTTCCAACTATTTCATCCATCCGCCTACCTGGCAACACCCCTTGGAATATCTATTAGCCATCTCGAACTTAATATAGCCAAAACAAAATTCCTGATTTCCTCTACCAATTCTTTACCCCAATCTTCATCATAGTAAGCAGGGCCATCCAGTCATCCATACTCATGTCAAGAACCTAGAAATAGGCACTCTTTGACTTCTCTTTTCCCTCACTACCAGCTCCCACTTAATTCCCACAAATCTTATCAATTTTACATGGGATTGGGCCACAGAAATCTATTCATACACATTTAATAAAGCTGTAATCTTCTCACCACTTCTGAGTCCTAGCCAATGTCATCTCTTGCCCATGCAAGTGCAACACCCTCCATGCCCATGTCCCTGCCCTTTATAATTCACTCTCCACCCCAAAGTGGAGGGATCCTAGAACAAAAGTAATTGGAATATATCATTCCCCTGTTTAAAATCCCTCACTGACATCCCATCAGGACAAAATCCTAACACTTTCCCAAGGCTCACAGGGCATATGTGACTGTCACCTGGCTACCTCTCTGGTTACTTAAACTGCTATTCAAATTATATCTACTCACAGGAGCTTGGGTTCCGCCCTGTAGCTTAGATGGTAAAGAATCTGCCTGCAATGCAGGACACCCAGGTTCAATCCCTGGGTGGGGAAGATCCAGAGAATGGCAACCCACTCCAGCACTCTTGCCTGGAGAAGTCCATGGACAGAGGAGCCTGGGGGACTACAGTCCAAGGGATCAAGGAGAGTGGGACACAACTGATCGACTAACACTTATTTACTTATAAGCTTGACAAGCTTTCCCTGACTTGAGAGGTTTTCCTCCACCCCACCCCACCCCAGGTGGCAGGGGGTTTGAAGGAGAAAGTAGGAAATTATCATAAAGAGATTCCTAATCAATTTTAGTCAATATTAATGGGTCTATCTTTGTTCATTAATTGGCCACAAAAAAAAAATACAGAGAGCATTTCTCATTGTTGATAAGGTGCCTCAGGATCAAAGTGGACTGGCTGAACTTTCTATCCTAATAATGGGGGTGGGAGTAGGGAGGGAACTTAGAAACATGGGGATCTTGGAAATAATATCCAAACAGAACCTTAAAAAAACTAGAAGAATGCAAAGAGGAAAGGTAACAGTCCTATTTTTTTTTTTTAGGATCAGGTCTATTTTCCCCACAATGCCATGGAATTTGCCAAGACGTGTTTACAATGTCTCCTCGATAGGTTTTAAGATGAAACCAAGTAGAAAAGGAATTTTAATCTTGGTATTGCTCATCCCTCTTCTCCCACCCCTTTCTACTTATCCTTTTCTGATTTGGGGGCAGCTAATGATTACTGTTCAATGTTTAAGGGAAAATGTATGTTATCCCTATAGGAATTATTTTAGTCAATTTCCTATGCTCTAAATTAGTTAACTTATTCAGTGACTATTTACTGTGGCCCAGTGACTATTTACTGTATCTGTGCCAAGGCTGTGCAACAATGTTGCTCAGCTCTTGGGACACCACTGCCATCAAGACTAAATGGTGTTACCTAAGCTACATAAGCCAGTAGCTCTATGCCAGACACTGCACTAGATGCCTGGAACACAGCAAAGAACAAAAAAGAAACAGTCCTTCTCTTCACAGAGTTTATAATTTAGTATACTCCCATGAATGAGCAAAGACTGTTGTTTAACTTTAACCTCACAACAACTCTAAAGAGATAGGTGGTAACATCCCCTTTTAACCAATTACGAAACTCGGGTTCAAAAAGCTAAGTAACACAACCAAGGCCACTCAGACAGTGTTGGAGGTAGAGCTATAAGCCCACATCTAAGAAACCGTGAACTAAATCTCCTCAAAAAAATTGCCTCTCTAGTAGTAGAAGGCTACTCTAGTAGTCTGCTCTAAGTTTATTCACTGTTATGAGGATTCCATATGTTTTCAAGTTCCTAACACATTCTGCTTTTTCAGTAGCCATGTTCACAAAAAAAGTCACTTGGCAAACAAATATTTTGTTTCCATCTCTATAAAGCTAGATGTCATTTCTTAAAAATGTTCTGAATTTTTCATTTCATTCTTTCAAACTTTCCAAATCTTTCATGGAATGCCAGAGTTATTTCCACACTTAAGGTCTTTCACTTACACTAGACCCTAGAACAGTTTTTGTTTAACCCACTAGTCTCCTCACTGCCAGTTTCCTTTGGCAAAGATGTCTACTTTCATGTTTACTTAGTAACATTCTAGTGAAAAGCAGTTTTTCTTTGCTGCTTCTGGGCAGCTCAGTGTCAAAAGCAGTTTGCTTTTAAATGAATAAAAATTATTTGTAAAACTTTTAATGAAATGTATAATTTCCATGATCTCAGCTATATGCATACCCTACACTTCCATCCTCTGTCACAAAACACAACAGTGGCAGAGACTTAATATGATAGAGCCAGAGAAACTTCACACTAATAATTACTATCTTTGCAGTTACAATAATGACTACTACTTTTAGTAAGTTAGACATCCAGACACCCAGAAGGAAGTTAATAAAAACAAAGGCACAAGCAACTAATTTCTTGCTAAATAGCACAGTTTTGTTACTGGAAAGTTCCCTTATACAATTTAGCTTTTTTTTTTTGACCATAAGCTAATGAGATAACTCAGCCAAACCAAGGAAAATAACATATTCTAGAAATAAATTCAACAGTGAGTACATCTAGGAGAAAAGATGTGCTTCAAATGCTAGACTGAATCCCTTCAATACAACAAAATATCTACATGTCTGACATAGTTCTCAAGGGCCCAGGCAAAACAGAAAACTGCAATTTGGCCTCTCCAACACTTTCTATAAAGCACATCTCTTTAAAGTATGAAGTTGGCGAGTTACAAAGGTTATCACAAAAAAGGAACAAAAAGGAAAAAGTAATGCATTTAAAAATAAAACATACCTGGCAACATGAGAAAAAGCATCCACAAGGACAGATTCAAATTCCCTTGTGAATTCAGGTCCTTTCCTTTTACTGTTTTGAATGACATCGTTGGCTAAGTATAGAAAAGTAAGCTTTCTATTTGATTTGGCTGGAAAAAAAGAAAAGACAATTTAGCTTACACCAAGGAAATTCTCAATCCACAATTCTTTTGCCTTATGCTACTCCTAAAGAATACTAAGACAAACATTATCCACTTGAGGTCTAGACTGCTATGTTTGAAAACAAACAAACAAAAAAACACAATTTAAGGAACTCCTGGAGGTATGTCTAGTAAAATAGAACTGAGAATACAATTTTGAAAAAACAGGAAACAAGAAAAGCCATCTTAATTTCTGTGTTAATCAGTGTAATTAATTGGCAATAAAAATGAAGATAATCCAGAGAAGATTCCTAAAGGATAAGCAGTCAATATTCTCCAGAAGACATGTTAAAAGCAAGATTTTCATTTACTCTGTTGCAAAGATGAACATTTCTAAGTGAAATTGCTCAGTCGTGTCCGACTCTTTGCGACCTCATGGACTGTAACCTACCAGGTTCCTCCATCCATGGGATTTTCCAGGCAAGACTACTGGAGTGGGTTGCCATTTCCTTCTCCAGGAGATCTTCCCAACCCAGGGACTGAACCTGGGTCTCCCGCATTGTAGGCGGACACTTTACCATCTAAGCCGCCAGGGAAGTCGAACATTTCTAACTCACTGTTAATTATCAAATACCACAGAATGAAAGACTGAGTTAGGTTTCAATTTTAAAATAGATTCTTGTAATTTATGCTCCTGGACCAAGAATTTCTTTTTCAACAGTTCAATAACCATAAATGGTCAATGATGCCAACTCTACAATCCAGAGGAGTTTCTAGATGTACTCGTGGATATTCATCTTAAATAAAAATACATGTTAATCTACATAATCAGCAAAAATTTACACGTCTGAAATCTGGATATGCAAATTCATGGCTCCCACAAAAGTCCTTCTCTCTTATACCTACTAAATGCAGTATTCTCTATTACTCTACATGGCATCATATATTAAACCATAAAAATCTCATGCACTATATCTGAGTTACAGTTGCTTAGGGGAACATACTGAATTTCCTGGCTTCTCTGCACATAACTTTTCAACCATGGAGTTACATCAATATCATTTTTGGTCCCAGTTTTCCTTTGTAAGAAATAAATAGTAACACAATCAGTTCAAAACATAAAGTATTCTTCAACATCAAAGTGCCCGAAAAACTCAAGCAAGCCCTATGTCAAACTTTACACACTGAATTACTAGTTCTTATTCCTTGCTCTGAGAAACCATTTCTGTTTCTTCTGAAATGCACACAGCATGCATAAACTCTGACACAGCAGGCATAAGGTCTGACATTTTAAAATGTAGTACAGGAGAATAACTCAGGTAAAAACACGATTTTTAAGGCATGTTACAGTTTAAACTGATGACTTAAAAGTGCTCATAAAATTAAACATGGATACACTGAACTGTATTAACCTTCTGGTAATAACCTAGTTTAGACGGACAACTGATGAGAATATTGAAACCTGGAGCTATCTTTAACTGTTCTAATGATTATTCAAAAGCAGAATGTAAGCATCAATAGTTTCAATATGCCACTGCTGCTACAAAGGTATGATTACAGCAAAAAGTGTTTGTTTTTTTTTAAGTAAACCTTGTTCTAGGATATTGCTGCAAATTAAAGCTATCACGTTAACAACACCATGAAAGTTGAAGATTCAGAAGTAAAAGAGAACTTCTACAGAGAAAATCGGACTAAGTGAACGTTTACAAATTTGATATAATTTATGTTAAAAAAAAAAAAAAGCGCAAAATCCATGTTGTAAAATGTCTACTAGGCCATTCAAGAGCTGATACACTGTGCACTATTACAAATATGATAGCTAAGAAGATACAGAGTCAAGGTTTTCACCATCTATGATGCCCATTAATTCTCATCACCCTCAAACTTAGCAATGGGAATTTGTTTAGGATAAAACTTCATCCCTCCACATTCAACGTCCTGAATAGTCAACATTAGCACCATGTGTGCAAAGGCAATATAACAAGCCTTAGACAGAATTCCCTGGTGGTCCAGTGGTTAGGATTCTGAGCGCTCACTGCCTAGGGCCTGGTTCTACCCCCGGTGAGAGAACTAAGATCCCACAAGCCACAGCCGAAACAAACAAAAACAAAAAACCCCACAAAACCCTAGAATACTTGAAAATACACAGTCACAATACACAGAACACACACACACCCCCCATCTACTCCAGCCCTTGTTCAGGTGTCTTTCCAATATGTCAGTACAGACTCTTTCACTCCCTACAGAGGCCCATTCCAAATTGGTTGAAACAGTTATTGAGCAAGGTTTAAGTAACTGGCTGTCCAAAATTTTTCACTTGTTTGGCTGGTTTTGACATCTAGGGAAACTAACTTTTTTTAAAAAGGTCTATTTACCTGCATTCAGGATAAAGTACAAAACACTACTGAAAAATGTTCACCTAAGAGCATTTTCCCTGGAGAAGGAAATGGCAAACCACTCCAGTATTCCTGCCTGGGAAATCCCATGGATAGAGGAGCCTGGCAGGCTACAGTCCATGGGGTTGCAAAAGAGTCTGACAGGACTTTGCAACTAAATAACAACACAACAGAGTATCTTATACCAAACTGTTTCAAAAATAAAGGGAGTCTACCTAGAACAGAGTCCAAAGGGATAAATTAAGAATTATTCCTAGGAAATGGAAAGAAAATAAAACAGCAGGAATAGAAACAGTATCCAAGCAGGAGAAGGAAAAAGTTTAAAGTCTCATAAATAGTTGGAGGCAAAAAGATGATGATCTGTGAGTGTCTTAAAGAAATGACTACAGACAGAAATGCCCACTTTTAAAGACTCAGGGTGGGCTAGGACCTAAAGGGCTAGTCAATTTGAACATTAGGGCACAAAATCCTTTTCCATTTTAGTGTGGAGGCATTTTCGATTCACGAAGGAAGCTTGGGTAATAGAAAACTGTATCCTAAAAAGAAAAAAGAAAACTGTATCCTGAGGCTTGGAAGACCAGCCTTTAGTTCTATATTGTCCAATATGGTAGCCACTAGCCACATGCGGCTATGAATATTTGCTTTGTACCTAACAAAACTCAGGAACTGAATTTTCCATTGTATTTATTTGAAACTTCCTTAGTCACACATTTTGAGTGCTCATGACCAAGAGGCTACCTTATTGGACAGCAAATGTAAAACATTTCTCTCATCACAGAAAGCTCATGTCCCAACTGGATAACCCTTAACAAAGCATTTCATCTCTTCGTATCTTTATCTTTTCATCTATAAAACAGGGATAATAATACTGACCTACTTACAACATAAAGTTCCATTATACGAGATTAGGGTTTAAGGAGCTTCATAAACAAAAGAACTCTAAATTGTTACTCTCAATAACTCAAATATGGTGAGGTGGGGAATCAAGATGGTGTCACAAGAAGTGACATTCGAGATGGATTTTGACATGCCTCTGAGATCCTACTAGAAAGGATCCTATAGAGGCAATTCAAATTTTCTCCCCACATCTCCGATGATGGAAATAATATCTGAGTGGCACAGTAGGGTACACGAATGAGGTTCTGGGAGCCCCAGGCTCTATTCTCCAACTACCTAGAAGGATGAAGGGGACCACCCCCCCACATCTCGGTACAGCACATGGTATTTGTGGGGGGTGAGGGTCTCTGCCAGAGGACTAGAACTGGGTCTCCCAAAAGAATCCCGGATTTTGGTGTCTGCCAATCTGATGTTATCCGAGGCTCACAGGTTCTCTCATCTGCAAAACAGGGTGACATCCTGAGCTCATGGAGCAGAGGACACATGCAGTTACTTCCCATGCTAGAAAAGGTCTACCACACACAGGCTGTCCAAAACAGCACTGAGCTTCATTTCCTCGGCTTTTTGCTCTGAAACTCACCAGGGCATGAGACAGCTATGCAGTTGCCCATCTTTCCCCACCGGAAAGCAACTGTGGCAAAGACCATGTCGCACATGGAGTCCCCAATATCTATCCAATGCCTACACTGTGCCTGACACCATGCTAGACGTTGATGTGGATTAGGCTGATCACTCTTCACCACACGCTGTCTGAGCCTTCTTTTTTCTCACCTGACAAGTTTCTACTTCACAGAACTCTGAGAACTTAAACAAAAGACATGTGTGTAAAGAAATCAGTACTGCACTTGGCACAGAACAGATGCACCATAAGTATCACTTATCATCTTCATTTTACAGATCAGGAAACTGAGGAACAGAGACGTTAAGCCGCTGGGGCTCAGTAAATGACAAAGTCGGGCTTAGATTCCAGGCAGTTGGCCTCTGGGGCCAACAGGCTTTCAAGCACCCAACCCAGTGCCTGGCACATGACAGGCTGAGCTCAATCAATGGCGGCCAGATCGTGAGCAGGATCTAGAACTAAGGAGAGCCGCATGAGAAGAGGAGCCTGAGAGGCGAGGTCTAGGTGGAGTGGCCTCTCAACTTCTCTGTAATGGCAGTGACTATATCCACTCCCCAGAACAGTGCTGAGCATTGGGTGCAAGGATGTACGAAAGGTCCTAGCACACTGACTGGCACAGAATAAAGTCTCTGTAAGGGCCAACTATCCTCATTTCCGTTTGACAGATGAGAAAACAGAGGCTTAGAAGAAACTTGCCCGATATCACTCAGCTAGTAAAAGTGGCTGAGCCAGGGTTCGATCTGGGCAATCTTACTTCAAATCCCTAGCCAGCGCCTGGCACACAACAGGCCAGGCCCTGTACCCTCCACCTGGCGCTCAACGGGGCCGACAGAATAATAGTCAGAAGTGTCAGAAGAAGCCGGAGGGGGAAAACGGCTGGATGAACTGAGAGTCCTGAGCCCTGGTCGGTGGAACTTCAACAAGCACCTTAAACCTTCCGAGGCCTCGGTTTCCTTCTCCGAGAAATGAGGATAACACTGTCTTCAACCTCAGCAACCGCAATCCATCAGAGGCCCGGGCCTGGAAAGCCAAGGCTCAGCTAAGAAGCTAGAGGGGCCGCGGGAGTGGGTGCGGACGAGGGCAACCAGGGGGAGGTCCGGAGGGGGACGGAGAGAATGTTTACCTTTGCGGAGCTCGCGGTGCCACACCGAGACGATGGGCCCCGCGTGCTTGCGGTGATGGATGAGCCACAGGGAGAGGGTCTGCACGCTCTGCTGAGAGTTGCTCAGCTCCGAGAGCTTCTTCTCCAGCGCCGACTCGGAGAAGGACGACATGGTGGCGGCGGTGAGGCCCGGCAGGGAGCGGCCTAGGCCGCCCAGTGCGGCGGGAAGAGTGACGGCACGAGGCCGGGGCCTCACTCCACCCGCCTGCGGGACTCTTCACGGACTGACAGACGGCCCGGGGGCCCGGCGGGGGAGGGGATGGGTCTCCGCAGTAACAGGCACCCGCACCGCCGCCACAAGATGGCCACCGACCTCTCACCCCGCCGCGAGAGCAGGGTCAAAGGGCAAGCGCAGAAGTGGTGGGGCACCGGGGTGGGGGGAGTCAGAGTGTACAAAACACCCCAGTGTTGGAGGCCTCTTTGAATCTCGCCCCTGCGTACTCCGAGAGCGGCAGACCGGGAAAAGAGCGCACTTCGACGGCCTCCGGAAGGCGCTTTCACCGCTCGCGCCCGCACGCCGGCGCAGTGAGTCTCATCGGAACACTTTCTCCCGCTCCCGCAGAACCTTTCTGGCGCTGGGCGGTGCGCGAATTACACGTCACTTCCGGCGCGGCGGAGGAGGCGGGAGAGTGAGGGAAAGGCTGGAAGACGAGGTAAGGGAAGAGTGGCGCGAGCAGGAGGGAGCCCAGCAACCACGAGCCCTTAGAGGGGAATCCCAGGGAGACAATGAGACAGAAATCGTAACCTGGGAGTGGAACGGGGCCTTTCTCCTTCACCTGGCAGGCCACAGCCACACTCTTCCTCCTGCTTTCTGACCTCCCACCACAAAAAGCTTTTTGTTGGTTCTGCCAAGCCACCCACGTGCACTTTTTCTGCCTCCACACCTTGGCTTTTGCTCTTCTTTCTCCGGAGGTGACGCCCCCGTCCCCACGTGGTGGGCTCCCACTCCACCTCCAGAACCACCCTTAGTGGCCAGTTCCGATGTTGTTTGTGAGAGCACCGCTGTAAAACACACCTTTGTGCTCTTGGTTGGTGTGCGTGCCTGCGTGCGTTCTCGCTAGTGTTTGACTCTTATGCAACCCCATGGACTGCCGCGTGCCAGGCTCCTCTATCCATGGGATTTTCCTAGCAAGAATACTGGAGTGGGTTTGCCGTTTCCTACTCCAGGGGATCTTCCTGCTCTTCGGAGAATTACAGGCTGCCCTCTGGGGTGGGGGTGGGGATGGGAGTCCATTTGACTGTTGCTCAAATTTAAGTACCATATGTTAATTTTGTGGGTGGATAAGGAAGTCAGTGGGTTCCTTAACCTCCTTTAAGAAACACTATTTGACACTGTTTTCGGAAACAGAAATACTCTGTACCCTGTTCCTATTTCAAAAAATTTATAGATTGCAGTTATCAAATCAGCAGAGAAATTTGTCCTTTTAACTGCTATGGGGTGGTGGTAGGGAGTTAGGTTATTGTAGACATAACAGAATTTTTAAATGTCCCGATCGTAGTGGAACCGACCAGTTGAAGCAGATTCCACTTCGGAGACGCTGTTCTATTATAGTCGATGCCTGTTTTTGCTCTTACTGCCCTGTTTTTTGCTTAGCTGCTTTTACTTCTCCTCCAGACTGGAATCGTGATCATCATAGCCAACATAATGAGCTGCTGCTGTGAGCTAGACGCAGTGTTTTCACACAGTGACTCATTTAATCGTCACAACAAAGCTATGAGATGGTATTATGTATTCCCATTTGGCAAATGAAGAAACTGAGGCTGAGAAAGCTTAGATGACCTACCTAAGATCACATATCTAAGATTACAGGGAAGGGACTCTACCTATCTTTTTTACCCTAACACCTTATTCATAGCTGATTGAGTGAATTAATATCAAAGAGGTGAAAAGCCTAAAATCACAGTCAAATAGTCATAATTATAACCTAGGGCCTTTGAGTCCAGTTGCTCAGTCGTGTCCAACTCTTTCCGATCCCATAGACTATACAGTCCATGGAATTCTCCAGGCCAGAATACTGGAGTGGGTAGCTGTTCCCTTCTCCAGGGGATCTTCCCAACCCAGGGGTCAAACTCAGGTCTCCCGCATTGCAGGCGGATTCTTTATCAGCTGAGCCACCAGGAAAGCCCAAGAATTCTGGAGTGGGTAGCCTGTCCCTTCTCCAGCAGATCTTCCCAACCCAGGAATCGAACCAGAATCTCCTGCATTGCGGGCGGATTCTTTACCAGCTGAGCTACCAGGGAAGCCCCAAATCTAGGCCATCTTTCTGTATTAAGTAACAGTGTCATATAGTGAGCACTTTTACACCAAGTTACTGTGTATTAAGCATCTTACATACATTCTTTTATTTAATTGTTAACAGTCCTATGGGATATGGGTATCACTATTTGATATATGAGAAAACATTAAACATGGATGAGTAATCTGTTCAGTGTCACTTGGACACAAGAAACAACAGAACTGGGAATCAAACTGAGGTTATCTTGTCACAGATTCTTCACTCTCAAGCCGGGGGGGGTTCATTTATTCTTTCAGCCAGTAATTTTTGAAAGCATATGTCTGAAGCACTATTCAGAATAGTGCAAACAGACTGAATCTTTGTCCTTGGAAGCCTATCTTCTACACAGGAAGATAAACATAGGCGTGTGTAAAACGAGCCCAAAAGTTGTAGGTGCCTTGAATAAAAATAAAGGAGGGTAAGAGGGATGAGGGGGGGTTTCCCTGGTAACTCAGTGGTAAAGAATCTGCCTGCCAAGTCAAAAGACTCGGGTTGGATCCTTTGGTCCAGAAGATGCCCTGGAGAAGCAAATGGCAACCCACTCCTGTATTCTTGCCTGGGAAATCCTATGGACAGAGGAGCCTGGTGGGCTATAGTCCATGGGGTCACAAAAGAGTGGGACACGACTTAGCGACTAAACAACAACAAAAGTATAGCACCTTATCCTATACAGAGTGTCCCATTTGTCTTCCACACCTGTACACCATAGCACAGAGGTCTTATATCGCCCATGCCTGTGACGAAGCAGAAAGAGATGGGGAGGAGGGGAAGAGGTTGCCAGGGAAATGGGTTCACTCAAATACTGATTGCAGTTCTGTTCCAACACCTCCCCAGGGACTGCTTTCCACAACCCAGTAGGGCTCCACTGAACTTGGAAAAGATTAGAGTCAAGAACTGGTTTATTCAGTCACTCTCTGCCACAGTTGAACTCTGGGTTGTCTTCTCTGCTCACCCAGAGAATCAGCTTGTTCTGAGTGCCTCATCCCAGTATCACTTTCTGGGCCAGAATGCCTCTTGCTGTAAGTTATATAAACATCAGACTTCGAAGTGCCACTTTAAATAATCAGGGTTGCATTTTATAGGAATAGAATCTAGGACACCTAAACTTCTAAATCTCTAAACAGTTTCTTCTGTAATTGACATATTGTCACACAGGTGTGATTTCATGGCCATCCCATAAAGGTGTTATATATGAGTACCTTTTATAGTCATGCCAAAGTAGCAATTTGTTATACTCTCTTCCTTACAGAAAGCTGGTTTTTGTATTTCTGAACCCATAACCCATTCTTTGAAGATCTCCAATAGTGGTAAATCTTCATCTGTGCAGTATCCCATTGGGAGAATATACTACTCTATCCATTCTACTATAGATGTGCAGTAGTTTTTAATGTGGAGGCAATTGTGGATAGTGTATTCCAGAACACATCTATTGTATGCATTTCTGTTGGGTATATTTATCAAAGAATGTAATTACTAGGTCATAGTGTGTATGTATATTTATCTTTAGAATAATAGATACTGCCTAAGTATTTTCCAAAGGAGTAGTACCAGGTATACTCTTATCAGAACTGAACGAGAGTTCTAGTTGCTTCATATCCTTGCCAACACCTAGTATTTTCTCCCCCCCCCCCCCCCCTTATTTCAGTTTAGCCCTTCTAGTTGTTGCGTAATGGTGTTTTGTTGTGGTTTTATATTGCATTTTCCATACTAATGATGTTAATATCTTTGCATATGTTTATTGGCCATCTAGATATCCTCTATTGTGGTATGCTTGTTCAAGTCCTTTTCCATGTTTCTGCTGCATTGTCTTTTCCTTAATGATTTACAGAAAATCTTTATTATAAATATGAATGTGTTGTCAGACATATCAGATATCTTTCCTCACTTTATGGGTTGTCTTCACCCTCTTAATGGTATCTTTTGATGAACAAAAGTTCTTAATTTTAACATAGTCCCATTTATCAATTTTTTTCTATGGTTAGCTCTTTTCTGTGTCCTGTTTAAGAAATCTTCGGCTACTCCAACATTACAAAGATTTTCTTTGTTTTCTTTAGAAAGATTTATTATTTGACATTTCACATTTAAATCTAGCATGAGATGTAATCAAGACCTATTCTTTGCCACTTTATGTCAGTGTCACCTTTGTCACATATGTGAGCCTACATGTGGAGTCTCTGTTAAGGGGGTTAAGTCTATGTGTGGGGATTATTTCTGGACTCTATTCTGTTCCGTTAATTTGTTTCTCTTTCTTTTTGCCAATAACACACTGCCTTTAATTATCGTATCTTTACAGTAAATCTTGAAATCAGGTAGTGTAATTTACCAATTTAATTCCTCTTCTTCAAGATTATCTTCGCTATTATAGGTGGTTTGTATTCCCATATCAATTTTAGGATAATCTTGTAACTTTCTGCAAAAATGCTACTGTGTTTTGGTTGGGATTATGTTGACTCTGTACCAGTGTTTCTCAGCCAGAGTGATTTTTACCCTCCACAGGACATTTGGCACTATCTGGAGATGTTTTGGTTGGTCCTCTTAGGGGAGTGCTCCTGGCACATTGGGGATGGGGCCAGAGATGCTGCTCAACATCTGACAATGCACAGACAGTCCTCTACCAATAAACTGTCCAGTTCAAAAGTGTCAATAGAACCACTGTAGAGAAATTCAGAATTAACGTAATCAGTGTTTCTTTGTGTTTCTGTCTACCATCTTATTAAGTATTTGTCTTCTGTTTGACTCACTGGTTTTGCTTCCTTTTTTTCTCATTTTTCACCTTCCTTTGGATTAATAAAAAATATTTATTATCCGTTTTCATGCTATTCATGGGGTTCTCAAGGTAAGAATGCTGAAGTGGTTTGCCATTCCCTTCTCCAGTGGACCACATTTTGTCAGAACTCTCCACCATGACCCATCTGTCTTGGATAGCCCTGCATGGCATGGTTCATAGTTTCATTGAGTTATACAAGGCTGTGATCCCTGTGATCATTTTGGTTAGTTTTCTGTGATTGTGATTTTCATTCTATCTGCCCTCTGATGGATAAGGATAAGAGGCTTGTGCAAGCTTCTGATGGAAGGGACTAGCTCTAGGGGAAGCTAGGTCTTGCTCTGGTGGGCAGGGCCTTGCTCAGTAAATCTTTAATCCAATTTTCTGATAATGGGTGAGGCTGTGCTCCCTCCCTGTAGAACCAGACATGGAACAAGGTTCTATGGATCAAGGCTATGGTCTTTCCAGTGGTTATGTATGTTTGTGAGAGTTGGACCATAAAGAAGGCTGAGCCCCTAGAATTGATGCTTTCAAACTGGTGCTAGAGAAGACTGTTGAGAGTCCCTTGGACATCAAGGAGATCAAACCAGTCAATCCTAAAGGAAGTCAACCCTGAATATTCATCAGAAGGACTGATGCTGAAGCTCCAATACTTTGGCCAACTGATGCGAAGAGCTGACTCATTGGAAAAGATGCTGATGCTAGGAAAGATTGAGGGCAGGAGGAGAAGGGGGTGACAGAGGATGAGATGGTTGGATGGCATCATCGACTCAATGGACATGAGTTTGAGCAAACTCCAGGAGATGGTGATGGACAGGGAAGTCTGGCATGCTGCAGTCCATGGGGTCGCAAAGAGTTGGACACAACTGAGTGACTGAACAACAATGAATTTATTTGTCCCATTTTTACTGCTCTCTGAACTTGTTAGGAACATATTCTTTTACAGTTCTTTTGGAATTTACCCTACAGATTTCAACATGTTAGCTAATACAGATTTCTTTTTTTAACCACTTCCTGGTACTACTAGTCTCTTAATATCCTTATCTCCTTTTACACTATCCATGCACCTTTTGTGCATTATTGTCTTGCATTTTACCTTCAATTTTGAAAGATATTTTTGTAGAGTGTAAAATTCAAGGTTAGCAGTTACTTTCTTTCATCACTTTAGAGATGTCATTCTGTTGTTTTGTGGATTTCATCATTTCTTTAGAGAAGCTATCTATCACTTCTACCGCTGTATTAGTTTTAAGATTTTTCTCTTTATTTCTGGCTTTTTGACTGTATGATGTGTCTCTGTGTTTCTCTTTGTATTGTCAGCTTGGAGTTTGCTGAGCTTCTCGAATCTGTGGGTTAATCTCTTTCATTTTGTTAGCCATTTCTCAGCCATTTGTCCCCCAGCAGCAGCCTCCTCTCAGAAGTCATGTATTTTGAGATTCCTGAAGACTGTGGTTTTGCGCATAGGACCCCAATCCTGTATGACCACATTAAAAGCATCATCGTTTCTTTTTCATCAGTGACAGCCCTCAGCCTGGGCCTCATCATAAGCGTGAGCCACATCCAGAATCAGCAAATAGACCAAAGGAAAACAAACAAACCAGCTGTTGATTGTTGACTCACCGTGACTTTCATCCTTCACTGGAGTATTAGTCCATCTGGTCTTTGTTGCTTCTACAACTATTTGATGCTTTAAGAAATGGTTTTTAAAATTTCGCTGGGTTTCTTTAGTTGTCACCAGGTATATTGGCCTGCTATCCTCTACTGGAGCTACTTGAAAGGAGAATCTGTACAGATGTTTTTGAGTGCTTTGTCATACGCCAGATGCTCTTGCGGCTTCTAGGTGTATGGTTGCCTAGTCTAAAGTAGGTAAAACAGGCACAAACAAAATAATTCAGCATGCTGAATACTGTAATAGCAGTGTATACGGTGCTAGGAGAAAGGTGAGTGTGACAGCACCACCTGTTTAGGGAATTGCAAGTTTTATCGCTTCACATGGTGCAGTTTCCATTTCAAGGGGCGAAGCAGTGAGAAATGAAGCTGATGAGATGGGCACGGGCCTGCTGGTGCAGAGCCCTGTACGCCGTGGGACAAAGGCATTTACACTTTAGGCAGGCTGCAAAGAGCAGGTGACGAATTTTAAGCATGGAAAAGAGTGATCCGGGTTTTTGTTTTAAAAAATTACTTACATGTCAGTGTGAAATGTGGATTCAAGAAGGACATACACGCAAGGCAAGAGTTGCCAAAGAAAAAACATTATGATCAGTCCAATATTAAGTAGATGGTTATAAGCATCAATAGATTTGAAAGATATTGAAGGGGAAGAACTGATGAAACTTAAGGGAAGAGTGGAATTGAGAGAGAGGTGAGGGGCTTCCTCAGTGACTCTGTGGTAAAGAATCCACCTGCCAAAGCAGGAGACACAGGTTCGGTCCCTGGTCCAGAAGAATCCCACATGCCACAGAGCAACTAAACCTCTGTGCCACAACTACTGAGCCTGTGCTCCAGAGCCTGGGAGCTGCAACTACTGAGCTCACCCACCACAACTACTGAAGCCTGCGAATTCTCGAACCTGTGAGCCGCAACCACCGAAGCGTGTGCGCCTAGAGCCTGTGCTCTACAACAAGAGAAGCCACTGCAGTGAGCAGCCCAGCCACCACAATGAGGAGTAGCCCCTGCTCGCCGCAACTGTAGAAAAGCTTGGGCAGCAATGAAGCCCCAGCACAGCCAAAAATAATTTTTTGTTTTTTTTTTTTAAAGGGAGGTGAAAGAATGCAGAGAGTCTAAGGTGTCTAGCCCAGGTGAGGACCATAACTCACGAAGGGAGTAACAGCAGAAAGAGCAGATGAGTTCAGTTTGGGACAGGCTGTAGTGTACTCACTTCGCTAGCTCTGTTACAGTTTTCGTCCTGTAATCTGAGAACGTAGTTCCTGGGACCCCCAGGTTATCTTCCTGAAACTCCTGAGATGAATAAGAGAGATGCAGAACCCCAGGCCATTGCCTTCCGCCCAGCTTTAATCAGACACTGATTTTATCCGTTTTACATGCTGGGCTTCCACTTAAACTGTTCTATTTGAAGAAAGTTTTCCATGCTAAAAGGAAAAAAAGTTACTAAGCAGTGTTTCCTTCTTCATTCATCTTCCCATTTTAAGTCTGTTTCGAGTCACTTATTTGAATGGAGTCCTTTGGTAGGATGTGCAGTGCTACCCTCTCTGAATCCTTGTCTGTGACTCTTTGACCCTGATGGCTGCATCTCTTTACTATAAGTAGGGTTTGGGGGGCCACAATCCTTTATTTCTAGTCAGTAGATGCTATTCCAGTGTCTTCTATTGCAAATGAGAAGTCCAAAGCTGGTCTTTTTGTAAGTTATTTGTTGTTTCTTCCTGAAGGCATATGTGATTTCCCCCCTTTTATGTTTTAGTGTACAGGAATTTTACCAGAATGTGACTAGATGTGTATCCTTCAGTCTTTCCAATCTCCAGGTAAATCCTTTTGCAGCTCAGGCAAGTGTTTCAGTTGTTTATTTGTTTTAGCTCCTCCATCTGTTCTTTTTTCTCCTTCTAGAATTCCCAGCTATTTATCTGTGGGTTCTCCCAGATCTGTCCTCCAAGCCTCACATTTTCTATCTCTTTGTATTTCTGCTCAGTTTTAAGATAGCTATACTTGATCTTCCCAGCCACTAATAGGATTGCAGTGAGTAACTGTCTTTTAAAAAAATTTTTTTAGTAAGTTGAGCTTTCTTGGTATGGAAAGACATGTTTTTAAAATTCTAGGAAATATCTTTTTGTCTTGTAATTGAATTTCCTTATTATTGTTTTTTCAGATTTTTATCTATCTCCTTTTGTTGTTTGGGTCACACTAAGCCCTGTCTGACTCTTTGCGACCCCATGGACTGTAACCCACCAGGCTCCTCTGTCCATGGGATTTCCTAGCCAAAAATACTGGAGTGGGTTGCCATTTTTCTTCTTCAGTGGGTCTTCCCAACCCAGAGATTGAACCTGTGTTTTCTGCATTAGCAAGCGGATTGCTTACTGCTGAGCCACCGGGGAAACCTTCTATCTCCTTTAGTTCTGTTTCTCCAAGGTTCACCACCTCAGGGGTGCTCTGCCTGCCTTTCCTACTCCTGACCTCTGTGTCCCAGTAAGTGGTTACTTCTTTCATTCTGTTGTTACAGTTCTAGTACCTCCGAATCATCGGTGTGTGAGCTGGTGCTGATGGAGTGTTGGTAGTCCTCGGCTTAGCTTCCTTAGCTTCTGGCATCCACACCTGGCATTTTGCTAGCCTGGATTAGGGAGGATTTGAGCTTCTTCCCTTCCCTGGCTTCTTGGAGGTCACAGAGACCAGGAACCTCACAGACCAGCAGTGCCCTTCCTCTCTTGGAACTCTGGGGACCAAACTTACGCCAGCCTAATCGTTGTCGCAGAGCCCCCTGCTGACCCCAGGGGAGAAATCCAGGACCAGCCGTCTCTCTGGGCTGAGCAGGTTTTGCCCACACCCACCAAGCACCACTTGCCTGGCAGCTGTATTGGGACAGGGAGAAGCAACAGACACTTTTATTTAAAAAAAAAATTTTTATTTGTTTGGCTGCCTTGGGTCTTAGTTATGGCATGCAGGATCTTTATTTGCAGCATGTGGAATCGAATTCCCTGACCGGGGACCGATCCCAGGTCCCCTGCATTAGGAGTGTGGAGTCTTAGCCACTGGACCACCAGGGAAGTGCCAGCAGACACTTTCTTGTCATCGTCTGTTCAGAAGCCCCCAGCAAAAAGAGAGACCACCAGGCTCGGTGATCTCTAAGCCTCCATGCCTGCCTTTTACAGCCACGCGTATTTATGGCCTCCAGCTTCAGCCCAGTCCTCAGTACCCTGGGACCACACTTTTATGTCTTCCCAGCATGCTTTGCTTTCCCCAGAGGGAATACTGGAGACTTTTATTTCTCTCCTCAAGCCCTCTGTTTCCCCTCCTTCTTGTTGACTGTCAGCCCATGACTTTGCATTTCCCCTCATAGAGAAAAAGAGCTTCTCTTGTGTAAAGTTGCTCAGCTCCTTCGACTACCTGTAAACCTGTCTCCTTTCCTGCCTGCCTGCTGCCCACCTCTCCATCCTGCCCCAACCTCTCTTCTCCCATGGTCTCTGTGCTCATGTGTGCTCCTGGTTTTCCCATTTCCCTGGCCGCTTCCTTTCATTTTGTTTTGCTTTCAGTCTCACCCAGTTCTGAGTCTTCTCCTGTATTACTGGCTGCCAGGGAGTCTTTTTCAGTGAATAAAGTTGATTCAATCACCCTCTGCTTAGAACCTGTCCATGATAAGAACAGGCATAACTAGTCCATGCTGGTAAAAGTCAGAGTAATGGTTACCTCTGGGTAAGTAACCAATGGGTAGGGGAAGTGGGAATTGATTGCAAAAGGGAATGAGGGAGCCTTTCAGTGTGCTGGAAATAATTCTGTATCTTATTTTGGGTAGTGTTTCATGGGCCTCTGCATATATTGAAATTCACTGAGGTTTCTGTTCACTCCTCCCTTGAGTCTTGCCTCAAGCGTTTTCCTCCTGTGAAACCCAGGCTGCCTGTCTGAGTGTTAAGACATGTAGGTCTTCCAGGCTCATGTAGGACGGTAAGCACAGGTCTCTCCTAGTTCTTCATAGACCATGTTATCACTGTATATCTGCTTCCCTCACTGGACTGGGCGCTCCCGAAGACCAGGAACCGGCTCTTTTCCATTCCGTTGCTCCCCCAGCACCTCGTGCAGTGACTGGCACGTAGGCCCCCACTGAATGTCTGTTGAGTGCGAGTTCACTTTGTATTTGCTCTGAGCTTGGCCTTCTGTACTGAAAAGTCTCCTTCCCTCCAGCCTGCAGGATGTTTCCTCAGTGAGAGGAAGGCTGTTGCACAATGGCGGTGTTTGATACCCCAGAGGAGGCCTTCGGCGTCTTGCGTCCAGTCTGCGTTCAGCTCACCAAGACGCAGACGGTGGAGAACGTGGAGCGTCTGCAGGCCCAGTTACAAGCCGTGAGTGACTCCGCCCTTCAGGAACTTCAGCAGTACATCCTCTTCCCTTTGCGATTTACCTTGAAGACCCCAGGCCCCAAAAGAGAGCGCTTGATCCAGAGCGTGGTGGAGTGCATCACCTTCGTCCTCTCTTCAACATGCATCAGGGAACAAGGCCTCCTCCAGGAGCTCTTCTCGGAGCTCTCTGCCTGCCTGTATTCTCCCGGCTCCCGGAAACCCGCGGCTGTGTCCGAGGAGCTGAAACTGGCTGTGATCCGGGGCCTCAGCACGTTGATGCACTCGGCTTATGGGGACATCCTTCTGACTTTTTACGAGCCCTCCATTCTGCCTCGCTTAGGATTTGCTGTATCTTTGCTGTTGGGTCTCGCAGAACAGGAGAAATCCAAGGAAATTAAAATGGCTGCCTTAGCATGTTTACGGGTTCTGCTCTTTCAGTGTGACTGCCAGGACCATCCCTGCGCCTTGGATGAGCTTCAGCAGAAGCAGCTGGGGGATCTGTTTGCTTCCTTTTTACCTGGACTCTCCACGACCCTGACCAGAGTCATTACAGGAGACTTCAAACAGGGGCACAGCATCGTTGTGTCTTCCCTCAAGGTCTTTTACGAGACAGTGAGTTTCATTATGGCCGATGACCAGCTCGGAAGGGTCTCAGAGGTCCCGGCGAAGCCTGCCGTGGAGCGCAGAGTAGCGGAGCTGATGGTTCACAGGGAAGCCAATTGGGTAAAAAATACTGGTGACAAGTTGACCATCCTTATTAAAAAGATAACGGAGTGCATTGCAGTCCACCCACACTGGAAGGTCAGGCTGGAGCTGATAGACTTTGTCGAGGCCCTCCTCTTGAAGTGCAGTCGGTCACTGATCGAGTCGGCTGGTCCCCTTCTGAAGGCCCTGGTGAGTCTGGTAAATGATGAGAGTCCTGAAGTCCAAGCCCAGTGCAATAAAGCCCTGAGGTGTTTCGCAGAAGAGAAGGTGGTGGTGGGCAGCAGAGCCTTCGCTGACGTCCTGTCAGAAAACCTGCACTCCCTGGCCACGTCCCTTCCCCGCCTGATGAGCTCCCAAGACGACCAGGGCCGGTTCTCTACTCTCTCCCTGTTACTCGGGTACCTGAAACTCTTGGGCCCCAAAGTGGACTTCGTCCTCAACTCTGTGGCCCACCTCCAGCGCCTTTCCAAAGCGCTTATCCAAGTTCTGGAGTTAGACGTGGCTGACGTCAAAATTGTTGAAGAGCGGCGCTGGAACTCGGAGCATCTGAGCGCTTCTCCAGAGACTCCAGCCGCGCGGCCCTGGGCTCCAATGCAGAGGAGATATTTCCGCTTCTTCACCGACGAGAGGGTTTTTCTGCTCTTGAGGCAGGTTTGTCAGCTGCTTGGTTTCTATGGGAACCTCTACTTGCTGGTGGATCACTTTATGGAACTGTACCACGAGTCCGTGGTGTACCGGAAGCAGGCCGCCATGGTCCTGAACGAACTGGTCGTGGGAGCTGCTGGGCTGGGGGTGGAGAACCTCCATGAAAAACACACTCCAGCCGACCCGGAGGAGCTGAGGGAGATTGTGACCTCCATACTTGAAGTATACACGAGCCAAGAAAACTGGTATTTGGTCACTTGCGTGGAAACTGAAGACGTGGGAGAGGAGCTGACGATGAAGTGGGCGGGCCTTCAGGCCCTCGCTTCTGGCGCACACCCCTGCCCGCCTACCTCTTCTCCCGCGTTCTCAAAGCCGAGTCCCACCATCTGCTCCATGAATAGCAACATCTGGCAGATATGCATCCAGTTGGAAGGGATCGGCCACTTCGCACACGCACTAGGGAAGGACTTCCGTTTGCTCTTGATGTCAGCCCTCTATCCAGTACTGGAGAAGGCTGGGGACCAAACCCTGCTCATCAGTCAGGCGGCCATCGGCACCATGACGGACATCTGCCAGGCTTGTGGCTATGACTCGCTGCAGCACCTGATCAATGAGAATTCCGACTATTTGGTGAACGGGATCTCTTTAAACCTGCGTCATCTCTCACTGCACCCCCACACCCCGAAGGTCCTGGAAGTCATGCTGCAGAACTCGGATGCGAGCCTGCTTCCTTTGGTTGCAGATGTGGTTCAAGATGTCTTGGCCACCCTGGACCAAATTTATGATAAGAGAGCTGCGACTTTTGTCAGTGTCCTGCATGCCCTGATGGCAGCATTAGGTAAATTGAGAGCCCTTTTTAATGCTGATGGGAGGGAAGGACTAGTATCCTTGTTTGCTGCATCTTGTTTTTTGTTTGTTTGTTTGTTTGTTTATTTGTGGTTATGCTATGGAGGACATTCTTTCATTATTTGTATAGTTGGTTATCTGATCCCACGTGTTATGCTAGGGTTCCATTGCTTATGCTCTTATGCTTGTAATAGTCTCTTCTATCCCAACAGGCTCAATGCTCCTGCTCTATCCCAGGGATATGAACCCTGCACACTAAATGTAAATGTTATTTTTATTTTACAGAGAAGGAAAACTAAAGTTCAGTGAACTCCTACTTAGCTGAGGTCACACAATTAATAAGGCAGAAAGTCAAGATTTATGATGATTTTGTTCTCTTCAGTATACCAGACTGCTTCTGACAGTATTTAGAGTTAGCAGTATCTTTGCTAATGTAGAACAGAACTAGCATGAATTATTCAGTCCACAGATAATCCAGAACAGTACTGTCCAATAGAGCTTTCTATGATGGTGGGGATGTTCTATATCTGTTCTGTCCAGTACAGTAACTACATGCAGCAAGTGTGACGGAGGGACCGAATTATTTTTATTTAAATAGCCACACATAGCTAGCGACTGCCATGTCAGAGCAGGCCTAGAAACTTCCTTTAACCTTTTAATTGTATGAGTTGGTTTGAATTTCTCTCCATCCCTTTGAACTTGTTGGGTATCTGTTGGAGGTATTAACCACCATTAAAATGGCAGAGTTTTTGGACTCTTAAGAAAAAGAATCCCTCCACTGGATAGTCCATCTTTGCATAAAAAAACAAAAACAAAAAACGAGCTATATACATGAGCTCCTTTTATCCAAAGGACATACATCCAGTGTTTATTTCAGTACTGCTAGTAGCCACCAAAGTAGGTGGAAAGGTCGCTGACCTCATTTTGTCAGCTGGCAAAGCCAAGACCACATAAGAAAAGTTTCTCAAGGAAGATGACTGAACAGGGGCAGTCCTCTGCCCTGTAGCTGATACCGCTTCCAGTGTTCATTCATGAACATGCAATGTAAATGTTCTTTAATTCTTTCATTATATAAAGGGTGGCTGTTAGATGTCAGACACTGTGCTAAATAATCAGGGTACAGCAGTGAACAAGACGGATAAACTCAAGGAGCTTTCCTGCTACTGTGAGAGGGTAACAGGAACAATAGCAGAGTGGTCATGGAGGGCTTCTCAGAAGAAGGGACGTTATTGCCATGACTCAGAGTTTGAGAAGGGCTCATCTTGGAGCTATCATGTCCTTTTCAGGGTTTTTAAGAATATTCAGCCAAGCGAATAGCAGGTGGAAGGCCTGGAGGGAAGAAAGGGCTTGGGGTCTTTGGAGAATGGGAGAGAGGTCACTGTGGAGAGAGTGACACCAGATGATATTGAAAGGGTGGGTAAATGTGAATCCCACAGGCCTTGTAGACCAAAGGAAGGAGTAGGGGTTGTATTTTGCAACCATGAAGAAGCCTGCATCCTGGGCTAGTCACTGGGAAAGCAGCGATGACCAAGGAGAACCTGGTCCCTGCCCTCGGGGAAGTGCAGCTAACACTGGCTGACTATTTATAGATTTTAGATTATGATCAGCTTCCATGGCCCAAATATTCCAGGGCCCAGACTCCTGCCCTTAGTGCTTTGGCGAACTCTACTATGTCTTAATTTGAGTTTTAAAAAATATATATTTAAAAAGTAAATAAATAAATAAAAATAAAAAATATATTAAGGCCTATTAAAAATATCCTCAGGGACGTCCCTGACAGTCTAGCAGTTAAGACTCCATGCATCCAGTGCTGGGGTCACAGGTTTGATCTCTGGTTGAAGAACTAAGATCTCAAATGCTGTGCAGCATACACACACTCATGATAGTTGTGCCTGCTCAATTGTGTTGGACTCTTGTGTGACCCTTTGGACTGTAGCCCGCCATGCTCCTCTGTCATGGGATTATTCAGGCAAGAATATTGGAGTGGGTCACCATTTCCTCCTCTAGAGGATCTTTTGGACCCAGGGATCGAACCTCCTTCTTCTTGTGTCTCCTGCATTGTTGATGGATTCTTTATCCGCTGAGTCATTGAGAAAAGCCACAGTGTGTTAGTCACTCAGTCATGTCTGAATCTTTGCAGCCTCACGGACTATAACCTGTCAAGCTCCTCTGTCTATGGAATTTTATATATATGCATCAGGGTCTTTTCCAATGAGTCAACTCTTCGCATGAGGTGGCCAAAGTACTGGAGTTTCAGCTTCAGCATCAGTCCTTCCAATGAACACCCAGGACTGATCTCCTTTAGGATGGACTGGTTGGATCTCCTTGCAGTCCAAGGGACTCTCAAGAGTCTTCTCCAACACCACAGTTCAAAAGCATCAATTTTTCAGCGCTCAGCTTTCTTCACAGTCCAACTCTCACATCCATACATGACCACTGGAAAAACCATAGCCTTGACCAGACGGACCTTTGTTGGCAAAGTAATGTCTCTGCTTTTCAACATGCTATCTAGGATGGACAGGGATGCCTGGTGTGCTGCGATTCATGGGGTCACAAAGAGTCAGACACGACTGAGTGACTGAACTGAACCAAACTGATATATATATATATATATATTCTCTCAGGAGATATCTCATTTTGGGCCTTGAAAATGGAATTGCCTTGGATTGCCAGTGTCTTTGATCATTTCTAAAGGAGGGATCCTGTATAGCACCCTTTCCTTAAATTGTAGAAAGGAAAATGAGGATGGCAAAAGCTTGACTTGAGAACATCCTAGGAAAAGCTGCGAAAGTGGGGATAGCTATTCCAGAAGTTTCAAAATAACCCAGACAACACTTGCATTTTGAATGGTAAGCAGTACTGTGGGGAACGGATCAGCCCCGCATGAAGCAAAGTAGCACTGTCTGCTGGCCTTTCTTCTTGTCATCAAATTGTCTAACGATGGTCACATTCTCTTAAGATGGGAGTGGAAGTGTGGTCTCAGGGAACTTCTGAAAGGTTTTAAAAGAACCCAGTATGCCTTTCAGGAAACCGAGTTACTATAAGCACAGCGTTTCACACTCATTGACTAAAAAGCCCTAAGGTTCCATAGTGAAGGCAAGAACTGTCAGTTAAATTACTGCTTAGCACCAGCTACTGGTTGGCTGATTATTTGTAACAGCAGCAACAACAAAAAATTGAGTCTCTTTGAAAAATGAGAAAGCATCCGTACCACACACCCTGGCCCCCAAAGAACATGCCACATCCACACACGGGGCTGCTATATCGTTTTGATGGCCGCATAGTGTTCTGTTCTGCGGCTGCACCATGATTTAAGCAGTTCTTTCTTGGTGGGCATTTTGTTTGTTCTGATCTTTTTCTCCCCACAAAAAATGCTTCAGTGAGTATCTTTGTAGATCATTTTGGACGTGTCTAAGTGTATCTGTAGTGTAAAGTCCTAAGGCAGTTGCTGGCTTAGAGAGTGTTACATTTAAGTCTCTGATAGAGAGATACAGTTTCAAATTGCTCTGTAAAGAGGTTACACCAATTTAAACTCCCATCAGCAGTATAAGAGAAGTGCCAATTTTGCCACCCCCCTCACCCACCCTGTATATTACCTGAGCTTTTTGATCTTTGCTAATCCAGTAGGAGAAAAATTGCACCTTATTATAGCTTAATTTGCATTAAGAGTGAGGTTGAGCTTCTTTTCGTATGTTTAAAACCCATTTGTGGGCAAAGACTTTTTAACGTCTGGCAGTAGCCTTAAATCTAGAAAATAATCTTCACAGCGTGTCTGCTTTCAGCACTGTAAATGCTGGGTACTGGCTTTAACCCATTGGGAATGCAGTCCTTCAGAGTACAGTAAGGACAGGTTTACATCTGGGCATGGAAGCATTGGCATAATCGATCCCTTCATGTAGGAACCTTCAAATACTGGACCAGGAGTTCTCATGTCCAGCATCTGCTCTCTGCCACTCCCAGTTACCTGCCCCTGGCATAGCCCATCTGCTATTGCTGTGACTCTTTGCAGATGCTCCTTGATGGAAAGGAGATTGTTGCCGTTGCTGTCTTAGTTGCTAAGTTGTGTCTGACTCTTTGTGACCACATGGACCACAACCCAGTAGGCTCCTCTGTCCATGGGATGTCCTAGGCAAGAATACTGGAGCGGGTTGTCATTTCTGTCTCCAGGGAATCTTCCTGATCCAGGGATCGAACCCACGTCTCCTCCTTTGGCAGGTGGATTCTTTCCTGCTGAGCCACCAGGGAAGCAGAAAGGAGATTAGCAGGTGCCAAAGGTCATCAGAGACTTTGCCCTGCTGTCTGCAAAAGGAGGACAAAAATTCAGGCTACCGGGCTTTCTTATTGTTTTGTTCTTTAAGTATGAAGTGCCATTTTTGAAATGAAGCCCTGGGGGACCCCAATATATAAAAAGAGTTTAAACTAGAGCAGTGCTGGCCACAGAAGGGATAGAAACCCTGTTCCCACACTTTAACCTGCTGTCTCTGGGTGCCCTTCCTCTTGTGACCCTGAGACATTTCTGCAGAGTCCTAAGGCTCCTCAAGGCACAGTTTGAAAACCCCTGATTCGGTACCATTTGAAGCTTATTCCGTGGTGACACATCAAAAGTATTGGAGGATCACTGACGAAGGAAAAGCTTTGGAGAGAAAATGCCAGCCTTCTGAAGCATTTTGTATCAAATACCTGTGTGAGACTTGTCAGTTCTCAAGGCTCTGCTGAACCTCTCTTCTGCTGATAAGCGATGTAGTCTGCACTCAGAATTTTGTCTCTTGTAGCTGTTCTTCAGTCTAGCATATATACTCACTCAGCATGTATTTTGAGCGTGCACTCCATGCTGGGCAGATTGGCTTTCCAGGGGTGATCACTGGACCACAGTGTCTTATGGGAGATTCAGACACTAAACAGTACATGTAAGGTAAATACAGTAACTGCAAATGGTGATGAGTTGAAATGAAAGAACGTGTCTAAGATAGCATATAAGAGACCGAAGTTGGGATGGTACAGGAGTCAAGGGATGGCTTTACTGGGCAAGTGTATTTGTATTAAGACATGAAAAGTGAGTTGGAATTAACCAGATGTGACACGGGGTGAAAGTATTCCAGACAATGAGAACAGCACTTACAGAAGTTCCCAGGCAGGAGGGCACCTGACAGATTGGAGGAACCAGAAGATGGTCAGTGAATAGGCAGCCAGGAGTGGTTGGAAGAGCAGGTTGGAGAGACAGGTAGAGACTGGATCCTGTGGGAAGCACATGGGCCATGGCAAAGAGCTTATTCTAGTTAGAAGGTACTAATGCCTATTGTCAATGACCAAGGTGATCATTATAACACTTTATTTACAGCTCAGTGGTTCCCAGATGCTGGTCATCTTGGGCAACTCCAGGAGCAAAGTATAGGGGAAGAGGGAAGTCCTTTGAGCCAGAGACCATCAAGTCTCGAGAAAGGCCTTGAGAACCCCACAACAGCCGAAGACATCGAACAGTTCGTGCTGAACTACCTCAAGGAAAAGGATGTGGCAGCTGGGAACGTCTCAGATCTTGATAATGAAGACGGTAACTATCATTTATTTTGGCTTCAACTGTTTTGTTTGTTTTTTTTTCCTTTCTTTTTGAAGCAGGTTATTGTAAAAACAATGAAACATTATAGAAAGTTTGGAAATAAGAAGCATCGTTCATAAGCCCACCATGCTAATGTAGGCATTCTCACTTTGGGTGTTGTCTTTTTCCATCCTTTTCTGTTGCAAGCCTGTTTTTATTTGATTGCAGCCACAGTTGAAATGTATGATACCCTTTTTGCATTTAGTTATATAAGAAGGAGCTCTTCACGTTGCTATGGAGTTTTCATAATTAATGTTTTAATAGCTGCTACTAAGCATCCATTCCCCTGTGGGAAGTTTAGGTTGCTTCTAGCTTTCCACTCTGATAAACAGTGCTGCAGTGTATGATTCTGTGCATATGACCTTTTCCTTCCTTTTGCATATTTCTTTATAAATCCCAGAAGTGGGATTTCTAGGTCAAGGATATGAACATTATTTTACGCCTGCCGAATTGCCTTCCAAAAAGGTTGTGTCAATTTATGCCTTCCCTTCAGCAGTCCAGGATTAATACTGGTTTCACCACAGCCTTGCCAACAACGGCTGTCACCAGTTTTACTTCTCACTAGTTCTGGTTATTTCACTTTGCATGTCTTTGATCACTAGAGAGGTCAAACATCTTTCTGCACGCATCTTTCCTAACAGTTTTTTCTTTCCTTACGCCCATTATCTTTTCATATACTTTGTCCATTTATTTTATTTATTGGTAGGAGGAGATTCCAGTGTTTTTCTTACCAACAGATATGATAAAGGAGAAGGGAGTTTAGGCTAGTTGAAACTCTGGCCTGTTGTTTTATTCACAAGCTCAATCTGGAGCTTCAGGTCACGGAAGGATTAATAAATTATTAGAATCTCCTCTGCAAACGTAAAATGCCAAGTCATAATGAGCTTGGTGGTCTCAGAACTATCCTAAATCGAACTGAGTCCCAAATTAGTTTGTTAGGTTGGAGTTGAGCAGATTTCTCTCTTTTTTTTTGGCAGTCTCTACTCTGAGGCTCTGGTGAACCGAAGCCAATATTTTTTTCAGGATAACAGGAAATAGTAGTTCAGTGCAGCTAACTACAACAAATTCCTTCTAAATAGCAGGGAAGCATCACAACCAAGTAAAAATTTATGCAGAGCTGAGTTGTTTTTCTCTCCAGAAACAGACTTTTCTGATCAGAAATCTATCCAGCTTTTTCGCCTCCATTTTGTTTCTGGAGCCAACCCAATCCTTGTAAACTGCACCCCTTGCACCATGAAAAAGAGGCATCTTGATCCCTGGTAATCCAGATTGGCCATTCCTATTTGAAATTCTAGCATCGTCCCTGAATCCATTCTTTCGTGATTAGGAACTTCTGGTTTTAGTTGATGTTCGCCAGGAGCAGAGTAAATGAATCAAATCTTTCTTACAATAGCAAGAATCCACAGCTCTCAAATAGCATTCCACAGTAGGTGAATTTCAAACAACCAGTCCTCCTCCAGAAGCAGAGTACAGCCTTGTGCTTATCATTATCACTCATCAAGTACACACCACACGCTTGGCATTATAAGGAATGTTTAGATTGATAGTGGTTTGACATGGGTTTTTTGTTTTAGCCATAAGTGCACCATGGGTATCTGAGGCCCCTTTTGCCAGGAAATCCAAGCATCCTATAAACACATTTTCCTTTATCTTTTCAGCATTGTTAGAGACAGATGTGGACTCTTAAGATTCTGTTTTTCCAGCAGAGGAAACTGAAATGGAAGAAAGTTAGGGGAGCAATACTGAGCTCCATGGAAATGAGCACAGCTGATATTGAGGATTGGGGGGAGGGGGTGGTAGGATAGAGGCTATAAGCAGAGGGAGGAAGAATTTCAGGGGAGGAATTTTGGCCTGGGTTTCACGCTACTCAAGTGTTTTTGTTTTAATTTACAAACTTACACTTATCTCATGCAATGTATCACTCCAGGCAGTGAAAATAAATAAATAACTGGTGACATTCATCTCATTTAATTCTCTCAACAAGCCAATGAGATATACATGCTTTATCCCCATTTTTTTCAGATGAGGTAACATGCGGTGAGAGGAGTTGCTAGTAGGATGTGGAGGCAAGACTAGTCCTCTGATCAAACCCCATCATTGTATATTGCACCAAGCTGCCCTGGTGTTATCTCTCATACCAGGATGTACAAGGCTTGATCTTGGCCCTCAAAAGAGCTTTCAGGCTGGTAAAGAAGACAGACATGTACCCCCTTAGTCAAAAGGAGAGGAAATAGAAAAAGGGCCAGAGGCCCACCAGGGAACTGCCCAGCCTCAGGGCTCCCAATTAGAACCTTGCCCTCTTATGTTTTTATTTTAAATATTTATGAATGGCAACTTAGAAAAGGCTAACAGTATAGGGAAAAAATAAGAATCATTATCTCGTGCCCCCATCTCTGTTAATATTTTGTACTTCCTCCTGTCTTTATATAAAACTTTATATAATAGCACTCACACTGTATATGCAATTTTGTTTCCTGCTTTTCTCTTTTTAACACAATGTTATTTCATAGCCCTTGATAAACACAAATTTTCAGGCCTTCATAACATGCCATTCATTCTATGGATCATACCATGGTTTATATAACCATCCCCCTACAGTGGACATGGATGGTTTCCCCCCAGTTTTTAGCTGTTAGAGGTAATGCTTTGGTGAATATCTTGACTCGAGCTTGACCCACCTTTTTTACATGGTTTCCTTGGGATCAGTTCCTTGACATTTTCCCTCTAAAGTCTTACTCCAGATCTGAGGTTAGGAGGTTAAGTTGAGCTGCAGCATCTCTCAGAAAACACTGCCCCCAGTTATGCTGTTTTTCCAGAGGAGCAGTCAGACCCTCCCGAAGTGGAGGCGGATGACACCGGTCCCCACGTGGAGCCACCACTGCCAGTGCAGATCCAAATAGCCACAGACGTGATGGAGCGCTGCATCCACCTGATGTCAGATAAAAGCCTGAAAATCCGCTTGAAGGTCAGTGTGCAGCCCTACCCCTGCGTTCCCAGAGCAGCGGGATGAGGTTTGGTCTGCGGGCAGTGACTGCAGGGTGAGCAGGAGCCGCCCTTATCTCCGGTGCATGTGCGGTGGCCAAGAGAAGGCCTCAGGAGGAATTTATCTGTGGGATACCATCTTAGTCTTTCTGTATCGACCCAGATGCCAAAAGGGAGCCGAGTCCCCTTGATGGAATTAAAAAGCACAAAGTTTCAGAGTCATCGCGTCTCCAAGGGAAAAAAAAAAGTCACATGCTTTAGGAAGGATATCATTTTCTGTGCTGACTTAATGCGGGACACAGGTTTTAATACTTTAAAGTGGTCATTCTTCTAAGCCTGTCTGTAGCCCTTATCTCTGTTTCCGCTTCCATTCTCATCCTAGGCCAAGCATCAACACTTTTCTTAATCTTACATCCTCGCTTGCAGGCAGTTTCTGAAGCAGCCTCCCCATCAGCAAGGACTTAAACTATACAGTAGTGATTCCAATAATAGGCCAGGGGGGTGGGGGCAGGGTGAGCATGGGGGGAGCTTTCAGATCATCTGGGGGCAGATCTGACACCCACAGGAAAGCACAGCCTGACCCACTCCTCCATACCCCCAAGCAGGAGTGAGAAACACAGCCGCCTCCATGAATTACTGATAGTGATGAGAGCACTTCACCCTGACTAGGGACAGTGGGCTGGGAAACTCTGGCCCACAGATTACTTCAAACTTCATCATCTGGGTTTTGTGGGACTTGTTTAGTCTTCCCAGAGATACTTACTTCTTAGTATTTTCTGTTCCATTCAAGAGTTACTTTTCAGGTGCCTTTTGTTAAGTGGTGTCTGGTTGATACATTAACAAAGTGTCTTCCCTCTTCTGGACACTTTGTAGCAGCCATGTATGAAAGTGAAAGTTGCTCAGTCATGTCAGACTCTTTGTGACCCCATGGCTTATATAGTCCATGGAATTCTCCAGGCCAGAATACTGGAGAGGGTAGCCTTTCCCTTCTCCAAGGGATCTTCCCAATCCAGGAAATGAACCCAGGTCTCCCGCATTGCAGGCGGATTCTCTACCAGCTGAGCCACAAGGGAAGCCCAGCAGTCATGTAACCACTGTAGCTATGGAGAGCGTCAGCACTGGAATCAGATCGACATACCCAAGTTCAAATCCTGGCTCTGTCCCTCACGTCACCTGGAGTAGATCAGTGTACCTTTTTGAGCATCTTCTGGTTCATCTGTAAAGTAGACATGATAGTACCTACCTCACTGAGTTATTTGCTATAAAGAAAAAACAGCATGAGGTGTGGCATTTATACTCATTCACTTATTCACTCAGCGCTTATTGAGGACTGCTACAGATCAGGCAGAGGGTATGTAGAAGGAAATGAAGCAGACACGATCCCTGTCTTCATGGAACTTTCTGTGTCTCGAGGGGAAAGAGGTGATGCACAAATACACACATGTACGTGGAGGAAATGCTGTGAAGATAGTAAGAGGTTCTGTGATAGAAAATTCACACCTGCAGTAAAGGTATTTGGGAACCTACTCTTCCCATGGCCTGTTGAATAAGAGGGAGCTTATGTTCCAATTTAGAGCAGTTTTTTGGGTGACGTTTAAGCTTATAGGATGAGAAGGAACCAGCCCTGCAGGGGCAAAAGGGAGAGGAAGAACATTCCAGGCAGAAGGGGGAAAACCTGCATCTTTGAGTCAATGACATATGATGTAACTTGCCCAGTTAGTGACAGAACACACATCCAAAGCCAGTCAGCGATCCCAAAGCCATTTCCCCCTGCGTACTACCCTGCTCTCCTGAGGTTTTTCTTCTTCCCCTAACTATTCGGCCCTCAAGGGCAGGGCCTGTTTTGTTCTCTGTTTCTGTTCCAATCCTCCTATGACCAGCACATCCTAGGCATCCAATCTGGGTTTCCTGCAGACCTCACTCTGTCTTCCTGACTCACATGTGTGCCCTCGTCTCCTCTCTGCTGGGGGGAAGCCTGCCCTGGTCATCACGGCGACCGCTGCCTGTGGCCCTGAGCAGGCCGTCTGTCTTCAGTGAACTTTGAGACCTGAGAGATCAGGAGACATATTTTCAGAAAAGGTAAAAAAACCAAATTGACATCTAGGCTATCCCAGACCTCTCTTGTGAGGTCGACCTGTGTCCCAGCTGCCTACTTGATCTCTGCTTAGAGGTAACAGAACCCGATCTCCCTCTTCCCTCCCAGCTTTTTCCTCCTCCCCTGTTCCTGTCTCATAAAGCTGCACCTGCATCTATTCAGTTGCTAAGCCTGAATCCAAGCAGCTCTTTTTAATACTTCTCTTCACTTCCCCAAAGAGCAAGTCCTTCAGCAATTTAAGCCATTTCATCTCCAAAACAGATCTCAAACGCTTCACATCCCTGCCTCTGTCTCCACCATGTGGCCGCGTGACTCCACCCCCACGCCACCCAAGTGGATGTATGTCTTAGCTTCCTCCAGTGCCTCCTCACTTCTCACTCCCACTTCAAGTCCCCTCTCCACTCAACAGCCAGAGTGACCTTTTTAAAACATGAATTGTATCATATCATGTTCCTGAACATTCCCCTGGCTCCCCACCGCATTTAGTACCAGATAAAAAAGTCTTAACATGATGCCTCCATGGTCCAGCCCCATCTTACCCCTCCTCTGTCACGCTCCATGCTGCCCTGCTCTAGTTTCTTTTTATTTATGCATTTATTTGGGTGTACTGGGTCTTAGTTGCTGCATGCGAGATCTTTGTTATATCATGTAAGATCTAGTTTCCTGACCAGGCATCAAACCCAAGCACCCTGCATTGGGAGTGCTGAGCCTTGGCCACTGGACCACCAGGGAAGTCCCAACTCTTCCGCTTTTTATGTGACTAGCTCCTGCTCATCCTTTATGCCTCCTTGTGGAAGTTACTACCTTGTTTCTGCCTTGCTCATCTCCTTACAGCAACCTTGCAAGGAAGATACTGACATCCCCTCTTTTGACAGAGGAGGAAGCCGGCCCAGCAGCCCTCCCAGCAGTTTGTATGATGTAGATCCCTCCCTTTAGTGTCTTTGCATTTCTCCCTTGACTTTGTCCTTCGTAGCACTCGTCACAATTGGCAATCATTCATCCCTTTATTTGTCTTAGCTAAGGTCTAAGACCTTGGATCTTAGCTAAGGTCTAAGACCTTGGATCTTTCCCCAGTTGACCATAAGCCCCCCATGAAGACAAGGAAACATGTATTTTGAACATACGTATTTTGTCCCTGTGTGCCTCCCACCCAGTGTACCTCACCAGTAAGCTTGGCATGTAGTCAGGAACTCATGAGTGTGTAAGCTTGATTCTTCTTAAGTGGCGACTTGATCTCAGGTATTTGGTTTCAAGCCTTTACGGTCTGCTGCAATCACGTCCTCTTCCCTTTCAGGTCCTGGATGTGCTGGATCTGTGTGTGGTTGTTCTGCAGTCCCACAAGAACCAGCTGCTTCCCTTGGCTCATCGGGCCTGGCCCTCGCTCGTGCACCGACTCACCAACGATGACCCCCTGGCGGTGCTCAGAGCCTTCAAGGTACCGCACCGGTGCCCCGCTGCCGTCAGTCACAGGGATTGGGGGATGGAAGCTGGAAGCTCAGCAGTGTTTTGGGGGGATTGGTTCTCCTTTTATCTGATGTGACCTACTATACCTTGAAGAAAGTACAGAAAAATAAGAAAAGCACAGAGAAAAAAAAAATGAAAGTTTCCTTTTGAATTTGAAGCAGAATGAGTGAGCTAGTAGATGAAAGGGCCACCAAGATCCAGTGAGCACCTCCTGTGCCCCAGGCAGCATGCTTGGCAATTCTCCACGTGTGAGCTCATCTTACAACACCCTTGCAAGGAAGAGACTAACATCCCCATCTTTGACAGAGCAGGAAACAAGCCCAGAGATGTTGAGGAACTTTCTCAAGATCACACAGCTGGGGACTTCCCTGGTGGTCCAGTGGTTAAGAATCTGCCTGCCAATGCAGGAGACACAGGTTCAATTCCTGGCCCCGGATGATCCCACATACCTCAGGGTAGCTAAGCCTGTGCGCCACAACTACTGAACCCACACTCTAGGGCCCACCGCTGCACAAGAGGAGCCGCCACAATGAGAAGCCCACACACCACAACTAGAGAGTAGCCCGCCGCTCACCACAACTAGAGAAAGCCCTCACACAGCAGTAAAGACCCAGCACAGTCAAAAATCAAAACAAAGATCACACAGATAGTAAGTGATAGAACCTGAATCTGTGAGTTCATGCCCACGTTCTGTGCATGGCACAAAGAGTCAAGGTGAAGAGGCCAAGGGTCTGCAGGCTAGCAGTGGGCACCCTCTATCCAGGTGGGCAACTCTGGACAAAGCTCATGGCCACCTAGCCCACCTTTCTCATAGTTGTTATTGTCGAGGATAAAATTAGACTATTTGGTGAAATGCTTTGAAAAGGTAAAAGCCCTCTGTGTATGCATGGTATTATTCTCCCTGACTTAGTTTGGCGTATGTTAGCACACATATTTTGGCTTATTTATTTATATTCTTCCTTGTTCTAAAAAGCACTTAAGGCAGCTTACAGAGATACATTTATCGTGGCAAGCTAACATAAATTAGAAGTGGGTGAGCAAGATAAGGCAAAGAAAAAAAGATGTGTAGGGATATAAAATGAAGCCAGGGATGCAACTGATATACTTGGCAAAAATATATTGTTTCTGTAAGATTCTTCAACATATACTGGACCAAAATGCAAGCTTACATTGACAACATACAAAATTGTTAACGTATTTTCAAAAGCAAAATGTGCAAAGTGACACACGTGTGTTGACGGTGGGGCGGGGTGGGGAGAGAAAGAGAGAGGGAAGAAGGGAAGTTAGGGGAAGGGAGGAGGAAGGAGGTCTTGCTCAAATCGTACTCATCTGTGCTGTTTCCTTTAAGAAAATTAATAGGTTATCTGAAATGACAGCAAGTGTGGAAAAACGAAAAAATATAAAGGTGTATGCACTGTAACTGAGCCCGCTTTCCCACTGGCGACCCTTGAGCTCCGTCAGGCCTTGTGCAGCCCAGCTGAGGGCCCTGAAATAAGTGCCTCATTCTCTACGAAGTCGGCAAGTGCTCTCGGTGCTGGATATGCCTTGCTTACCAATTTTTAAAGAAATTCTTATTATCCTGTACAGTCAGTCCTGTGCAGTGGGGCAAAACGTTTCAATATGTTCTGCTAGAGAAAGTTTAAAACGAGACATGCAAAGAGACTGCCTGTTGTGCAAGTTGGAATGAGGAGGATGTACATAAGAGATTGTGCCAGGGAACAGAAGGAACTCTGACTCAGCTCTGCCCACCGGGGTCCCTGCCCAGACCCAGCCAAGGACCTCAGCCAGTCACTGCCCTCCCGACGCCTGCACATGGCAGCAGCTGAGCTGGGCCTGGGCTCCGGGGCCTGTTTGTGTGTGTTCAGCCAGCTAGAGTTAAAAAGCCCAAGTCTTTCCTTCAAGGGCTGTTAGGAAGATTCAAGAAATGATCTATGTGAACTGCTTTAAGCTCTTGGGGTTTTTTTTTTTTAACAAAAAAGGGAGGAAAATCCAGGTATTAACCAAATTATTCATCCAACCCAAGATTCCTTTGAATTATTCTCCACGTAATCTGTATTTATGGATAGAAGCAGCCATGCCTCAGGAACAGAGACCTCCGAATTCATAACTGTCAGAATCACAAACCGTGGGCAAGGAATTAACAGCAATAATTCTATTTTTTTTTTTTCCAAGCAGAGACTGAGATGAAATTGAATTACCAAACATTCTCTTAAGCACTCTTGCTGCCTTCGCGATGTTCAGTCAGTGGGTTGGGGACTGTTTCCGCAGGTTTTGCGTACCCTGGGAGGCAAGTGTGGCGATTTTCTAAGGAGCCGGTTCTGCAAAGATGTCTTGCCAAAGCTGGCTGGCTCTTTAGTTAGCCAGGCTCCCGTCAGTGCCAGAGCTGGACCAGTTTACTCCCACACGCTGGCCTTCAAGTTGCAGCTGGCCGTCTTACAAGGCCTGGGCCCCCTCTGTGAGAGACTGGACCTCGGTAGGTACCAGCCAGTTTCGCCTGGACCCACACCCCATCCTCTCTGTCTCACCCCCTCTGTTGCCCTCTTTACTTGGCCCTGCTCCCCTCATCTCCCTTCCTGTGCACATCCTTTCATCTCACTTCAGCCTCATTTATCCATTTACCTTGCTGTGTTTTCTGACTTGGGGATGGAGTACAGAGCCCATGCATCTTGCCGAGCTGTTCCAGTTTCGTCCAACAGCAGTGGGTTACTGCTCATCCCCGGTGAAGTCTGAGGGCCAGCGCTTGTTTTGTTTTTCCTCTCTGCAGGTGAGGGTGACCTGAATACAGTGGCGGATGCCTGCTTGATTTACCTCAGTGCCAAGCAGCCCGTGAAATTACAAGAGGCGGCCAGGAGGTACGTCTGCTTGATCACCCGCATCTCTTTTACGTTTGTCCTAAATTATGGATGATTTGCTAATGGCGAGCAGAGTGGAGGCATCTCTGCTCCTTTCTCTTCTCTCTCTCCTCGCCAGGTTAAGATGGGTTCTTTAACTGTGCCAACATCCAGAGATGGCATTTTGACTAGACGCCTTTCTCTTTGAAAGTAACCTTTTCTGCTGCTGCAGCGTCAGCAACAGTTCCAAAGGGGCCAAAAGCATAAAGACAGTGTCCTGGAGGGGAGCAGGCAGAGGGTGACTGGCTTCCAGCCCTCCTCTTCTGGTGACCCTGGCACCTCTCTCTCAGCTTCCCCACTCGCCAAGCAAAAGCATTGGGTTATTGATCCAGCAAACCTTGGCTCCACAGAATGTCTTAATGGTCTTCAGGTGCCACGGACCCTCACAAATCGTCTGCAGCACTGTGTATGTGTGTGTGTGTGTGTGTGTGTGTGCAAGCAGACACGTACATGTCTTTTTCTAGACGGAGTCTACATCACTCATCTGATATGTAATAGGAGCCTGTGAACCAAGAATCATTCAAAACCCCTAGACTAATGATTTAAAGGGCCTTTTCAACTCTGAAATTATGTGATTCTCATTTCTTAGAGATTTGCTTATTGAAGAATAGCTCTACCACCTCTAACGGAAGAACCTGTGTCTGGTGCCTAGAGTCCTAAGGAATATTCGGCAAAAGCTATAACTGAGCACCGCAGCCTTCCCCTGACTTGAGACCCACAGTGCACCCTGACCCCCCTGTCCCGAGCCCTCCTTCTAGCCGGCAGCAGCCTGCGCCCTGGAACTGCCATCCTTGGTTGTCTGCAGTGGAGGCGAAAGCTGGCCGATCTGTCTGGCCCTGCCGCCTGCCCTGGGCCTTAGAGTTCCACCTCCCCAGGCAAAGAAACAGCCCCTCCCACTCCATCAGCTCCTTGGTGCGGTCAGCGTCATCTCTCTCCCTGAAGGGCTGGAAGGCTGCTCTCTGTGAGTGAGGAAAGCCCACTTGCTCCCTTATAAACCTTGCACTCTCTGGGAGTGATGGAAATATCTCTTCGAATTGATTTATTATCCTTTGCAGTTTTCTGCTCTTGATTTCCCCAGTTCCCTTTTTTCTTTCTGTCCCTTACCTGTCACATCCTCTAGGCCCAGAATCAGTCATGGTTTCTCGAGCACAGGGGTGCATCTCAACCAGCTACTTGTCCCCAGACATTCTCGTTCCTTAAAGATGAAAATCGTCCTCCCCCAGGCAGAGTCCCTGAAGCTAATTGTGCTCTGATTTAAAGTACAACTCACGAACATGACGAATCCATCTGGAAGCAGATTCTTCTGGGTGTCTATTACGATCGAGAGTCTGAAAGATATGGTTTTTCTCATCTCCCGTCTCATTCTACTTTTCCTCCACCCTCCCCATAGCTGTCCTTCAAATTCAGACCCATCAAACAGGCTAATATTCACAATTCATTATCTTTTCATTTCTAATTTTCTTTTTCTTTTCTTTTTTTTTTTTTTGCCATTGAAAACAATCAAACCCAAACTGGACCTTGCTGACTCTTGAGTTGGAATTCCAGGTGCCTCAGGAGGAGGCGGGTAGGGCAGGAGGAGGTTGCTGCCAGCCGGCCTGACTGCCTTGCCTTTTGTTTGCTCCACCGCATTCCACTCAGGGTTGAGTCAGATGACCTCCTTCTGCCGGGTGGGGAGGAAGTGCAAGGTTGATTGCTTCACGTAGCATCATCTGCAAACTTATTTTGAAGTCAGGGGAAAAAAATACCTGTTTTGTCCTTGATCTAGAGTTGATTTGGCATCTTGATTCAGAAATTAATAAGCTCTCTAAATGGGAGAAGAAGTCTGAGACCATAGGCAACCTGGTCCCTTTGTGAGTCTGATTGCAGAGCAAAGACAGGGAGAAGGGTGGGCCAATGAGTATGAAAGCAGTCAGACCTCCAGGGACTAATGAACGAGGTCCCTGAGTGAGACAGAGGCCCCAGCTCAGAAAATGGCCGCACATCCATCCAGTTGTTGGTCCTTAATTCTCCTCTTTCCTTCACACGCCGCATCCATTCCAGAAGTGAAGCCTGTCTATCTAACTCGCAATATCTCTCTTAACACTGTCTGCTTCTCCTTACCTTCAAGCTGCCGGGCCAGGCACCCTCATCTCTTTACCCGATCCCCTGCAGAAGCCTCTCCCCAGCCCCCTGCTTCCACGCCTGCCTCTCAGTGTTCCTCCCCACAACTGTCAGTGACACCCCTACCCACTCAGGGGAGAAGAAAAGGCTGTGTGTTCTTTGCCAGGGCCCACAGGGGAGTTCTGTAACCAGAGGGTTACAACAACTCAAGCCTCAGCTCCATAATCAAAAGAACTAGTACAAACCAGAGCCGTTCAGAGATGCCCCAACTCCCTCCGGGGTAGTGACTTTCTGGCATTGGGCAGGTGACAGGCTCGCTTTGACTGTAGCGGGGCTGGTGAGGAAACCTGGGAGGACAGGTGGCTGCTCTGAGGGTCCCCCCACCCCAATGCAGAAAGAAGGTGGAGGAGCAGCTGTGTCCGTAGGTCTGGCAGGTGGGGGTTCGGTGAGACCTCGGCAGGGCGGCCTCCCTCATATGGGGATGGAGACAGACTCAGCAGCTCCAGGCAAGTTCCCCTTTGCGTGTATTCACGGTTGGATTTTTCCTTCCTCCTGTTTGCTTCTCCTGGCTCCAAAGAATGACCAAGCCTGTGTTTGCTTTTTTAATTTGTCATATTAAATATAGCCTTTGTGGCAGGCTTTTACATCCCGGCTGTAAACTCTAGAAATGGAAATTGATCAGGGGGTGGTTGATATAACCGAGGCCATAAATGCTAAGAACGGAGATGCCATTCCAGTTTAATGCTTTTATCTAGCGAATGTGCCTTGTAAGGAGGAACATAAATCTTGCAGCTTGGTTGGGGGGAGGGGGCGGGATGGGGGGGCATGGGGGTGGGTGGTAGGAGTAGGGGTATAATCTTGCTGTTTGTTACCACCAGGTGTCACTGTTAACTGGCTGTGCAAGAAAAAATACCAACTCTCCCAGAGTTCACCTAGTTAAATGATTTCAGTGGATAACAAATGAGAAAACCATGTTTGGGGTGTGGGAGGAGGGGTCAGCATGTCACGAGCTATAAATAAGGCCCAGTCCCTGAGAATAAGCACTGGAGTACAAAATAACACGTTCTATCAGCCACACCCCCATCTCAGCCTTGGGGAACTTAACTGACATAAATTCCCCAGTGGCCCCAGAGGCCTTTAAGGTACCTCCCGGCATGTAGTGGACCTCCGCGGTTCTATGCCTTTCTGGCCATGGAGCTTTTCCTTCCCCTACATGAAAGGAATCTGAGATGAGCACACGTTCCCCCAAATTTCTGTGTTTTTCCTTCCAATCAGTACATGCTCTCAACCTGGTTCAACTCAGCTCCATTAAACCACACTGCTCAGGCCTCTCTCCAAGCAGCCTCTGAGGCTCCCTGTCTTTTGCATACATCATCTAGTCAGTCTCCTACCCTAGGGCTAACGAGAACAAAAACTGGGCAATATCTGTTTTTTTCAAACTTGGAAGTCCATGCCCAGCAAGGGAGGGACGATGCTTTCAGGCCGCACGGTTTCCACCCCCACAGTCCTAACTCCACCTGTCACCCTGAGGTGCCAGGTGGGGGTGCAGGGTGCCAGCAGGTAGTGACCAGCTGGTTCACCTCCTGGTTGGGCAGGTGCGGGATGCTATGGTTCTTGATGCGTGTGGTGGGAAAGGGAGAGAGCCTCCCCCATCTACCTCTCCTGGACATTGTGTAGACGGGCCCGGGGCTTCAGTCCTGGACGCAGGCAAACCCAGGTTCACATCTTACTGGCTCTGCGACCTTGAGCAGGTGACTTCGTTTCCTTGCGCCTTATCTCCTTTCTCCATAAACCAGGTTTGGTGATAACAACTTCCCCCAGACATGTCACGCCGATGCTTAGTGGTAGTATGTAAGAGTCCACTCAGCGGTCATTCATGCTGCTGATTGACTGAGTAGCTACTCTGTGCCTGGCACTGTTCTAGGCATGGAAACTAGAGGGGAGCAGGAGAGAGGAGGCCTGTGCCCTCATGGTGCTCCCATTCTGGAGTTATATTTATGTGTGTGTGCAAACCCGTGTGGAAAGCATTAGTCGTTCATTCGTGTCCGACTCTTCTGTGACCCCATAGACTGTAGCCCACCAGGCTCCTCTGTCAATGGAATTCTCCAGGCAAGAATACTGGAGTGGGTAGCCATTGCCTTCTCCAGGGAATCTTCCTGACCTAGAGTTCAAACCAAGGTCTCCTGCATTGTAGGCAGATTCTTTACCATCTGAGACACCAGGGAATCATCCACGTGGGGAGATACATAAATGTGCCAAATATATGATATGTTGGGTATATGTTAACACATACATGTATACCCTTGGGCATGGTATTTTTTGTTGGAAGCCTGCTTCATCTTGACTGAAATCTGAAACAGGGGTATTCACCTCAGAAGGATCTTTTTCTTAAAGTATTTTTAAATTTTATTTATTTATCTTGACTGCACCTCGAAGCATGCAGAATCTTAGTTCCTGAACCAGGGATTGAACCTGTGCCCACTGCAGTGGAAGTGCAGAATTTTAACCACTGGACCGCCAGGGAAGTCCCTGAAAGATCCTTTTCATGTTAGTTGTTCCACCTTCCCCTTACCCCTTTTGCGTGAGCAGCCAGGACCAAGATTGAATGTTCATTTACTGACTGACTTCCCTGCACTCTTTCTAGCAGTAGGATCTCAGCCCATCAAAGATGCAGCCACTGCCTCAAACCCTGGACGAACTCAGACTGGCAGAGGCTTGTTCATTTCATCCCCGTCAGAGCCCCAACTCCTCTCTTTACCCACATGTGGGCTTATTATATTTGAATGGATCAGCAGCCACAGAGGTGATCCGTTAGTTCAGCTGAGCTTGAAATTAGCAGCTCACCCCCTTAAATGGTGTGGGCAGTATGTTTGAGCTTGGGCTTCTGAGCTGTTTCCCCCTCAGACTACACCCAGCATGGAAATGAGGGCACTCCTAATATTTTCCCTTCTGACATTTGATTAATAGTGGACAAATCCAGACCCAGTAGTTAGCTTTCCTATTATCCATCTTTTGGCAGGCACCGCTGCTTTTCAAGTCTCATTGTTCTAAAAATGCACTCAGATCTGAAGCTGTTCACTGTGTGGATATAGGCATGATTTCCTGGTGTCAAAGATAAAAGACATCTGCCATGCAAATTACAAACAAAGTAGGTTGCTGGGTTTCAGATCGGAAGGCAGGGACCTCTGTGCTACCAATTAAATCAAATGCTACCAATCCTTCCCCTGCTTTCTCGGTGTTGTCACGTGACTGATAATCTGCCAGGGTCATCCATTCTACCACCCAGTGGTAAAGCCCAGTGTGGGGCCTGCATGCACACTTACATGTGCCGGACTGGGTTGGGAATCATGATGCTCATGATGGGAGATCGAGCCTGCACCAAGTGGATTTCAGATATCAAAAGCCTTGGCCAACTACAGAGTGGTCGTTTCATCCCTTTGCAGGGTCTGAGGTCTGTCTTGAACACCTAAGAGGCAGGAGTGAATGTTGACAATCTCAGTGCCAGGTGAAGTAGCCAGGGACATGGCCTCAATTGTCTTATTGTATATGTGTTTATTCAAAAGATGCTTTAGAGTCTCTTATTAGCCAGATACTGTGCTGAGAGTTCAAAGGTGAAGACCACGGTAGAGTTGGCCTCACATTACTGCTTAGTAGTGGTATCACCTTGGGCAAATTAATTTCCTTCTGAAAGTCTGTTTCCTCATCTACAAGACTAGAATAAGCATATCTTTTTTTTTCTGCATGATAAAATTATTACAAAGATTTAGCAAATTTACATGTATATTAGTCTATAGCACAAAATGTCAGCCCAGAGTAAAAAGTCAATCAGTAGTAGTCATTATCATTATTTAAACTTCCTCCTTATTCCAAAAAAGACCTTGAGCATCTTACAAACTAAAATGTATGCAACAAGATAAATAAGAAGTGAAGATATTTTTTAAAGGAAAAATAAGAAGAGGGAAAACAAAGTGAAGCCAGGTCCGAGGTTCATTTGTAAAACACAGACTTGGAACTCTTCACCTCTGCTAGAGATGAGCCTGCAGCGTGGCTCTGGGCTTCCTAACACAGGAGGCAGAGAGGGAGACACACCTGCTGTGCGATGTCCAGTCATTACTGAAGTCAGAACAGAAAGCTTTTAGAAGGCAGCCCTCTCTGGAATCCCCTTGGTACTGAACCCTGAGAAAGTGCCCCCCTGGGTCATCTTAGAAGAATACTAGGTACCTTTGTGACTGATGACTCCTAACATCCTTGCAGTAAATACAGAAGCACATTTCCTAGAGCTGTTTCTTACAGCTCCATCAGTGGAGGCTGCTGGCTTGGTGCCCAAGCGTGGGTTGCAGGAAAAGAGTTCGAGGGTGGCAGGAAAGGAGGTGCAAAACAGGTAGGCTACCAGGAAGATGCCTTTTTCTGCAAGGATATGAATCTTCCAGGGAGGGCCAGGAAACTTGGCATGCGGCCGGAGAGTACAGACGGCCAGGGCCACTTGAGATCCATGCCCAGCAGCATTGCCATCGTGGGATCTGGGCTGTCGGTGGGGCCTGGAGCGGGGAGAGCTGGCCAGATGGGAAGGACTGCTTTTAAATCCAGCCCCAGTGGGATTTAAACCCTTCTCGGCTCTGGCTTATTTTTGAATTGTCGGTAACAGATTGGGCCTCTCAGTGCCATATCTTTTTAAATATGCACAAAGCCATGGAGTCATTCCACTGCAACTATGATACTTTGTCTTGTGGTACTTTAGGGACTGAATTAGGATCGTAAGCTTCCACTAGTGTTTATGGTTTTAATTCCTGTCCCTGTTGCATTTTAAAATGTTTTTAATACCAGCCTCTGCATGAGTGTACGGGTTGGCGATCGATAGATGAATGACTGTGAACAGGTAAATATAGTTAAGTCGAACGAGTATGTATAGCTGCAAAGGCAATTGGTGGTATTTATTTGGAGAGTAAATCGTTGCTCCAAGTCATAATCCTCCATTTCCAACATTTAGAAACAAAAAAACGGCCTCCGTGCAGGGGAAGATAGCTAAATTGAATAGCAAGAAAGGACAGGCTTGAAATACTGGTTAACCAATGAAGCGAGACCCATTAGAGTAAATTACCGAGTATAGAAGCATCGCCCCACTGCTTTGCTGACTCGGACACATGGATACCCCTAGCATCCGTTTATTTAAAAGGAAACACACAGCCTCACTTGTAGCGTCAGCATGTACCGAGTCAGCAGGTACAGAATCATGGGAGAAGAGGTGGCCAGAGAAGAGAAGGGCGTGGAGGCTGTTCTGCCAGAAAGGGAATCACAGGGAAGCCAAAACCACTTTGCAGTGTATCTGCTTTCCAACAAGTGAGTTTATCCTCCAGTTGCATTTAGTTGCGCCCAAATAGAGACAGCCTGTGTCGTGTCCCTAAGGAGACGCCCTGAGTAACTTCTTTCAACGCCCCAAATAAATAAATAAATAAACCTCTCAGAGCCGCAAGTTCTTTACCACTGGCATTTATGCAGACAGCTCATGAGAGCATTTTATAAATCCAGAAGGAGGCAAGGAGCCGCAGATCCCTCAAGCGAGTAATTGACAGAGAAAGAATAGCCTGTCACCCAGGAGAACTGGGAGCACTGAATTTCAGTTACGGTTTATTTAGCTTTGCTGAGCCTCGATTGGCTGGCGGTTTTCTAGAATTCCCCTTGAAGCCAGCATGGTCTAGCACGAGATGGTGAGGACACGCTCCATAATATTCACGTCTTCAGCAGAAGGGTGTCTTTTTGGTTCTGCCCTACTTGGGATGGACAGGCCCAGGACCCAGCCCCCAGGTTTGAGAACTGCTGGGGCATGTTGGAGCTGGAAGGGGCTTAGAACCAATCCCACTGATGTCCAGGAAAGACTTGCCATGTCCCCGCCTCAGGAGTCCTTCCCCAGCTCCAGCCCAGCCGTGACCTGAGCCTGACCCTCTTCATGTTGCATTGTGGGTGTCTGTGGTCCATCTGTCCTCCCCCACCAGACAGGGCACCCTGAGGCCAGAGCCTTTGTCCCCCCATCTTTGTATCCCAGCACCTGACATAGTTCCCTGGGCTGGACCAGGTGCCAGTAAACATTTGGTGAACCACACAGAGACGGGACCAGACCCCCAGCCAACCAGATTCCAGCAGCACGTTTCCCAGCCCCCCAGGCGCCCTCACCCCCAGCTTTGTCACTCAGAGCACCTGATATTGATCAGAAAGGAATGAGTCGCTTCTGTTGGTTTGGTGTCTGGAGTTTATTAGGTACTTACTGATACCCGTCAACTGTAGATAGGGCTGAAGTGCAGGGAAATGGCTGCCTGCATGAAGTGAAATTCAATAAAACCGCATTTTAAGTGAAAAATCAGTATAAACACCAGGCTTCTTTGCCATGGAAACAGAGGTTGCTTAGAAACTGCCTAACGGCGAGTTCTAAATTTTTTAAAGTCAAGTTATCATTTAAGCTACACGGCCCTACAGGTTATTGAGAGATAATCACTCGCCTCAGGACACTCGGAGGCAGGAGGCCCAGCCGAGTGCCTCCCGGAACTCTGGGGACCAGATAATCTCTTGATAACTGTGCTCCCTGGAGCCACCGATTTGGGCCTGGGGGAAGGAGAAAGAAATTTTTGTGCAGGAGTTAAATGGTGTACATATATATATTTTTTAAAAGTGTTTCTCTTTGGGCTTGAAAAAAGATGGAGTTGGCCATTTGGCGTGTTCACCAGCCATCCCAGCCATGTCTCAAGATGTATTAGGAACATTTTCCAGGCAGTTACTCCAATCACTTAAAACAGAGGTCTCCTCTTTGTCTTTCATCTTTCGATTATGCAGAAGGATGCCTTCGAGGTCTTCAGCTTTCTGCCCTTCCCTGTCTGAGGGCCCTCTCTCCAAGAAGGACAGGAACCGAGCCCGGGACAGGGCGATCCTCGAGGTTGGAGCAAAGCTGGGCCTCTGAGTAGTCAGCCAGCACCTCCTGGGTCTCAGGCTCAGCTCCCCGGGCCTCAAAGTGAGCGAGGGTCTGGGTTCAGAATTTGTCAGTGTTTAGAGTTCAGCGGGTCGCATGTCTTTTGCCAAGCAAAGAGCATAGCTCTGCCTACCAGCCACCTGGCATAGTTGCGCAGCACAGTAATTGCTCCCGACCTCAGGCACGTGGAGGGCAAAGAACAATGCATTTATTTCTTCCTGAAAATAATGGGCAAAATTACAACCCCAGTGGCTGAGAATTGGGACCCCTACCAAGTCGATATGAAGGAAATTATGACTGAAGCAAAAGACAAATGATCTGCCCTTTTCAGAGCATCTGAGCATTTTCCATGGTGTGGCAGTCCTGCTGGGGTTGGTAGTGATAATTATTCCTCAGACACACACACTCTTTCTGGAAGGAACAGTTGTTTTCATCATACACTTCAAAGTGTTTTCCTGCACCTCATCTCCTTAGAGTCTCAGAACAAACCTGTGAGGAGGGTGGGGCCAGTGTGATTATTTTCCTTTGGAGAAAGAGGAAAACAGGTTCACAGAGGCAAAATAATTTGCTTCCAGCCACAGAGAGAAGAAACCAGCATAGCCAACCTGCCATTCTGGGGATTCTATCACTTTAGAAGCTCAGGAATGAGACCCAAAATAATTCTTCCAGGAGTTTGACCCTGCCTTCTAGAAGAAGATGAACTTTGCACGTGCTTTTTCGTTTGCTTCCCTGTTAGCGTCTTATTTAGGGATCTCGAAGGGCAGAGAGAGTGGCTTCCTTCCTTTTCCTTTCCTGCCAACGAATACAACACCCGCATTTAGCAAGTTAAAAAGGGATGCCGAAAATGAACTGCAGAACAGAGCGGTGACTGAACTGGGCTGCAGCACCACTTGGCTGGGTGTCGCCCAGATCAAAATACTCCTTGAAGTTGAGAGTGTGCACCCATGCTGTTGCTGGAGGAATTGTTCCAGTTCTTGAAGGGGGAGAAAAAAAAATCAAATGAAATCATTTGCATTCTAACAGCCTTTGGCACCAGGGAAAACTGTCAACTGTGTCACGTGTAAATAGAAATCTGCTTCCCAGTTTTGGTGCATTTTTTTCATCACTTCCCTCGCCACTCTAATTATCAAAGATATTTTTGTTTTTAAACAAAAATTGTCTCCTACGCAGGCCCCATCTCCTTTCTGCGGTGAAGTGGAAACAATGAATTAGAATATTCTAATCACTTCTCCAGCAGCCACTGCTGAGGTTATAAACTCAAGATTATCCTGAGTAAAGAAAACTTCAGGCACCAGACAGGTCAGAAAATCAGTGCCTCCTCCACCTGTCTCCCCGGCCACCTGAGCCCACATCTGTTAAACCCAAGGAAGGAAGCACAACTGGCTCCACTGAAGTAAAACCCGAATCCCGTCCCCCAAGGGCACAGATGAACAAAACTAAAAACCAGAATTTAGCGCTGGTTAGCAACTGTTTTGGACATGACCGAGCAGGCACGCCACAACTGTTTAAGTTCCTATCCAACGCCCAGTAGTAGGGGAGAGGCTCCTTGGAATGGTCATCAAGAATAAAACTTGATCCATCAGGTAGATTCTGTCTGCTGTTAGCTGGTAGACAGGGGTCACATGTGGGCAGCCCTGTGTAGGGCCAGATCTGTGTTTTCTCAATTAAACCCCAGCAGAACCCTGGGTGAAGTATATCTCCCGTTTTCAGAAATGAGGACGCTGAGATGAAGATAAATCACACAGCTAGTGACGTCTGTGGTGACGTGACTCCCGTTAGTGACATCCGTGGATCCTTCCTTGGTGGTGAGCCATTCACCTCTTCTTTAGGTCATTTTACAGAATATAGCTATTTCAGCTCCAATATTTTGGTCACCTGATGCAAACAGCCAGCTGATTGTAAAAGACCCCAATGCTGAGAAAGATTGAGGGCAGAAGAAGAGGGCATCAGAGGATGAGATAGCTGGATGACATCACCAGTGCAATGGACATGAACTTGGACAAACTCTGGGAGATGAGGGACAGGGAGGCCTGGCGTGCTGCCATCCATGGGGTTGCAAAGAGTCGAACACGGCTGGGTGACTGAGCAACAATATTTCAATGTTGAGAACAGGAGGAGAAGGGAACGACAGAGGATGAGGTGGTTGGATGGTGTCATCAACTCAATGGACATGAGTTTGAGCAAACTCCGGGAGATGGTGAGGGACAGGGAAGCCTGGCGTGCTGCAGTCCATGGGGTCGCAAAGATCAGACATGAGTTAGCAATTGAACGACAACTATTTCAGAGAGGGATGCCATCTGAAGTCATTAGTGAGCAGCGTGATAAGTCCCTTCCTTATTAAACATGACACCTGTTCAATCAAGTGTTGGTTGAGTGCTTACCATGTGCACGCCGAAAACCCAAGATACAGCAGTGAATCAAACAGACATCCCTGGCCTCGGGGGCTTGTGCTATAAGGAAGGGAGATGGTCAGTCAACAGGCCATTGACAAATGCTGGGAAGAGTGTCCTGAGAAGGAAAAGTCAGGGGCAACCACCTGGGTGAAGTAGTCGGGAAGGTCGCCTTCTCTGTGCAGGTGGTACGCTGAGATGGGCAGGATGGCTGCAAGAGAGCTGCCCAGCTAGGGAAGGGCCTCACCCTTCCTGAGACTGAAAAGCCAGACTCTGCATCGCTGAGTCAGCCGAGTGTAAGAAGTTTACACCTGGGTTGCCCAGTGCCATGGCCCTGGGCATCATTTAGAAATGAGATGTGAGCAGATAAGAGGCAAGGGATGTGACCCCACGATTCAGACCAAGAACCTCACCTGTGGTGGGTGTCTGGCGCTGGGTAGCCTGGGCCCTTCCACTGTGTTTGTGTTGTATGTTCATGACCAGTACTTGGCGTCTGCTAAAGGTCTCAGGGCAGGTCTCAGCCGATCCTGCCACAGGAGAACAACTGTTTCAAATCTCTTTGTGAGTGAATCCAGTCCACCGAAATTCCATGGCTCTCAGAGGCCTTACTACTGAGTTCAGCAGCTTGCTGGAGGGAAGAGGTAAGGACCTGAGGCCCATGAGTTGAGGGTTTTGCCCAGGCTCCCCAAGCAGGACAGGGAGTCCATGCCCGGGACTGGTCCTGTGAGCGGAGAGGACCCTGTAATGGAGGTGTGCCCTCTCCACTTCCTTCCTTCTAAAAACTGCTTTGTAGCCAAGAATTTAACCACTTTCTTTGCCAAGAGCTTGTTTGATATCAATATGGTTCTGCTCAGACTAATTACTTTGCTTCTCTCTCGGTCAACAGAAACAAAACTCTTTACCTCTCTTTGTGTTAGACTTTGGGACCATCATAATGGTCTTTGGAACTAAAGCGGGTTTTGTTCTGCTGTTCAAAGTGATGCAGTTATCAGTTTTTTTCACAAATAGCCCAGTACGCAGCCCCTGGTGGTGCGGGGAGCCCAGAAGCTCCCCCCCATGCCTCCAAACTCCTTTTCCATCTCTCCACAGCGTTTTCCTCCACCTGATGAAGGTCGACCCAGACTCCACCTGGTTCCTCCTGAACGAACTTTACTGCCCGGAGGAGTTCACGCCTCCTCACCCCAGCCTCCACCCTGTGCAGCTGCGGGGTGCCACCAGGCAGCAGAGCCTGTACTCGGCCAACGTGCTCCGCCTGCTCCCGGAGCTGCAGTGACCCCTCGCCTCCCCTTCCCGGGTGGGCAGATGGACGCCAGAGGAGGTCCCTTCCCTCCCCTGCCGAGGAGGATGAGGACGTGGGGCCGACCCCACCCTGGCGAGGGCAGTGGCAGCGGAGAAGACTGCCAAGGTGGATTAGACAGCAGATCGATTTATAAATTGATCGATCACACAACTGCTCAGAAATTGGATTGAAGGAAAGCAGCCAACTGTTATTTATGTTTCATACCTGGTGTTTTCAAATGACATTGTCTGGCAGCTCTAAGGGCTTAACTCCTTAGCTCACCATCTCTGCGGCCCCAGCTGCCTCACAGGTCACCCCATGCACATACCCACACCCGAGAGCTTGGGGACACGTGGGGCAGAGGCCTGTGCATCGTGTGTGTCCTCTGAGCACTCAAGGACCACGTGGAAGCGACACCCATCCACGAGTTCCGGTCCCTGGCCAGCAGCACCGACTCACACACCTCCCTCTCCTCAAATAAGGAGATGGAACCTCACCTGTTCTTTGGAAGAAGATGAAATAAAGGCACTTCTTGGATGAAAAGTATGATCAAGACCTCACTTTGAAGTTTGTTATTTAAATTGGGTGACTTTTTAAAAATGAGTTTATGTTTGTAAAGAGATAATACAGAGTCATGGTATAAAATCCAGGTGGTGCAAAACACTGAGAAGTCATCCTCCCCATCCTCTTTCCCCAGACATCTAGTTTCCCTCTCCAGAGGCAAACACTCCTGGTAGTTGTTTGGATGACTTTTAAGTATTTTTTAACTGTCTGTCATGGATAATGGTCTACTGAAGGCTACTGTGGCCGTGACCCAGTTGCACCAGTCAGGACTTGGCCAGCCCTGCTTCATCCTACCCCTTCCCAGTTACCTCCATGCCCCCACTCAGCCCCTGCATATTTTGAAGCAAATCCCAGATGTCATATCCAAACTGGTTTTTGGTTGTTGTTGTTTTTTTTAATGGACAACCAGAATAGATGGGGCTTCCCTGGTGGCTCAGATGGTAAAGAATCTGTCCACAATGCTGGAGAGAGACCTAGGTTTGATCCCTGGGTCGGGAAGATCCCCTGGAGGAGGGAATGGCTACCCACTCTAGTATTCTTGCCTGGAGAATCCCATGGACAGAGGAGCCTGAGGGGCAGCAGTCCATGGGATTGTAAAGACTCGGACACGACTGAGCGACTAACCCACAGAATAGCGTTAAAAAATTTAACAATGGTCCTTTAATATTATATTCAGTCAGTGTTCAGATTTTCCCAGTGTGTTTGAATCAGGATGCAAATAAGGTGTGTACATTGCCATTATCAATATGTCCCTTAATAAATCTTAATTTATAGATTCTCCACCTCTCTTTTCTTTTTCTGGGAAGTTTTTTGTTAAGGAAACAGGTCATTTATTCTACAGCACTTCCCACAGTCCGGATTTACTGATTACATCCCCTTGGGGGTCATTGCACAGGCTCCTCCTGTCACCTGTATTTCCTATAAATGAGACAAAACAAGAGATCAGGGTTTTTTTGTTTTTATTTTTTGGCAGCACTCCTCTGTGGGTGGTATCACTCACTTCCATCAGGAGGAGTATGGTGTCTGATCTCTTCTTCTGATGTTGGCAGCCACTGGTGGGTCGCGCCTGGACCCACTCATTCATTACTGACCGCAGAGCAGTGCTCTTCCCGCCCCACCACGCCAGCTGGCTTGTAGCTAGAGCCTTGCGTCCCTTCATCAACCATGCGGTAACCTTGAGGGAATTTGTGTGGAAAAGGCAGCATAAACACTTGATTTTCCTAGCTGGGAGACTTAAAACCCACAGATTATGTAAATTCAGGTATACAGCCTCGCACACACACATACACACAGGTGCTGAAGGGCACATGTGCAGGAATGATGAATGCTTTCTCAGCAGATGCATGGTGAAGCACTAGCTAGATAACTCCTCCAGTGACATAGATAATCTCTGAGCTCTAAAAAAAAAAAAAAAAAACCAGAAGATGGCTGGCATGGGGACCTTGTGGAGCAAGGGTCCCCCGCCCATTCCAGAGAGGCCCCACTCCTTGCCTTGCAGGGCCTCCATGCAAAGGCAGCAGGATGCCCAGCTGGCTTCTGGTCTGGCTCTGTCAGTGAGTCATCAGCCTCCACCCCCCCTCCGACAACTTTGGGCCTCAGTTCTCCCACCTGGAAAGTGGACGGAATGGGCCAGAGGGAGGACTCTTAAACTTGGATGATTCTAGACTCCGCTAGGAGTCACTCCCCGAAAACATTCGTCCTCCCGTCGCTCCCTGGAGGGTACAGTATCCTCCGAGACTGCAGTCTCGGCCCATCTCCACCTCCCGCTGGGTCTGCTCAGCTGACCTCGAAAAATTCTGTGTCCAATTTCAGAGACCTCACCTGTGACCCCACAGGGACTCCAAGTTAAGAAGCCCTGAAAACAGAGAGATAATCACTTAACTCTCTTCCAGTTTGAAAATTCTGGAGTGATTTCCTTTGGGGAAAGAGAGGAAATGCCCTCTAATTGAGGGGATTGTCAAAGGATTCACAGAGCATTGTTCCCGATTCCGCTGGGGACACAGAGTGATAGACTAATTCAATCTCTAGGTCCTGACAAATGAGAAAACAGGTCAGAGAAGTGGCGTGACTTGTCTAGCATGACTTGGCTCCCAGAGAGATTAAAGCAGCCCTGCCTTCCTTCAGCAGGTGCCAGGGTGTGGCAGGCCGAGATGGTGTGCCAAGGAGTCGGGATACATGCACACCCACCCTGTATCATGATATTAGAAATCTGGTGCTCTGGGGAAGCCCTCCAGGGGATAACCTGCACGGGAGAATTTCCGTGATGTTCCAAAAACCCACCACTTCCTCAAAGAGTTAAGATATCCCGAGTCGCTTTCAGATTCCTGCAGGCAGATTGTTGCACTTGATTAAAAAAAAAAAAAAAAAACTAATTAGAGTGCCTCTCCGGTTATTATTATATTCAGGCAACTTTAATTTTGAACCTGTCCTGCTGACTCAATCTAGTCCTTATTAACGTTGACTTCGCAAAGCGATCGTTTCCCCCTGTTAAAACTTGCTGGTGCAGCGAAGGTTTCTCCTCTCCTTCAGGGTGTACCTTGAGTACCCTGAGTGGCAGGGGTAGGGGAGGAATGAACAGGCAGATGCTGAAAGGCCCTACAGTTGGGGTTGAGATGTTTGAGCTCTGATCTGCAGGAAGTGGAGGATTCAGGGATGTGTAAAGCTGGACCCAGGGCATCCTGAGAAGAGTTAGATGTGACCCTCGGCAGGGTGGAGGTGGGGGGCACCATCCTCTGGAAAGAACATAGATGTGGAGTTCCATCAGAGCTGGGGTTGATTTCTGACTCTGACTCTTCATAACGGCATGACCTCACTGGGTCACTTTGCTTCATTTTCCCGTCTCTAAAATGGAGCCGCTGGGACTGCCCTGGTGGTCCAGTGGTTAAGAGTCCACTTTCTAATGCCAGAGGAGTGGGTTCCATCCCTGGTCAGGGAACTAAGACCCCACATGCCAAGGGACAACTAAGCCCGCGCACCACAGCTAGAGAAGCCTGCTTACCGCAATGAATATCCCATGTGCTGCAGTGAAGACCTGATGCAGTCAAATAAATAAATATTTTAAATAACTAAGTAAAATGGAGCCGCTGCCACTGCCTCTTTTGGCGGCTGCTTCAGGAGGAGTAAGTGCTGCAGTCTCTGGTGAGTAAGTGCGTGCCTGGCTCCCAGGACAACATGCTGTCCTTCCCCCATCTCCCAACCCCACTGCTCGTGGCTTTGTTAGGGATGCAACACCCCCTCCTCCAAGACATTTACAGCTGAGCAAGTAGATGGTTATGTCTCTGAATGAACTATCCAGGAACTACAGGGCACCGCAGCAGAGGAGGAAATAAGATCCTGAAAGATAGCAGACAGGCAGAGAGGATAAAGGGCATTCCAGACAAGGTAATAACATGCCCAGAGGCATCGGGCATACCTGCCAATATCTGTACTCATCATAACTCCTTCCCTTGCAGCTGGCAGGAGACCCAACTCAAACTGGCTTCAGCTACAAAGAAATGTCTGGGCTCGCATGACCAATGGGCCTAGCTGGCTTCGGCTCCACAGCCAGCCTCTGTCTTTTGATTCTGCTTCCCCCAGTGCTACCTTGCTTCTCAGGCAGCCTCTCTCTGTTAAGTGCCCGAGATGGCCACCACTAGTTCCAGACGTAGGTTCAACAAACCTAGCAGAGGGCTCCTCCTTCTGACAGCTCCAGTTCTAGTCCTAGCAGTTGCTCTCCTCAGCTCAGCCCTTCTGTCGCCACGCACCAAACCAAGCACTGTGCATCCAAGCGGGTATCCACAAACTTTCTCTGGAAAGGGCCAGCTGGCAAATATTTTAGGCTTTGCAGACAGGTTCTCTAGGACAGGGGTTCCCCACCTCTGGGATCTAATCCCTGATGATCTGAGGTGGAGCTGAGTAATAATAATAGAAATAAAGTGCACAATAAATGCAATTCGTTTGAATCATCCCCAAACCACTCCCTCCTCTTTGGTCCATGGGAAAATTGTCTTCCATGGCTGGGGACTGCAGCTCTATGGCATCTTCTTCCTTGATATTTTTTACAACCTTTTCACGTGTAAGCACTATTCTTAGCTCAGAAGCCCCTCAAAATAGGACAGGGGCCTTTTTTTTGTTTTCCCCCCCGGGGACCTTAGTTTGCCCTGATCTACATTTTCACAGGCAGGCCTGGAGGCAGGTGTCAGGTCAGTTCACCAAACTATATGGAGAGGGAACTGGGGTGGTTTCCCCTAAAAGGAAGCACTGCATTTCCGTTACCAGGAAAAGAGAGAGATGCTGGGTGGAGAGGGGCCAAGTCGACAGGCCTTCACCACCTCATGTCTGTGGCAGGTGACAAGGGTGGCTTGGCCATCTAGGGAGGGGGTGTGTGAGGAGGTTGTGGTGGCTGAGGCCATGTGTATGAAGGGCCTTGACTTGTCAACCTGGGGATCCAGCCTTAAGAGATCAAGAGGGGAGGCCTTGGAGGGTTCTTGAATGGGTGAGTAATGTGCTAAAAGCAGCGTTTTAGGAATATTCATCTCGTGGCAGAGTGCAGGAGAAATTGGAAAGGAGAGAGCCTGGCAATGAAATTGTGTTTCTGAAAGTCCCAGGATGAGAAAATGTACCTCTTCCATCAACCCCAAACTGTTTGACACGCCGTGGTTCATGGGCAACTCGAGGCACATAAATATGTGCTTTAAAGTTTAAGAGTAAGAAGTGAGATGAATGGAACCTCTGATGAGGCTCCCTCCTTGTTCAGAAGCCTGGGGAGTGATTTTCCAAAAGCAGCTCCGGCTGCGATGAGCAGGGCAGGGCTCCTCTCGCTTTGTGTGACTCACCCCAGCCTCTGTGTCGGCCTTGATTGGAAGCAGAGTTGCCCGTGTTGCCTTGCCTCCAGAGTAAGGAAGAGAAGCCAAATTTCAGAAAATAACTCTGAGTGATGGCTGCCTCTATGGAAGCGCCGATTGCTTTATAAATGGCCTTCCTCTCCCCACCCCCCACCCCCTTCCCCACAGAAGTTTGGAGGAGGCAGTGGCTTTCCAAAGTACGCTTGAAAAGCAGCCTGATTTCCCTGAGGAATCCTCTCCGAGATGAGGAGCTGTTCTCCCTTTTTTTCCGACACTTTCACCCAGAGTACAAAGCCTGTCTGCCAAGGGCTCAGAGGGAGCGGTGCCCACCTCCCTCCAGAGCCATCCGCACCAGCCGTTTATGAAAATCTCTCTGGTCTCCCGTGTCTGGGCCTGCCCGCCTGTGCAGCAGGAAAGGGTTAAAAAGCGCTGATGACCCGCTGCCTCCAACACCCGCTTCCGTTTTCCCTCCTTAGGTAATTTGCCATTCTTTTCGCACCACAGCTCCCAGGTCTCAACCTGTTCTCTTAGCCAGTACCCTCACATCCTCAGCTTCCTCCCACACAGGCGGCTCTGAAGTAAGGAAGCACCTTCCGGAATCTCTGAGGCCGTTTCCAAGGGAAAAGATGGCGATGGCGGGGGCGGGCGGGTGGAGCAGGGAGAAGTAATGAAGATGAGTCAGAAGTTTCTTCAAGAAATAAAACATGGGAATTCCCTGATGGTCCGGTGTCTAAAATCTGCCTTCCGTTTCAGGGGGGCACGGGTTCAATCCCTGGTCAGGGAGCTAAGATCCCACACGCCAGATGGCACAGCCAACAAAAAAATATACAAGAACTAAAACCTGTTACGTTCCCCAGGGCAGAGGTGTGCAGTGGACACAGACCTTGGTGCACCCCGTTTCCCCTCCACCCCATTTTCACATCCTTTCTTACCTCACAGACCCCACCTCGTGCTGTCACACGTTCCACCTGGGACACTGCCCAGTCCCCGAGAAGAGGCCAGGGAGGCCAGAAATGGGAATCTAACCATGCCACAGTGTACGGGTGACCTTGGGCGGACCCTCCCCCTCCCCAGGGCCTCAGGTTCCCTGTCCGCTAGATGAAGGATTTGAACCAACCAGTCTCCAAAATTGCCCCACCACCTAAATTGTGACTGACTGGATAATAATGTGTTGGCAAGTATGCGGGGGAAACAGGCATGTAAGGTGGCATGAGCTCGGGATTTCCCTGGCAGTCCAGTTAGTAAGACTCCTTGCTTCCACTGCAGAGGGCATGGGTTTGATCCCCGGTTGGGGAACTAAGATCCCACATTTTGATCTTGCATACTGTGCAGTGTGGCCAATATCTGTATATATATACTCCTCTATCCATGGAGGAATACTGGAATCCAGGCAAGAATACTGAAATGTGTAACCAGTCCCTTCTCCAGGGGAATATATATATATAATATGTATATTGGTATAAGCTCTCTGGAGGTCAACTTGACCGTATCTCATAAATTTAAATGTACACACCTTTTGACCAGCAATTCTGCCTCTAAGAATTTAATACTGATGCATGTGCACAAAGGGGTACCTGCATAGGCGAGTCACTGAAAGGTTGTTCCTAATTTGCAGAAATTCACAATACTGAATGCCCAGTATGTATCAGGCATTATGCTTAATGCTTTTTACATTAATATCTCAAGAGACTGGGAGCAAAAGATAGGAAACAACCTAATCACAGGACTTCAAATCCACCCAGAGGAGGCTGAAAGACCCCGTCACCCCATGCCCCAAAAAGCCCCACCAGAAGTTCTAGTGAGCTTTATTGAACAATGGTACATCAAATGTCATGAAATGTTAACTATTTCCTAAAAGTAAGTACGGAATTAAAAAGAAAGCAGAAGGAGGGGTTGGGGAGGGAGGGAGGGAGCGAGGGATTGGTTAAGTGAACTATGGTTCATCTTTATAACAAAATGAATGAAACAACAATGGGTATCAGAATTTTAAATGCACATACTCTTTGACTCAGCAATCCTGCTTTTAGGAATTTCCTTGTCCATATGCAAAGAAAAGGGCTCCCTGGTAGCTCAGATGGTAAAGAATCTGCCTGCAATGCAGGAGACCCCAGTTCAATTCCTGAGTTGGGAAAATCCCCTGGAGAAGGAACAGGCTACCCACTTCAGTATTCATGGGCTTCCCTGGTGGTTCATATGGTAAGGAATCCATCTCCAATGGGGGAGACCTGGGTTTAATCCCTGAGTTAGGAAGATCCCCTGGAGGAGGGCATGGCAACCCGCTCCAGTATTCTTGCCCGGAGAATCCCCATGGACAGAGGGGCCTGGGGGGCTACAGTCCATGGGTCGCAAAGAGTCAGGCATGACTGAGCGAGTAAGCACAGCGCAGCATGCAAAGATGGTGAACACAGTGTTCTTTGAAGCAATGTTTGCATTAATAAAAGTTTGGAAATGACCTCAAGGTCCATCCAGAAGATCTTGGCTAAATAAGTGCTTACTATCATGTAATGTGCCAAATAGACTTAAAAAAAGAGCTAGTTCTCTGTGTACATCACCAAGATTTATTATTAAAGAAAAAGGCAAGCAGAGCAATGCTAGTATTTATGGGGGACAGAGATACTTTATGTGTGGAATCCCTCTTAAAGAATACCCAAGTGGCAGCCTTCTAGGAAGAATAGCAGGATCAGTGATGAGAAATCTTTTCACATTGTGCCCTTCATATCTTCACATTTTAAAGCCATATACATAATCATATGTGTAACTTCTTCACTCACCCAAAAAATTATTATTAAAATATAAGGCATTTGTGAGTCTGTTATTCTACTCACATTTTGGTGATAGGAGTATAACATCATCTGGGCTTCCTCTCATGTGCTTTGCATTTCTCCAGGGCAACCAGGCTTGGGAAGAGGAGGTATTGCTTAAGCCAAATAAGGAAAGGGATCTTGGCAAAGATCCCTTCACAGGATGGGTTGTGTACTGTACAGGCAACCACGGCACAGCTCCGGCGTGCATGGAGAAAGACCATCCCCCCATCCGTGCCCCAGCTCATCTGAGCCCCTCAGAGCCCTAAAAGAAGAAAGTGGAGGCTCAGAGGCTTTCCTGGCTGCCTCAGTGCCCTTGGGCAGTGCCCGCTGCCCTCTGCCCTCTACTGTGGCTCTGTCAGGCTGGCCGCCTTGTCCCTGTGGAGAGATGGCATTCCTGGCTGCATCTTTAGCACCTTGGGGGCTGCGGCATGTGCCTTCCTCTCATTGTTAGGATGACAGCCACCTAGGGATGGGCCCAGAGACACCAAATAGAGGGCAACAATAGAATTCAAGCCGGAGGCTGCTGATATCCCATGATGAGTTACATGATCAGTTACACCAGGTTTACGCCACAGAATTCAGAATCTGCAGGCTGGAAACTTCAATTCCGTCCAACAAGCATTTTTCGAGGTTTTTTATGTGCCAGACCCTGAGACAAAAAGGCATACATTCTGTCTCCTAAGAGCCAAGCTCAGAGGAGAGCTGAACAAGACAGTCATCGTGAGGAGGCAGTGATAAAGTCTGGATTGGAAGAAGGTTGGGAGCAGCAGTTAAGAGCATGGCCTCTGGACACACAACCTGGGTTTGACTTCTGACCCTGCTGCCTCAGCAAGTCTCTTCATTGCTCCAAGCTTCAACAGAATGGACCTAAAAATCATAGCTCCCTGAGAGCATGGTGAGAATTAGAGCCTGGTGAGAATAAAGTGCTCGACTCAGGGCCTGGCCTCTGGGCAGTGCTCTGTAGGAGCTGGTTGTCAGGCGATGATGAGACCTTAGGGGTGTAAGTGCCAGCTCAGAACATGAACTGAAAGGAAACGGAGTCTCCGCTGAAGAGAGGCCGTCCAAGCTGGCTTTGCAGTATTTGCCCCTCAGGTACAAAGGGAGGGACCCCTCTAGGAAGAGGGAAGGAGGCAGGGACAGTAAACAATAAGGCTGGGGATGTTCCTGGTGGTACAGTTCAGTTCAGTCACTCAGTCGTGTCCGATTCTTTGCAAACCCATGGACTGCAGCACACCAGACTTCCCTGTTCACCACCAACTCCCGGAGCTTGCTCCAACTCATGTCCATCAAGTCGGTGATGCCATCCAGCCATCTCACCCTCTGTCATCCCCTTCTCCTCCTGCCTTCAATCTTTCCTAACATCAGGGTCTTTTCTAAGGAGTCAGTTCTTCGCATCAGGTGGCCAAAAAATGTATTGGAGCTTCAGCATCAGCATCAGTCCTTCCAATGAATATTCAGGACTGATTTTCTTTAGGATTGACTGGTTTGATCTCCTTGGCATCCAAGGGACTCCCAAGAGTTTTCTCCAACACCACAGTTCGAAAGCATCAATTCTTTGGGGTTCAGCCTTCTTTATGGTACAACTCTTACATCCAAACATGACTACTGGGAAAACCATAGCTACCTGGTGGTACAGTGGATAGGAATCCGCCTGCCAGTCTTCCCAGTCTGGGAAGATTCCACATGCTGCAGAGTAACTAAGCCTGTGTGCTACAACTACTGAGCTCACACTCTAGAGCCCAAGGCCTCAAATACTGAACCCACAGGTCAGAGTTAGTGAAGCCCACTCACACTAGAGCCCATGCTTTGCAACAAGTGAAGCCACTGCGATAAGAAGCCCATGCACCGCAACAAAGAGTAGCCTCCTCTTGCCACAATAGAGAAAAACTTGTGCAGCAATGAAGACCCAGTGTAGCCATAAATATAAATAAGTAATAAATAAACATTACAAGCACAAAGTGAGTTGATGTTATTTTTTTAAAAAAGCATTGTGCTGAGGGGTGGGAGGGGGTTCAAGAGGAAGGGGATATATGTATACCTATGGCCAATCCATGTTGATGTATGGCAAAAAAAAAAATCACAATATTGTAGTTATACTCTAATTAAAAATTTATTCTGTAAAGCAATTATCCTTCAATTAAAAATAAGTAAATTTTTAAAAAAGCATTGAGGTACAATCCTTAAGAAATAAGGCTGTACAAAAAGATGAAACTTCAGGAAGGGAGACTGGTCTATTCCAAACCCAAAGGCAGACAGAACTCTACTTCCAGTGGGTGCTCAGTATGTGCCTGAGGAATGGATTGGTAGCATTGCCCCGGGGAAGTTGTTCTCTGTGACTTTTCTGCAGGACTGGATGGAGGGCTGAGTTCACCCCTGCCAGGCACCCCCAGTCCTACCCTCCACTGTCCCTGAGGCCTCTTGTGGGGACAGAACTGTCCTTCATGTGGTGAAGTGCATGGGATCTGAAGGCAGCCTGCCTCTGCCATTTATGCACTTTCCAGACATATGACCACGTGACAAGTCAGTTTCCTCATCTGTAAAATGGGAGTAATAATAACAGCTCATCTTGTCGAATTGTGTGAGGACTCACAAAAATTTGATGTAGGAAAAGTGATCCCACGTGTGGGATCTTAGTTCCCCGACCAGAGATTGAACTTGTGCACCCTGCATTAGAAGACAAAGTCTTAAGCCCTGAGCCACCAGGCAAGTCCCAGGAGCCTGGCTGTTAATAAGAATGAAAGAATTCAGGACACTGGGACTGCCAGGTAGCCACATTCTCAAATAGACCCTCTATTGGCCATCAAGGAAGTTAACACCAGGGTGTGAGCTGATACTCCTGGCTACACAGCTCTCTCTGATCTTTACAACAGCCCTGAGACTGAATGTTGTGCCCATTGTACAGGGGCAGAAACTGAGTTCAGAGGACTGAAGAAGCAGATTCCCAGGGTCCCACTGCGAAGTGGGGCTTTCCAGCGCGATTCCAGCTTGTCAGCGCCTGCTTTCCTGACTTTTGGGAAGTCTGCACAAAGTAGCGGGGGAAGGGTGGGGGGAGCCCTAGAATTTACACTCCAGTGTGGGAGGCCAGACTTTCCTGAGAAACATTTTCATTTACTAATGGATTTAATGAGTGTAGAACTTCCTGTTTTAAACAAACAAGTGATTAGCATTGACTACAGAAGTGAAAACGAATCCTAATGAATTGCTAATTAGCCTCCTCCCCTTCCTGGATCTTTAACTGGTAAATTCTCTCTGACTACTGGAAGTCCTAGTCAGTGGGACTGGAATTAATTCATTTTTTGCTCATCACCTCACATCTATTTCTTGAGGACCTACTATGTGTTGCTGTGAACAAGGACAAGCAAGATCCTTCCTTACAGTCTGATTGCAAGACAGTCTGTGAGGAAGACATCAACTAACCTCACAAATATATAGTAACACACTTACAGGACAGCGAGCTCGACTGGTGTGCAACAGGAGGGCTTGTCCTTGTGCTGGGGTGGGAGTGTCCCTCAGAGAAGGCTACCTAGAGGAAGGGATGTTTGAGCCAAGAACAGAAGAATAAGTAAGACTTGACTACATGAAAGGGGACAGGAAAGAGTAGAAGAGTGCTTCAGACAGCTCCAGAACAGCACATGCAAAGGTCCTGTGGTGAGAGAGAACAGAGTGAGTCTGAGGAAAAGGAAGAGGCCAGCAGGAGGGGTGTGCAAGTAGTGTGTGTATGTGTGTGAGACAGAGAGAGAGATGTGAGGCTGGGGTTAAGGATGTTGGTTCTCTCCTTTGTAGCAGACAGGGCCCAGTGTCTAGCCCACATTCTTCAAGTCTTACCACCTCAGTGTGCTCCCACTAACTTCCTGCTACCCCATATTTGCATCTTTTTGCCTGAAGACTTTGCATAGATAAGGAGGGCCTTCTTAGCAGACCACAAGTCTTGGCATATTAACAGCTTGGGAGCAGCCTTCAGCCAATGACTGATGGAAGTTCATGTATAAAAGCCACAGGTCCCCCAGCGCTAGGGGTGACTTTGAGGTACATGCACTATACTGGCTCCCAGAGCTCCCTGGTAGGACAGAGCCCCACTCGCTCACAGTGGCTGCTTGCCTGACCACTCACACTTTCCCTGTCTCACTTCCCCACTCCCCTTCTGGTACTTTCTGGAATCACCTCCCCAAGTAAACTACTTACCCTTAAGCCTTTGTCCCAGGGACTTCCCTGGTGGTCCAGTGGTTGAGAGTCCGCCTAGCAATGCAGAGGACTTGGGTTCGATCCCTGATCGGGGAACTAAGATCCCATATCCCACGCCACAACTACTGAGCCTGTGCTCTCTGGAGCCCGCGCTACAATGGAAGATCCTGCACGACACAACAAAGATTTCAAGTGCTGCAACTAAGACCTGATGCAGTCAAGTAAACAGATAAATAAACTTTAAAAAATAAATATTAAAAAAAAAAAAACACCCTTGTCCCAGCATCTGCTTCTGGAGGAACCACATGCTACAACATCCCTTAAACAAGACACAGGTAGTTTTCCAGCCGCCTCTGCATCCTTGCCTGGACGCCTTCCTCTCTCGCACTTGCTTCCCTTGCAGAGTGGGGCCCATGCACTGTGGTGGCCCAGCTGGGGTCTGCCTGGCACAGTGCATGTCAGACCCATCACCCACCTCTTTCTCAGTACTCTGCCTCTGTAATTCAACCTGAGTTGTCTTTCCTCCAGGACAGCAAGTCCAACAGAACGTTCTTCAGTGATGGAAGTGTTTTATGTCTTCTCTAGCCAATACGGTGGCCACTAGCCACTTGCAATGTGGTTGGTATAACTCGGACTTAATATTTTATTAGCTCAGATTTAAATAGATACATGTGAAAGGAATGAATCTGAGTCAGTTGTAGTGAGGTGGATGAACCTAGAACCTGTTCTACAGAGTGAAGTAAGTCAGAAAGAAACAAACAAATACTGTATATTAATGCATATATATGGAATCTAGAAAAATGGTACAGATGAACCTATTTGCAGGGCAGGAACAGAGACACAGATGTAGAGAATGGACTTGTGGACACAGTAGGGGCAGGAGACGGGGGTACAAGAGACAGTAGCATTGACATATATACACCGTGATGCGTGAAATAGCTAGTGGGAAGCTGCTGTTTGCCACCAGGAGCTCAGCCCTGTGCTCCGTGATGACCTAGAGCGGTGGGATCAGGGGTGGGTGGTGGGAGGGAGGCTCAAGAGTGATGGGGATGTATGGATATACATCGCTGATTCATGTTGTTCTACAGCAGAAACAAATACAGCAATGAAAAGCAATTATCCTCCAATTAAAAATAAATAAGATATTATGAAAAAATGTGTGGCTAATGGCTATTATATCGTACACACAGCTCTGGGATATGCCCTACTGTCTGTAGGCTGCTATATTTCCTGGACATCAAGTCTGATGGATTGTGGGAAGGGCAGCCAAGTGGACCCAGCTCTCTGCACCCAGCTCAGCCAGTGGGCCCATCAGAGCTTCCTCAGGTGGGTCACCAGAAGGCAGCCACTCAGGTCCCAGGGTGGTCAACAGTGCGGGTCTGTCTACAGATTCCGTTCTTAACTCCCTCTTCTCTGAATGCACCACCCTTCAACTGCTTCCCACCCCTCTCTCACCCCCTGTAGCTGGAGCAGAGAACTTTGAGGGAGAAGCTAATGTGGCTGGTCTGGTGGTGGGGAGTGGGGAGTTTGGAGGTGCTGAGTGAGACACCTCCTTACCCACCAGCCTGGCTTCCTTTTGTATAGTAAATTAAAAAGTTCTCCCTGATTTTGAGGAATAATTGTATTTTTCTACTAAGATAGTATATTAAACTCAAAGTGCCTAGAGTTCAGGACAGAGGCAGGCTCAGAGTAGGGCCTGCTAGAAGTCATCAGTAATTAACCTCCCCTTCTTCTAAGTAAAAGAACCCTGGTATTTATCTAGGCCCACAGCTGGTCAGAATAAAGGTCACCCTTTCCCATCTCCTTTGAGCCAGATGTGGCCATGTGACTAAGTTCTGGGCCATGATAGAGAAGCAGAAATGATCTGCAACTTCAAGAAAGCATCCTTAAAGAGAGGCTGTGTGCCCCTCTCTCCCTTTTCCTCCTTCCTCCTGGCTCAAATGCAGACCCAGTGTTGGGAGGTAGAGTGGCCATCTTGGGCTATGAAGAGAAATCTGGCCAAAGGGACCGTAGGTCCCATAGTAATTAGAAATGCCAACTAGTTCAAAACAAGGGTCTTGTGATATTTAGGGAAGGAGAAAACAGGGCTCCAAAAAACTTCCTTTGTTTAAATGAGATACAGTCCAAACTTTGACCCAACCCTTAAAAGCTGTCAGTGCCCGTCAGGGACAGATCTTTATTCATTGATTCATTTACTGAGTGCATGCCATGAACCTCGAGACCTGTACGAGGCATTGGGGACACAGCAGGACACTAAAAGTCTGTGCCCTCACAGAGCCTTCATCACCATTCCTGACATTTTATAGCTCGGGGTACATTCTAAAGTGTTTTTACAATCACCTACAGTGAAGATGGCATTGAGTTCACGCTTTAAAAATAACCTGCCCCTCAACCAGAACACTCATATATTGCAGATGGGAATGCAAAATGGTGTAGCCACTTTGAAAAACAGGTTGGAAGTTTCCAGACATACACTTACTTTCCTGGCCAGCAATCCCATTCAGGTATTTACCCAAAAGAAGTGAAAACATGTCCACACAAAGATTTGTGTATGAATGTTCATGGCAGATTTATATATAATGGCCCCAACTAGAAACAACCCAAATGTCCATCAGTAGGAGAGTGGATAAGCAAATGGTGATATGTCCATACAACAGAATACTGCTCAACAGTGGAAACAAATGAAGTAGTAGTATACACAACCTGGATAAATCTCAAAATCACTATGCTTAGTGGGAGTTCAGTTCAGTTCAGTTCAGTTGCTCAGTTGTGTCCGACTCTTTGCAAGCCCATGAACCGCAGCACGTCAGGCCTCCCTGTCCATCACGAACTCCCGGAGTCCACCCAAACCCGTGTCCATCGAGTCGGTGATGCCATCCAACCATCTCATCCTCTGTCGTCTCCTTCTCCTCCTGCCCTCAATCTTTCCCAGCATCAGGGTCTTTTCAAATGAGTCAGCTCTTTGCATCTGGTGGCCAAAGTATTGGAGTTTCAGCTTCAACATCAGTCCTTCCAATGAGTATATACTGTCTGATTCAATTTATATGAAATTCTAAGAAAGGCAAAGCTAATCTATAGAAAGTAGATCACTGGTTACCCGGGGCTGCAGTTTGGAGAAGGGGATTGATAGCAAAGGGGTACAAAGGAAGTTGGGGGTTCATGAAATTATTCTTGATTATATACTGTATATGTTTATCATATAATGGTGACTTTATGACTGCATCAAGTTATACACTTTATATGGATGCTTTTATTCTATTAATATATGAGTCATATATACCTTAACAAAACTGACATAAGAAATATTTTTTAATTTTTATTTATTTTACTTACTGTTGGCTGTGCTGGGTCTTTGTTGCTGTGCATGGGCTTTCTCTAGTTGTGACAACTCTCTAGTTGCAGTGTGTGGGCTTCTCATTGCGGTGGCTTCTCTTGTTGTGGAACATAGGCTCTAGAACACGCACACTTCAGTAGTTGTGGCATGTGGCTTCAGTAGTTGTGCATGGGCTGAGTTGCTTGTATAGTGTGGGATCTTCCCAGACCAGGGATAGAGCCCCTGTCCCGTTTTGGCAAGCAGATTTTTAACCACTGGACTACCAGGGAAGCCCTTGACAAAAGAGAATTCAACCATATTATCCATAAATTAGTGAGGAAAGATAACCTGTTTATATACTGGGCAACAGATAAATTATATTTTTAAATAAATAAAATTACATAACCACACTCACAAGCCCTGGATCTGGAAACAGGCAGAAGCGACCTGGAATTCAAGACCAAAAGGATTCTTCAAGAAGTAGAGATACCATATTAGACTCTTGCTTGAATCCATATCTTAGGTAATGGGGGGAACAGAAGCTGGTCTGGCAATTAGAAATTGAGCCATGCCACCTTGACTCATTAACTGCATCTGTGACATCTCTGATAGCACTGAAATCTGGGAATCCTAAGCTCCAGTAGGAAGCACAGTTTGCAACTAGATTCCTGGGGATTTAGACAAGTGCAGAGAGAGAAAATGAGCATAAAGATTCCTCTTCAAAACAAGCTTGTAAACCAAAATTCTAAAGCACTTGAGGTAAACTGACAGACAGCTGACAAACTCAACTCTTAAGAGATGAATTTGCTCATGAGAAGTGCCAATAAAAAAGAAATCTGAAAAATCCATTAAAGGTTTAGGATCCTAACAAAGGTAAATGTTAGTTGCTCAATCATGTCCAACTCTGTGACCCCAAGGATTGTACCCTGCCAGGCTCCTCTGTTCGTGGAATTCTCCAAGCAAGAATACTGAAGTGGGTTGCCATTTCCTTCTCCAGGAGATCTTCCCGACCCAGGGATCAAACCCAGGTCTCCTGTATTGCAGGCAGATGCTTTACTGAGCCACTGGGGAAGCCCCCAACCAAGGTAAAGGGATGAATAACTTGTAAAAAAAAAAAAAAAAAGAGTTATGAAACAAACAATTAACTGCTAATGTGAAAAAGAAACAATCAGAAATCCTAAAAATGAAAAGGATAAGTATTGAAGTGAATTCAAATGAGATACATTCTAAATAAAACACAGTTGAAGAGACAATTAGTGTATCAAAAGATGTGTGCACGTGTGCTTAGTTGTGTCCAACTATTGCGACCCCATAGACTGCAGCCCGCTAGGTTTCTCTCTCCATGGATTTTTCCAGGCAAGAATACTGGAGAGCGTTGCCATTTCCCCTACTCCAGGGCATCTTCCCGACCCAGAAATCAAACCCTCATCTCCTGCACTGCAGGCAGATTCTTTGCCACTGAGCCACCTGGGAAGCCCTAGGTTTGAAAGATATTCCTGAGTAATTCACCCAGAAAGCAGCACAGAGAGATAAAGAAGTGGAAAATAGAAAAGAATATTTAAGACATAGTGAGCATATAGAAAGAGTCCAACATATATGTAATAGAAATTCTGGAGGATAGAATAAAAGGTATAGTGGAGATACAATATTTAAGAAATGGTGACTGAGAATATTTCAGAATCAAAACAGAAGTCCTCAGATGAAAAACACTTACTGTGTGCTCAATAGAATGGCTAAAAATCTCAGGAATTCCCTGATGGTCCAGTGGGTTAGCACTAGATGCTTTCACTGCAGCAGCCTGGATTCGATCCCTAGTCAAAGAACTAAGGTCCTGCAAGTCTCGCAGTGTGACCCCCATCTCCTCGCCCCCAAAGAAATCTCAACCAAGAAGCATTGTAATGGTAGAGTAGAATGACAAAGATAGAGAGAAAAATCTTAAGATTTAAGAGGATAAGGCAAATTGCCAACAAAGGAAATCCAGTTGCGCTCACAGCAGATTTCTCATCAACAGCAATAGATGACAGAAACAGAGAAATATTATCCAGATCATGCAGAGGGTAAAATTGGATCAGCCTACCTCGATGCACAACAGATGAGCACTGAAAAAGGAAATCAAATTACAGATCTTTTCATAGATTAAGAGAGTTTACCACCTGTACTGTTACCACCTGTACCACCTGAGTATTAAAGCAAGTACTTCAGCAAAAGGGAAAGTGGAAGAAGGAAAACATTGAGTGCAGAAACTGGTCAAATATATTGGTGAATCTAAATAATTTCTGATAATATAATTAATTTCTGTGATAAACAGTGGAACTAAGATTCTAACAAGGATGATGCAATGGGGGATAATTCAGCTCATAGTTAGATGGTGTTAGAGGGGTTGTCTTTTCAAGAGGAAAATAAAGATACTGAAAAGCTTTATATGAACGCTGTTAGGAAAATATATACTTAAGTATGTTAAAAAATTAAATCAGGGATTTCCTTGGTGGTCCAGTGGTTGAAAATTCACCTTCCAATTCAGGGGACGTGGGTTCAGTTCCTGCTCAGGGAACTAAGATCCCACATGCTGCGGGGCAACTAAGCCCTCACGCCACAACTAGAGATCTGCATGCTTCAAGGAAGATCCCACATGCTGCAACTAAGACCTGACACAGCCAAAACACAAATATAAATAAATATTTTTTTAAAAGAAAAAATGTTAAAATAGTAAAAGAAATGTGATACACAGCTTTCAAGTCAGTGAGGAGGATAAAGGATGGGGTGCTAAAGAGTGCTATCCATCAAAATTCAAAAAAGAAGAAAAACATTAAAGTAAACCTATGCGTTCCCCTCCCCCAAAAGTGTCATGTTAATAGAAAACACACACACAAATACACTAAAAATAAGATGGTAGAAAATAAGTCTAAACAAGTCAGTAATCACAATAAATGTAAGTGGATTAAACTTACCTATTAAAGACAGAGACTATGAGATTTTTAAAAGAATCAAAATCCAGCATCAGCTTTGTGTAAGAGATACACCTAAGACAACGACACAGAAATATCAAAAAAGAAACAGATATCACAGGCAAATAGTAACCAAAGAAAATGCATCTAAGAACTCCAATATCAGCAAAATAGAATATAATGCAAAAAAGGACTACTAGGGATAAACTGAGTCATGATATTTATGATAAAATGAAGAATCCCATCAAGAAAGTGAAAACTCATGAACTTTTCCTAGCATTTCAAGGGGGTTTTTTTGCCACTACACTTATTCAAGGATTCATTGTTCATTAAACTAAATCTGCATGCAGGCCTAAGTCCCTTAATGTAAGAAAGGGTGAGGCATGAGGACAAAGGGAGACTGAAAAATAAGGTTGCTTACTAAGTTATTAAGTATACAGCTCTGGGCTAAATCAACATAACTGCAAGTAGAACAATAAAGGCCCAGCACAACCTAAATCACTTGTGGTACATTGCATATTACATTGGAACATTTATGTCGCTGTAGCCTAGAAAATGGCCTTTATTTAAATGTGTCCACAGTTAACACTTTCAGAAACCAAACTCCTATGGCTCCAAATGCAACTCAGCAAACCTCCTTTTCTTTGTGAGACGTGAGGGCAGTCAAAGGGCTGAGTTGTAGGTGAAGGAGATATTGGAGGCTCAAGAAACCTGGGGCATTTGACAAAAATTACATTTGATGACCATGTAGACAAGAAAGAGAAATGAGCTAGATGAGCCACAATTAGGTAAATTTATCTTGGGCCCCAAAGGGCAGCTGATTAATTGATGCTGTTAAGCAGGAGGAGAGTTCTTAATTGTAGAGTTCTATATAACCCAGCCTCAAATACTAGGTCCCTCATTTATTTACCAGCTAGGTGATCTCGGGAATTGCTTTTCTTTATTTCTCTGAGCATCAGTTGCCCCAAAAGAAATAGCTGCCCATTTCAAGGGTTGTCGTGAGAGTTAAATAACTCCTTAAAGCATTTGGCACACGATAGACATTCAACAAAGAATAGGGAGAGAGTTTAAGAGCCAGATGGTAAAGAATTTGCCTGCAATGCAGGATACCCAGGTTCCATCCCTGGGTTGGGAAGATCCTCTGGAGAAGGAAATGGCAGTCCACTCCAGTATTCTTGCCTGGAGAATTCCATGGACAGAGGAGCCTGGTGGGCTATAGTCTACGGGGTAGCAAAGAGTTGGACTCGACTGAGCGACTAGCAAACCTTAGCATGATTCCAACACGTGCCAAAGTTTGAGAATCAGTGATCTGGATAGACATACCTGTCAGTGGTATATGAAGGTCTCAAAACTATGCACACGAGTTCCGTTGAAGGACTTGAAGATGTTCAGCCTCGAGGAAAGATCTGACCAACCTAAAAATAAGGATCAGATGGAAGATCTGATCCTCCATGTTACCACAGTGATGGTTAGGACCAAGTGTGGGAGACGTGGCAGAACAAAGAGAGCATGTAGGTTAGAGAACGTGCCCTCATCTGCAAGTAAAGCACAACTAACTGACACAGCAGCCTGAATCAGAAGGGATTTAGTGATTGGTTACAGGAGTCTAGAGGTAGGGAGGTTCCTGTCTGGCTAACCCACCAGATCAAAGACCCAGTCTTCTCCCATCAGTCTTTTGCATCTCAAGTGTATCAGCTGCTCTCCACATGGCTGCCCAGTGATGGGAGAAATTCCCAGCTTACATGCTCAGAGGCTAAGCAGCAGAGGAAGAAAGTATGACTTCCTTGTGTCTCCTCTTAAGAAACTTTTCCCCAGAGGGACTTCCCTCTCCCTCCAAGAGGTGGCTGCTTGCATCTCATTGTGAATGTGACATATCAGGTCACATGACACTTCCTAAACTAGTCTCCAGCTCAGATAATGGAACCGCCAGCATTGGCGTAGGCCAGAGTTAATCTACCTCTTCTGTGCCAGGGACCCCTTTGGTGAAACCTAGGGACCCCTTTCCAGAATACTCTACTTAACCTCATAGAATAAAAATGACAAAAGAAATCAATTGTATTGAAATACAGTTTTCAAAGTTATATTTTTTAAGTGATTTAAGAATAAACTTGCTTCTTTACTAGTGCACTAAATAACAAAATCTAGCAGCAAATCTAATAACAACCATAATTCTTAAGTAGTGATGAAGGTAAACAATTTTCTGAGGTACCTGTAATAACTGTTTTGTGATACGAAAATATTTGTGATTTCCATTGGTGACAGTCACAAGTTACTGCTAATGATACTGCGGTTTGTTGCTTACATTCATAATAGAAGGAAATGCTAAGTTTCAGTTGGAGTTTAATGCAAAGAAAGACAGTTTTTTTTTTCTTTTTTTCCCCAGTGCAAGAGTGTGAATCTCAAGCATTCCATCCACAGACCCTTGACAGGAGTGGTCTGTGGACCCACATTAAGAGTCTGTAGCTTGGATTAAGTAAGATTTGTATTCTGAGTCTTATTGCTGTTGTTGTTCTGTCGCTCAGTTGTGTCCAACTCTTTGTGACCCCACGGACTGCAGCACACCAGGCTTCCCTGTCCTTCACTGTCTCCAGGAATTTGCTCAAAACTCATGTCCACTGAGTTGATAAAGCCATCCAACCAACTCATCCTCTGTCGCCCCTTCTCCTCCTGCCCTCAAACTTTCCCAGCTTCAGGGTTTTTCCCAGTGAGTTGGTTCTTCACATCAGGTGGCCAAAGTATTGGAACTCCAGCTTTAGCATCAGTTCTTCCACTGAATATTCAGGGTTGATTTCCTTTAGCATTGACTGGTTTGATCTCCTTAGTGTCCAAAAGACTCTCGAGAGTCTTCTCCAGCACCACAGTTTGAAAGCATGACTTCAGTGCTCAGCTTTCTTTATGGTCCAACTCCCACATCCATACGTGACTACTGGAAAAACCATATCTTTGACTGTATGGACCTTGGTCAGCAAAATGATGTCTTTGCTTTTTACTGAGTCTGGGAATGGGCAAGTCTTTACTGAGACAAGTGACTTCAAAGATGTGTGAATATCTCTACTAAATCAGGAAGAGGGACTTCCCTGGTGGTCCAAGGGTTAAGAATCTGCCTTCCAATGCAGGGGACGTGGGTTCAATCCCTGGTCAGAGAACTAAGATCCCACATGCCTTGGAGAAACTAAAACCCACACTGCAACCACTGAGCCCAAGCGGCAGCTAGAGGAGCTGCCGTGCCTCGATGAAGATCCGACACAGCCAAATAAATAAATAAACAGTTTTAAAAATGAAAACTAAACTAAATCAGGACTAGCAAGCAAAGAAAAGAAGTGAGAGTGGGAAGAGGGTGGGAGAGTAAAGTAGAGGAGGAGTGAGTGTGAACATGACTCCAGGGTCTGCTCCATGTAGAGTCAGCAAGGGCTTCTTCCAGAAGGATAACACTGGAGGAAGAAATGTTGTCAAGGGGACTCAGATATACTAGGATAGCTGCCAACCTTGACATCTTACATTCCATTCTTTTTATTTACTTTTGTTTCTTGGTCAGTTTTCTTTAAATATTTGTATGTATTTCAAGGTACAGATATTCAGCCCCCTGGAATATATCCCTTTTATCCTAATCCTTAGAAGTGACCACAGCTCTCAGCTAAGTGGATATCTTTTCAGACTACTTGCTACGCACACATGATATCCCACCAGCTTACGCATTTTTATTTATTTATTTTGGGCTGCGCTGGGTCTTCATGGAGGCCCTTGGGCTTTCTCTAGTTGCAGTGTGCAGGCTTCTTACCTCGGCGGCTTCTCTGGTTGCAAAGCACAGGCTCGAGGCTCATGGGCTTCAATAGTTGCAGTGTGTGGGCTCAACAGCTGTGGCGCATGGGCTTAGTTGCTTTATGGGATGTGGAATGTTCTCAAGCTAGGCACAGAACCTATGTCCCCAGCACTGGCAGGTGGAGAAATCCCTTAGTTTTAAACTAGTCTTTATAAAAGCAGACAAAAGAAGTCCTACACAAAACAAGAGAAAGTTACCAGGGAGAGGAGTATTTTATTATTACTTTTTTTTAAAAAGCTTTTTTGATGTGGACCATCTTTAAGTTCTTTATTAAATTTGTTACAATATTGTTTCTGTTTTATGTTTTGGTTTTTGGGTGGAGAGGCATGTGGGATCTGGGATTTTAGCTCCTCAACCAGGGAGCCAACCTGCACCCTCTGCATTGGAAGGTGAAGTCCTAACCACTGGACCACGAGGGAAGTCTCGGTGGGAGTGTTGAGATACTATAGGAAGATGTTGTCGTAAAATGTAAGTTCTGGTCATGTTAATTTACAAATTTTACTGATGCAACCAAAATAACAATCAAATTCTTTTTAACTAGACAAGTTGATTCTAAAGTTCACGTGGAAAAACAAAGAAGAATCCACGGAAGTTCTAGAAACAAAAATTAAATAAAAAGGGAAGTAGGAAACAGGCTTAGACTATATCAAAATACGTTATAAAGCCATAATAATTGAAACAGTAAAGTATTGACCCATGAATGAGATCGGAGGTAGAAAAGAAAGTTGAGAAAAGGTCCATATATATGTGGGAGTTTGAAATATGATAATGATGGCACTTCAAATTAGTGGAGGAAAAATAGTGTTGAGATACGTGATAGACATCTAGAGGAAAATAAAATGGGAACCTTACCTCATACTTTGAAGCAATTTGAATTCCTGAAGGGTAAAATTTACATTTATAGACATGAAACAATACAGAAATCACAAATAATGCTTCATAGATATAAAGATTAATAGACTAATCTTATTAATAGATTTATAAAGATTAACAAATATAAGGTACTTAGCAATTTTTTAAAAAATTTAGTTGGGAGAAAAAACAGAAAAGAAAGCCAAAACACAAAGACTGAGAAAAATATTTGCCAATCAACTTACAAAAAATTCCTACAAATCAATAATATGACAACCAACAACAAAAAAAAAAATAGAAAAATGGGCAAGGATTATGAACTGTCAGTTCACAGAAAGGGAGTACAAATGATTCTTTAGCAAAAAGGTGCTCAGTTTCACTCATAAGGAAAATGCAAATTTAAACCACCACGAGATCCCATTTTAGCCAACAGATTGATCAGGATCAAAATATTTGATCATAGTGTTGGTGACAGTGGGGGGAATCAGGAAATATGGCCGCTCTCTCACATATACAGCTTGTGGGCCTGTAAGTTGGCCCAGCTTCTGCGGAGATCAATTTTGCAATATTTACCAAAATTAAAAATGCAGAAACTCTTTGCATCAGCAATTCTAACTTCTAAATATTTATCCTACAGATATATTTGCATATGGGTGCACAGATTTATACTCTGGGAAATTCACAATAAACATTGTTTATGATAGCACAAGATTGAAAGCAACCTCAATGTTCCACGCTGGGGGACTGACTACATAAATCATGGTTCATCCACATAATGGGCTATTCTACGGCCAATAAAAAACCCATGTGGAACCGTCAGGAAGGTAGATGGTTAGGTGGAAAAAGCAAGATTCAGAACTGTGTATATCATACTATATCATACAAGTATTTTAACACACACACAGTTACACAGAATTTAACTGGAAGGAGGGTAAGAACTTCCTAATGGCGGGACTTCCTTGGTGGTTCAGTGGTTTAGAATCGGCCTTCCAATTCAGGGGACTCGGGTTCGGTCCCTGATCAGAGAACTAAGATCCTACATGCCCAGGGACAACTGAGCCCATGTGCCGAAACTAGAGAAGCCCGTGAATCGCAACAAAGATCCCAGGCAATGAGAGACCCCACATGCCACAACTGAGATCCAGCTCAGTCAAATAAATAAATATTTTCTTAAAAAAGAACTTCCTAATGGTAATTGTCTCCAGGAAGAATTGAGAAATGGTGGATAGGTGGGAATAGAATGTAATTCTCTATAAACACTCTTGAACTTTTAACATTCATATCATGTGCTCTTATTACTTATTAAAAAAAATTTTTTTTAAGATAGTCAAGGTCGCTTGGGGGGAGCAATTTGATAGAATATCTGGTGCTAGCAATTTCATGTTTAAGGATTTCCCCCACACTCTGAAATACCCTGAGAGTGCCACGCTGCTCACAGAGCCATACTTGGGTAATCATTACCCGTAATAGCAAATCATTAGAAATAACTTAGATGCCCATCAGGAGGAGAGTGGTCAGGGTAACTGTGGTACATCCTCTGCTGAAATACTCTCCAGTGAGCAGTGAAAATGAGATAGGTCTGTATGTGGCATGAGGTTAAGTGAAACAAACACCCACCCTTATAAAAAAAGTATTATATTTTAAAGTTATACATGTTTGTTTCTTTAAAGAATCATATAGTGCATTACTTCTCCAACTATACTCCTCTGGCCACCTCCATCAGAATCCTATTGGATGACGACTTCCCTGGGGGTCCAGTGGTTAAGAATCTGCCTGCCAGTGCAGGGGACTCCAGTCTGATCCTTTGATCCCTGGTCCAGGAAGATCCCACATGCTGCAGGACAGCTAAGCCCCTGCACCACAACTACTGGGCCTGTGCTCTGGAGCCTGTGAACCGTGACTGCTGAAGCTTGTGCGCCTACAATTTGTGCTACATAAGAGAAGCCACGACAATGAGAAGCCCATGTACCACCCCTGGAGAAAGGCCACACCCACCAATGAAGACTCAGCACAGCTAAAAATAAGTAACCCCTTCAAAATTCCTGTTGGACATACAGATTCCTGGGCTCCACTCTAGAATTAGTCACCCCCAATCCTCGATGGTTCACAAGCTCCTGTGACTCAGATGGCCCTGGGTTTAGGTGATGTGTGGGCCCCAAGAGGGCAGGGGACCTCGCCCATTCTCAGGGTCCCTAACAGGGCTCCTGAGTTCCTTCCTCCTCCCTCTGGACCAGGCCTTCAGCGTCCCTGCCCCATGCTGGTTCTTCACTGAACTGCTTGGATGATTCTGCGAGGTCCCTGCCTGTCTGGTTTGCTGATTTCACAGCCAGCACTTACTAGGGACTCAGAGGGCAGTCAGTCCTGCCCTGTGCTGGGGGGGTCCAATCCCTGGCTGAAACTCACTGAACACTCTCTAACCTTCTGAAATGGGGAATCCCTGCCTCCCACTCTGAATCCTGGGGTGAAGGAGCAAGAACTGGGGTGAGGGGGTAGAGGCCTGATACTTTGCTGTCAGTTTCTCCCATTCCCACCCAGCAGGGAATGGAAAGGAAAGTTCTGCCATAGAGTTGACAGGGGAGCCCTGAGAGGGCCTGCACCTGAGGGCAGCTGGGGAGGCAGGATGTGCGGGGATTGGGCCAGAATTCAGGGCCTCGGAGACCGAGGGAGCTGGGCCAGGGCTAGAGTCACCCAGGAGCATGAGAACCACCAGGGGCACTAACCATAGAGGTGGGTGCCTGCGGATCAGAAGGCCAAGAGGGGTCTGGAGTTCTGAGTTTGCAATAAGCACCTCCCCCAGGTTACTCTTATACTAGGGAGCAACTAACTTTGGGATGCCAGGGGAAGTTTCTGAGCATTCAGGGCAGGGCCTGGGGAACCCCTTTAACTCTCCAGACTCCCTACTGGCCCAGTGGTTAAGAATCTGCCTGCCAAAACAGTCCCTGGTGCGGGAAGATTCCACAGGCCACCACAACTGCTGAGTCCATGTGCCCTGGTTATTGTTCCACAAGAGAAGCCACTGCAATGAGCAGCTTATGCACTGCAACTAGAGAGCAGCCCCCGCTTGCTGCAACTAGACAAAGCTCGTGAGCAGCAACAAAGACCCAGCACAGAGAAAAAAAAACAAAGAAAGAAAGAACTTCCCTCTCTCAGGTCTGCTGTTTCTCTGCTACCCGCCCCGGTCCCACCCCTGGGCTGCCACTTTGAGCTCTGCTCTGAGGTCAGCACAATTTGGCTGTGGCTTCTACATAAAAATCACAGCAATATTAACAGAAGCCAGAATTTTCCAAGTGCCTCCCAAGTGTCTGTTGTGGGCACGTGGGTGCTTTGCTATCGTTAAGAGGATCCCATTTCCCTCAACAGCTTTATTGAGATATCATTCACATACCGTACAGTTCACCCATGTGAAGTGAAAAGTGAAAAAATGAAACTGAAAGTCACTCAAGTCGTGTCCAGCTCTTTGAGACCCCATAGACTATACAGTCCAGGGAATTCTCCAGGCCAGAATACTGGAGTGGGTAGCCGTTCCCTTCTCCAGGGGATCTTCCCAATCCAGGGATCAAACCCAGGCCTCCCGCATTGCAGGTGGATTCTTTCCTGGCTGAGCCTTAGGGGAAGCCCATTCAAACTGTTATGATGATTTACATTGTATACGATTTTCTGTGCTGTGCTGTGCTTAGTCGCTCAGTTGTGTCCGACTCTCTATGACCCCATGGCCTGTAACCTGCCAGGCTCCTCTGTCCATGGGGATTCTCCAGGCAAGAATACTGGAATGGGTTGCCATTCCCTCCTCCAGGGGATCTTCCCAACCCAGATATCAAACCTAGGTATCCTGCATTGCAGGTAGATTCTTTACCATCTGAGCCACCAGGGGTGGTGTTAAAATTTCATTGGTTTTTTGTTTCTTTACAGAGTTGTGTGTTCATCACCCCAAATAATTTTAGAACCTTTCCATCCCCCCCAAAAAGAATCACATACCAAATCAACCCCCACTTTCCTTCCCCCCAGCCCGGGCGACCTCTGTTCTGCTTTCTGTTTCTGTAGATTTTTCTATTCTGGACATTACATAGAAATGGAATCCTACAGTATGTAGCTTTTTGTGTCTGGCTTCTTTCACTTACAGTAACGTTTTGATTATCACTTAGAATAATCCATGATGTAACAGAAATCAGTATTTTGTTCTTTTTTCTTGCCAAGTCTCAGTAATGTTCCACTGTCTGGACACACCACATTCTATTCACCCATTCACTGGTTGATGGGTATTAATGTTGTTTCCACTCTGGGGCTATTATTTATGAGTGAATAAATAATATGAGTGATTATTCATGCACAGGTTTTTGTGTGGATATATGTTTTCAGTTCTCTCGGGTACATACCTAAGTGTACAATCGCTGGGTCATATGGTAACTCTATGTTTAACATCCTGAGCAACTTCCAGACTGTTTTCCCAAGGAGCTGCATCATTTTATCATCCCACCAGCAGTGTATGAGGGTTCCAATTTCTCCACAGCTTTGCCAACCTTTGTTATTCTGTCTTTTTTTTACTAGGCATTTTTATTTTTAGCTAATTAATTTTTTTGGCTGTGCTGACCTTTTTTGAGGTGTATGGGCTCTTTGTTACACCATGTGGGCTTTCTCAAACTCCAGCACAGAGACTTCTCTGGTTGTGGCTCAGGATTATTTGCCCCGCACCATGTGGGATCTTAGTTCCACGATCAGGGATCAAGCCTGCGTGCCCTGCATTACAAAGCAGATTATTAACCACTAGACCACCAGGGAAGTCCTTCTCTGTGTTTTTGATCCTTGCCATCTTAGCATATGCCAAGTGGTACTTCATTATGATTTTGATATACATTTCCCTGGGAGTGTTCCCATTTGACAGAAAAGGAAGCTGAGACTCAGAGAGGTGAAGAACTTTCCCTGGGGTCCTGAAACAATCATGGGCATAGGCAGGATTCTATCCCAGGCGCTATCTCTTCCCTGAGCTGTATTCCCAGCGGAGCAAGAAAAAGCCCTCTAAGGAGGTGGGGACTCCCCTAAAGAGGGAGGGGACTGTAGATGAGACACAGCCCTTGGGAAGGTAAAATGAGGTCCCGTGAAGCCTCAGGATTTCCTGTGGCAAAGTCCTCCCCTGGTGCAGTGTAGGTGATCAGGACCTGTAAGAATTGTCACCGTGCTAGCACGAACCTGTACCCCTCCCCCCCCAGACCTGCCCAGAGGGACCTGGGCTTTTCAGGCCTGCCTTGCACTTGGGGATTTCTGGAAGGGACCATGTTCACTGAATAAAGGGACCATGTTCACTGACTGCTGGCCTGAAAGGACCATAGGTCACATACCATCCAGACTAGGGATCCTGCAACCAGTCCGAGCCCTGCCGGCTTCACAGCCTCGTTGATACACATCCTCATTCAGCCAGCCATCCTCCAGCCTGCTCTTCTCCGAACTTCAGCTTCCTCATCTCAAAACTGAGGATACATGCCCCCCTTGGGGACTGCTGTGGCGGTCAGCACAGTGCCTGGGGCACACTTGGTGCTCAGCCAGCGTCAGTCATCATTTCCAGCATCTCCCAGACCCTGCTCTTGAGGAGGCTCACTCAATCTGGCTGGCAGGGGAGCTCGGGGACAGGCAGATGCCCCAAGCTCCATGTGGGTGATGCCAATGGTTTCTGTAGGGGCACAAAGGGGGTGCCATCTGGGCATGCTGGCTACGAAGGCTTGACTGATATACCCCCAGGCAGATTCTCAGCAGGACCGAAGTGGGCAGGACTCTCGACTGGGATGAGCAAAGGGGAGTCCAGAACCCAGGGCATGATGGAAGCAACAGTCAAGCTTGGCAAAACAGATTTCATTAGCTTAGCCTCTCTGAGCCCATTTCCTCAACTGTAATATGGGGGTGTTGATACCTGGGGAGAAAATGAGATCCCTAAAGTACTGTGCCCAAACTTCCCGACTGACCAGTCCACGTGCTCACATGCAGGGCCATTGATTACAGTGCACCCAGATGGGACCACAGATTCTTGTCAACAGTATTAATGGATGAATAAATTGATAAGTTGTAGGATAGTCAAGCAGTAATAAAAATGGACACATTACAGACACATGAAACAATCCAGATGAATCTCACAAACATAAGAGTGTATGAAAGAATAGATACGGTATGATTTCATGCATATAAAATTCCAAAAATGTAGATAAAACTCAACAGTTTTGTTTAAGACGACATACATATAGGCAGTAACACTGTAAAAAAAAGAACACTGAGAATGGGATTACCTTAAAAATTAGGGTGGTGGTTCCCTCCGGGAGAGAGGAGGGGTAATCTGGAAGACACACGGTAGGGGGTTCTTCTCTGGGGCCGCCTGGTGAGCTGGTAACTCACCCTTACTTCATTTATAAGTTATTTATTCACAAAACAGTGTAAACATGTTTTTTGTTCGCTTCGGCATGGGTAATGATCTCAAAATCAGAATAATTCAAGTGCCTGGTAATTGGATTGGCGCTGGACGAGGGCTGGTTTTCTTTCTCCTTGAGCCCCTACTGGAGTTCATTCTGTGCTTGGGGAGTGGAGAGCAGGAGCGAGATGGGACTGAGTGAGGCGCGGGTGTGGGCTGGCCTCCCCCTGCCCATCTCCCCCTCCCTGGCGGCGCTGTTCCCAGACGTGAATGCCCCAGAAAGACGCTGACCAGAGGTTTTTGTTTAAACCGCTTTATTCAGGTCGGCTGGTAGTCACGGACTGGATCATGTGTACGGGGTAACCCACACCCCCCCAGGCAAAGCCTAGGCCTCTCCCACATCCCCCGACTCCATCGCTGAGGGGTGGCCAGAGGTTCCAGCCAGTTCTGAGGGTGTGTGGGGCTCAGTAGAAATATTTACAAATCACCAAGGGGGTGGGTGCCCCCCTGCTCAGGAATTGTGAAGGGATTTGGTATGGGGGGGCCCTTGGCTCCCAACAGCCCCAGGCCCTTGGGGGGAGGGGTGTTCAGCATGGGTCCTGGGAGGGGGCTGGGATGATAGGAACTGGCAGAGGGGGCTCCTGGGGAGCCTTGAAGACCCTCCAACAGGTCCCGCTGGTGCAAGACTCTGCGTGGGGCCGAGGGGTCAGAAGGAAAAGGCCCTCCTTCTGACTTGCCATGAGAAGGGGCAGATCCTGGGTCCCCTGCCTCTCCGGTGGTTGGGACAAGGGGCTGATTCTTAGTAGGAGGCTGAACATGAAGGACCTACCTGCAGGCAGGGGGAGGGGTCTCCCCGTCCTCCCAGCACCCCTGTAAGCCACTCGCTAAGGGATCACGGCTCTCCTGGGGGCCTCTGTGCCTCACTCCTTCACCAGAGGCCCTGGTTCTGCTCAGAAGATTCAAGTCCACATTTGGGAGGGGTCACCGTTCCACACCCCGGGGTCCAAGCAGGGGATGGGAGGAAGGAAGAAGAGTAAGGCTGGGAGGTCCCCGGCTTGGGACGGGATGGGGGACAAGCAAGCAAAGCGAAACACTGGACTCAACTGAAGCTGGTGACGGATGAGGGGCAGCCCGGTCCCGGTCTGGTGCCCCAGCCCAGCGTTCCGGGGCGGCTGTCCCCTGGGTGCCCCGGGCCACCTTCTCCAAGGAGCCAGGTCGCAGCGAGGGTCTGAAGGGGGAGGGTTGGGCGGGGCTTACATGCTGAGCCGAGGGGTGGCGGGCGCAGGGCCGAGGAGGGGGCCACGGGCCGTCTCGGGGATGGGGAGGAGCTGGACCCGGGCAGCCCCGTCCCCGGCGGTCCAGCGGCTCCTCGTGCACTCGATACAGCCGGAGGGGCGCGGGGCCGGCCGGCGGCGAGCTGGGCATCAGTCTAGAGGCTGCAGGCCTCCTCGTCCACCGAGCGCTTCCGCAGCTCCTTGCCGGGCTTGGGGGGCGGCGGGGCGGGCGCGGCGGGCGGGGCCTCGGGCAGGTGCAGGACGGAGTTCTCCCCCGGCTGCACCCGCAGGTAGGCCTTGACCTTGTGGTGCCGGGCCTTGCCGTCGCTGAAGTCGATGACACGGCACTCGTAGGTGCCTTCGTCCGCGGGCTTCACGCGCGACAGGCGCAGCTTGTGGGAGATGTTGCTGCCCACTACCTTGACCACCTGGGGGCGACACAGAGACAGTGACCTTGGCCCCTGGAGTCCAGGGCCCGCTCCGCAAGCGGGGCCCCACGGACACTCCCATCAGGGCTCGCGGAGCTCAACAGCAGAAAAGCCGAAGCAACTTAAGTGTCTATCAACAGATCAGATAAACAGGCATTGGTCCGTTCATTCAGCGGAATATTACATAGCAGTGAAAAAGCATGATCTAGAACTAGCCCGGTTAGAGCTCAGGGATATGCAGGGTGAAGAGATCTCATTGCAAAACTTCTGCTGTGTGATTTTCAGCTTTTTAGTTTGAATTACGGACTCAGAGAAAGTTACAAAGAGGTCAGAGTCCCCTGTCCTCTTCTAGCTTCCCCAGTGATGTATCTGATAGCTGAAAAAAAGAGAACTTTGCCCTATAAAGTGGGGGTGGTGTGAAAGGGGGCTTCCATCCTTCTTATCCCCTTCTTCCTTAGAGCCAAAAGAAGCCTCTCCTACAGCTCCCACCCCATCTAGACAGAACAGGGGAGAACAGTCCCCAACACCCAGCTGCTGACCCCCATGCTCAGTGATGCCATTACCAGCCAGCACTGCAGGCTCGCCAGGGCCAGGATGGAGCTGAGTGAGCCCCAGACTGGTAGCCCCAGTCCTGAGCCCAGCTTGTCCTTCTCCCCTGGGGGGGAGTGATGGGGACAGATACCCAGCCTACCTGTTCTTGCCACACCCCAAATTCTGTAGGAGGACACCCTTGCTGATCAGCCTTGCAGTGAGGAGGCCAGGGTGAGAAAAAGGACGGTGTCTGAGGTGGTGTGTTCACCATGCAGCTGAGCCCTCACACACATGACTTCTAATCATCCCATCAATTGGCTCTGGCTTCCCTGGTTCCTTCCTCCTGGATGCCAGGCTCTTTCTGACCTCACAGCCTTTGCTGGTCTCTCTGCCAGAATGCTGTCTCCCATCACCTCTTTGACTCCCATTCATTCTCAAACATCACCTCCTCCAAGAAGCCCTCCATCACATCGTCCTGTCTATTTCTTTCCTAACACTCATCACAACTGGAGAACCATTTATTTGTCTGTTTACTTGATTTTTGTTTTTCTCTTTGGCTAAACTATAAACTCCATGATGGCAGGGATGATATCTATCTTTTTCATCTCAGTGACCACTGCAGAGCCTGATACCCTGTATATAATAATAATGAAAAAAGAAAACATTTAAATGTTTAAATGGACTTACTCTAGTTCCTCCTTTCTCCAAATGAAGTGGTACCCAGATATCATGCTTGTTAATTTTGGGTCACATATATATAATCATACCTACTTTACAGATGGTGAAGTTAAGGCTCTGAAAGATGGCTTTCCCATGGGCATTGAGTCAGTGAATCCAGGTTGCCTTGGCACACTCTAAGCCTTCAAAGGTGTGATGGGCCCACAGAGGGTCACCCAGAGCTGGCAGGGCCATGGGGCACTTCCCAGGCTCCGGAACGGGAGAGAGCAGTGGGCAGCTGCAAGGAGCCTGGCTCACCCTCTCTCCTTCTGACCGTCCTGGCTGGTCATCGTCCCCCGCAAAGCAAGAATACATGGGCTTATGGTGCAGCAGGAGGCAGGAGGTGGGACAGAGGCAGAACTGCTCACCTTCTCTGTAGAACAAGCAGTGGGAGACTCTTCCAGCCGCCCCCCTGGGTGTGGGATACCCCTCCTCCCCGGTACTGGGGCAGGGCCCAGCTGGAGGCCATCAGCCCTGCTGGTTCCGTCACCTCTGACCAAGGGCACAGAGAGGTCCTGGGGCCCTGCCACACTCTCAGGCGAGTTAGGAGACGCCGTTGCAAATGCGCAGCGGGGAGTGAATTACCTCAACATCTGTTTCCCTCACGGATATTAATTATCCTTCATTTGTCAACCCTACAAGGCGCTAATGGAGTAATAATGTGAAGCGCTGGGAGGAGCGCTGGGAGGAGCGCTGGGGAGGGAGCACCACGCATGGCCCACCCCTCCGCCCACCCTTTCCCTTCCCAGGACTGGAAGCTCTGGTCACCAGCTCCCTCCTACCCCGCCACCCCTGTGTGTGACCTCCGCCACTCAGGGAGGAGAAGGGAGACAAGGAGAACAGCAGGCAGTGCTGGGAGGCTGGATCTGACCCTGACCCGTCCCCAGCACCCTGGCCTCAGTTTTCCTGGGCTGGATTCATCCTTTCATTCGACAAGACCATGAGCGAGGCCCACTCCGAGCCGGGCGCTGGGGATACAGCTGCGAGCCAGCCAGACCCCTGCGACTCCCACGGAGGCTCCAGGTCTAAGGGAGAACCCAGACCTCACATCCGTAACCAAGCACCCCGGAGAGCCGGCTTCCACCAGGGCGACAGAAGAGGACACACATCAGTCCTGGGGCTCTGCATCTGTAAGCACCACCCAGAGAAGGCAAATAATAAAAAGAGTAACAACAGTAGTCAGCAGCAGAGCTGGCAGCTAATATTTATGGAGCACTTGATCCCCGGGAGATGATGTGTTAAAGAGTCTACACCATATTTAAACCCCATAATAAATAACCCTATGACGTAGGCACTACTGGGATACCCATTGTGTGGGTCAGGAAACAGAGGCTCAGAGAGGTAAGGTGATTTGCCCAAGGCCACCCAGCTGGTGACAAGAACCAAGTCTTAATCATATCCCTGGGGAGCCTCCCAGGACCAGTAAACAAGTCTGTCTTTCCACCACACCCCACCTCATTCCCTAGGCCCACAGCCCTCCATGTCTTCAGGGAGCCTGGCCCCTTCCTCAGAAGCATCTCTTACGGGAGGGAGCCAGCATCTTACCCAGGCTTCAAGGGGGTGGTGGAGCAGCCTGTTGGATTTCAATATTCACAAACTGGGCAGAAAAATCCTGCAACCCAGCCCCCCAGCACGGGGCTGTGAGGTGGACAGATCCCCACGCGGAGGCCTGGCTGTAAATCATAATCGCCTCGGCATGGGCATCGACAGGCCTTAGCAGTGCAATTAAGCACCTAATTATGCTGAAAGAGACAAGGCCAGTCCATGCCATGACCAAGCTCAGCCTCCTTCCTGCCTGCCCATGGCCCAGGCCTCGCTGGACACGGCAGGAACCCACAGACCATCAGGTGGGTGGGCTGGGATCCTTCTCCCGAGCTGTACCAGGAAGAGTGGATGATGGCAAATTAGTCCACAGTGCCAGACCTCTCCTCCATGTGTCCTCAGCCTAAGAGTGACATGGTGACCCTGAGAAGGTGCCGGGTGGGGAGCAGGGGGTCAGGAGGTCCCTGCCCCAGGCTGGGCTCTGAGCTCTGCCACTCCCGAGCTTCCATCAGCAACACCCAGCCAATTCACCAGTGCCCAGTTGGTAAAGAATCCGCCTGCAATGCAGGAGACCTGGGTTCGATCCCTGGGTTGGGAAGATCCCCTGGAGAAGGGAATGACTACCCACTCCAGTACTCTGGCCTGGAGAATTCCATGGATGGTATAGTCCATGGGGTCACAAAGAGTCGGACACGACAGAGAGACTTTCACTTTCACTTTGGCAAGGCCAGACGCCAACTCAGAGTCCCCCAAATCTGGGCCCCAGAAGCCCTCACCCATTGCAGCCAGGCCCTCCCAAGTCATGACCCCCATTTCTCCCTTCCCACGGGCACAATCCATCTCTGAATCCCACTGATCTTCCTGCTAAACATTACTGGTCCTCCCCTTCTCTCTGGAATCCAGATCCCCATGCACTGGCCAGGGCAATATCCCAGCCTCCCCCAGGGCCTCTCCAAAGTGCTTTGGCCCCTTCCAATCCATCCTCCCAAGACAGTCAGACATATCTTTCCAAAATGGCTCCAACTTAGAACCCTTCCTGCGATGGCTCCCCATAGTGGCTGCTGGGGGAAACTTTAGGGTCTCATCCTCTCCTTTCCCTCACCCACCAACACACGCAGTGTGTGTGTTGCAGTTCCTCCAACACACACACACACACACACACACACACACACAAACACACACACACTCAGAGAAGTTCCCTCTACTCCAAGTCAACCTCCCTACACTCCAGTGCTCACTTCAAAGAACACCTCCTCCAGGAAGCCCTCCAGACCCCTCAGACTAGGTCAGGTCCTGTGACTGGCTGCACTCCTTCTTATTTTGATAGTCACAGTTGTAATTTTACTTTTTATCATGTGTGATGGTTGAGTTATCATCCATTTGCCACACCGACTGGGAGTACCCTGAGAGTGGGGACTGGGTATGTGTGATCATGGCCTTCACAGAATAATCTTTGGGGCCTCAGCCAAAGGCCGGCTGCTCTGTGCCTGTTTCAAGGGATTCCCAAGATGGATGGAGTGATTTCGACTCCACATGAATCTTGCCTCCCTTTCAGACTTCAGAATTCCATGCCCTTTGTATACTGTGGATCACTGCAGGAATTTTCAAGGAAATATAGAAATGTCTACTACAGAAAATAAAGTCGTAGTACACCATGACCCACTGCTTGGCCTGTTAATCCTTCATGAAGAATGCAGACCTTGTGTGCTGCTCTCGTTCCCAGCCCCCACTCCCTGCATCAGAAAACACACAGTATTCATGTGTATATCACATGTATGGGGTAGGCAGGCAAGGCAGGCAGGGGCTTGATCTGACAAATACTGCTGCTGCCTTTTAACCATTTATGCAGATTTGGGGGCCCGGGGTTGGGGGCTGCTGTTTGCTTTCCACAGTTTTTCAAAAATCCAATTAGGTCCCAACAGTTAAAAATCAGGGGCTTCCCTTTGCAATGCAGGGGACACTGGTTCGATCTCTGGTCCGGGAAGATCCTACAGGCCTTGGGGGCTGCAGCGTGCTTGCTGAGGCCTCTTTGGCTGCCCCCCGGCTTTTAGGGCTTGGCTGGAGTGGAGGCAGGGCTTAGGATAGCGGGGCTGGAACACAAGGCCACCTGCATATTGGGACCCAGGCTGCCCAAGGCTGTTTTGGACTGAAACAGGTTACATGAATCTACAGCACAAACAACTGCAGTTAGACCAAAAGAGAGACTAACAGTAACAAAGGCAGGTGAGCCTCCTGGGAAAAAGGATACATGTGGGGAATTTCACCTTATTTTAAAATTCAGCAGTTGGGGGCCATCTCTACTTGCGAAATTGTTAGTTAAGGGGACATTAATTCCAAAACACAGAACTTTAGTGAAGTCAAAAGAAAAACTTCCAGAACTTGAAAATGGACACAGGCAGAATTCATCTGAGCCCCAGGAATGAGGCCCTGATAAGGGAATCTTCAGCATATACAAGCTCCCAAGGGAGATAATTTTTAAGGCCAGGGGATCCTTCCCCAGGCCCCAAGTTAAATGAGATAAATCACATTGTAAAGTACTCATCATGGTTCTTGACATATGGCAAGCACTCAATAAACGTTAGCTGCCTTGTTATTATTGTTATCAGTGCTATTATTACAGGTGCCTGTAATTTAAACGATCTCTTTATGAGATTCTGAGCTCTTTTCTTTCCTTCTCCCGTTTTCTGCAAAGAAGCTGGGCCTCCTTTCCCTGCTCCACACCCCTCCACCCCCAATTCTGGGAATAGGAATCATGTGATTTGAAAATTCATATTAAGTTTCCACTGTAGTAATCACTGTCATTTACATGGCCGAATCCAGAGGACTTTACAGTCTCCATAGTGCTTTTCATATATTTGCTAGACAGCAATGAGCGGGGGAGGGAGGCCCAGGGAGGGGGCAAAGCTGGACCAGGACTCAGGTGGTCCTGGGACATTCGGTGTTGGCCCACTGTGTCCTCACTGACCCACCCCTGCACTCAGCGCTGCTGTATCTCAACCTCCCCAGGGCAACCATGGTGGACCCAAGGGGTTACAGCACCCATGATGGAGCCCTGCTTCCACCTAACCCCCAGAGACTCATTTTACTTCCTCCTCTGAACCTGGGGCCCCTGAGGTGCTGACGCTGCCCAACTGGGAGACTGAGTTGTTTGCCTTCCACAAAAATCAAATTAGGTCCCAACAGTTATAAAATCAGGGACTTCCCTGGTGGTTCAGTGGTTAAGAATACACCTTGCAATGCAGGGGACTCGGGTTCGATCCCTGATCCGGGAAGATCCCACATGTCTTGGAGCAAGTAAGCCCGTGTGCCACAGCTGTGGAGCAGAGGGCGTGCTCTGCAACAAGAGAAGCCACTGCAATGAGAAGCAGCTGGGGAGTAGCCCCGCTCACCACAACTAGAGAAAGCCCGCAATCAGCAACGAAGACCCAACACAGCCAAAAATAAAATAAATTTAAAAAAAAATCGGGAGATACTTCCTGGAACTCGGGATTTTTAGGTGACATAGGACTCTGGGGCCAGCACTCCTGCCTGGCTCATCTGGCTCCTGCAGACACAGGGCGTTCATTCCCAGGCTCCACCTTCCCAAACGACCCCTGCACACATACACGCACAGGCACGATGCGCATGGTGTTGGCATGTCCGTGTATCAAAATCTGTGTCTGGCTTTGCGCTGCCATTGGCCTGGGTGTGTGTTTGTGTGTGTGGCAGTCACTTGATAAATATTTATTGGGCGCTGACTACCTGCCAGGCATGGTGCCAGGCTCTGGAAATCAGGCAGGCACAGTCTCAGCCCCACTGTCTCCAGGGAAGGCAGGCCTGAAACAGAGGCTCACAAGCACAGATCAATACAGACAAAAATGCAGCCAGCAAGGAGAAGGAAGGGGCGCCGGCTGAGTCCCAGGGTCCAGGGAGGCTTGATAAGCTGAGTTCTGAAGGAAGAGAGAGGAACCGTTTTCTGACATGTGCAAATGTCAGGAGGTAGGAAGGAATGAGAGGCTGGGAGGCAGCCAGGTTTGGAAGGGACAGGGGAACCAGGTCCAGCAGACGAGATGGCCCAGAGGGTGAGCAGAGTGAGTTGTACAGAATCTCGAAGGCCATGGAGAAATCTGAGCCTTCTCTCGGGCTGCAGGAACCTGGGGTGTGCTGCAGCTCACAGATGTCCGTTAACTGTGCGTCCATGTACTTAAGAACTATCACAGGCAAGATGCTGTCTGCACAGGGAGCTGGGTCTGTGTTTGCCTGGGAATCTCCTAACAGAGCCCCAGCTGGTGCAGGAATCGCCAGGGATTATTGGGGTGGGGGGTGGGTATTGCATGATCATGCTGAGTACATTTATTTTATTTTACTAATTAGCATCTTTGCATGCCCCTCACGTGGGGCCCAGCAGCCTTGAATTCTAATCCTCTAAGTCAATTAGATTATTTTCTCCTTTGCCTTAGACGCTTCTTAAACCCCAAACAAAATCATCAGTGAGAGAGTTGCCATGAACGGTGTATATTAATGTACACAGAGGTCTCCACCTGGCCAGGCTTAAGTGATGGGTGTTTGGGCAAGAAACAAGGTGTTACGCATGGGCGTGCCCTTGGCAGAGGATGAGGGTAAGGGGCCAGGGCTTTAGAGGCGGTGGGCCAGCAGCCGCCCTGAGCCAGAGATGATTTACATTTTCCCAGCTCAGAAAGGCCCCGAGGGTAGATAGCACATATGATGCTTTGAAGGCCTTTTTCTGTCATCTGCCCATCTCCTGTCTGAACCTCCATGGGCGCCTCCCTCCCAGCCTCCCGGCCTCTGTTCTGCCACCTCCAGGGCCTGGCATGGCACCTCACGCCTCCCAGTGCCCACTCTTTACACTGTGACTTCTGCTCTGGGGGATCCTCTGTGTCTAAGTGGCCTTGGGGCCCCAAGCACCCCCACAAGTCCTTGATGGGCTTGGGAAGGAGCAGCAGCAAAGAGTGAATCTGGAGGTCACTCCCACAAATGCGTGTCCATACCCCTGTGGGTACCCGCATCTTCTGGGCGTGTGTCCAGTTGACTCCCAACCTCCTGCCAGGCTGACTGCATGCCCCTTGCACAAAGCCAACCTGGTCCCATGGCCACGCGTGTCACCAGGTCACTCCCCTCTCCTCAGCCTCTTCCAGACTCTGCTTGGGGCGCCCTTCTCTACAAAAACTGGCACTCCCTGAGTCCCTTGCGTGCCCTACCTCATAGGGCTCCAGCATAGCCTGGAGACAAAAGCTCGAGGCGGCTCAGCCAAGTCATGACCTCCAGCAAGGCTTTGACCCCTCTAAGCCTCAGCTGCCCCACCTGTAACATGGACCAAAGCTTGCCCTTCCCTCGAGAGATGGAGAATGATAAAAATGAGTCAATGCATTCGAAGGCCCAGCCAGCCCTGAAACCCTTCAGCTGTAGTTCCTCCGTCCCGCCTCACGTCCGGAGCCAGATGACCCAAGTGACCATGAGATGCTGCAGCTGTCATTTGTGATGGGCCGAAAAAAGCCGACTCAGTCTCCTTAGTCCCTCGTTGGCTCCCCAAATAAAAAAATGCTGCTGAGACAGTCACGAAGCATCAGGGATGCACACAGCCTTGGCCCCGACAGGAGAGAATGCATCTTCTCTCCCCCTGTCATTTGTTTGTGCCTGTCATTCAATGAACTTGAAAAATCTCTGGCTTTTAAAAAACAGAGCCGGGCCAATTTTTCCCCCTTCTTCTTTTTTTTTTTTTTCTTTTTTCCTTCTCCTCCATCTTCTTGCCAAAGCTCCCTGCTGAACTAGACCAATTTTTTTTTTTTTTTTTTTTAAATTACAGCTGCGTCCTCCATTAGAGCCCTTGTAAGAAGTCATTATCAAAACTCACACTTATTTTGGTGGCGTCCTTCCCTGCGTCTTCCTGCTGAGATGCTTTTAGCTGTTGGGAGCAGGAGGGTAGAAAAAGCAGAGACAAGGCATTAGCATCACAGGGTGGGGGTATGGGCCATGGCTAAGATTCTTGAGACAGCAGGTGATGCTCCGGGGACCATGGGTCTGGAGGCAGGGCTGCGGGGGAAGTCCTTCAGCTCTGCATCCACTCAGGGATGGAGGTGAGTCAGAGCAAAGGAAGATAAAGGAGGTGTCTATAAAACTGACTGCATACATGCTATGCATTCTGATATGCAGGGTATTTGGAGATACATAGGGAGGGTAGGTGTGAACAGGCAAAAATGTAATTTGGGTTTGGGGTATCTGTAGGATTGTCTGTCTGCACACTTGCGTCTCTCCCCATCTGTGGATGTGGCCTGTTTTCAGGTTTGTTTGTACAGATGCTGCCAGAGCCCTGTCCACATACTATCCCCTGCAAACTGACCCCAGAGGCTTCCAACTGCAAAGCCTGCAACTCCATGCCTAAGGATTTTCTCTGACCACTGGAGTCCTCTAAGCCAGTGTGCTGGGGAGTGGACACCCCCAGGAGCTAGATGATTTTAATATGTATTTGTGAATATGTTAGAGGCCATTTCATGAAACATGCAAGAATGTGTGAGCATGCCTGTGTGTGCATATGAGGGTGTGTCATATATGTGTTCATATGTGAACAGGTGGGCAGATACATATATGTTTGCATAATACTTATATACACACAAGTGTAAGAATGAGAGTGTCTTAGTTTGCTCCCCCAGAAGCAGACCTTGAGACAAAGATTCAAGTGCAAATGATTTATTTGGGAGGTGATGCCAGGAAACACCAGGAGGCGAGTGAGTGAACAAGTGATACCAAAGAGCCAAGGAAGTTAAGATTGGGTATGTCCTCAAGCCAGTTACCGCAGTGGGCAACTGGAACTTTCTCCCTCTGAGCACCTGGGGATGCTCTTCAGTTATCCCAACTGAAGGGCGAGGGAGCTGGGTTATTTACCCTCCAACGGCTTGTCAGTCATTGGTGGAGCCCTTCTCCAGCCTGCCTTGCCTTCCTGCAGGCTCTGTAGTCCGGAGAAAACCCTCAGGCAGTGTCGCAGGGGTTGGGAGTGGGGCTGGTGGTAGGGGATAGTGTTGGCCGGGCAGGTGGGCGGGGACACCAATAGCGTCTGCCTCCGCGGGGGTGTGTGTGTGTGTGTGTGTGTGTGTGTGTGTGTGTGTGTGTGTGTGTGTGTGTGTGTGTGTGTGTGTGTGTGTGTGTGTACATGTACCGTGACTGGGCTGCCTCGTGTGTCTGCAGGTATGTGGAAGGGCATGAGTGCACACGTGTATGTGTGTGACAGAACTGGGCAACAAGACTGTCCCGTGTTTAGAGGGCCATGGCTCAGCTGGTAAAGAATCCGCCTGCAATGCAGGAGACCTGGGTTCGATCTCTGGGTTGGGAAGATCCCCTGGAGAAGGGAAAGGCTACCCACTGCAGTATTCTGGCCTGAAGAATTCCATGGACTACCCATGGGGTCTCAAAGAATCGGACCCGACTGAACGACTTTCACTTTCACTACAAAGCAAGTGCTCCCAGGGCTTGGAGAAGGTGAATCAGGAGACCCGCCTTGCCCATTAACCTGGAGCCAGCTTCCGTCCTTCTGGCCTCAGTTCCCCCACCTGCACCTGAAGGGCGGGACTCTGCTCCCTGTAGGGCCCTACAAGCTGCACGCTTCCCAGGTGCACAGCCTGGCCCCACCCCCAGCCTGGCCCCGCCCCCACACCGACACCCCCACCAAGCTTCCATTCCAGGAAGAAGGCAGGGAGACCGCTGGGGGCTGCAGAGGACGAGCACAGCTGTAGCCCGTGCCCTCAGAGACGATGAGGGGCAGAGACATACCCACTCCCCGGGAGTGGGGGGGGGGCGGGATCCTCCCAGCCCCACTCGGAAGTCTCCCCCGGGAGGTACCTGGTTCGAGGCCCACGCCTGCTTGTCCGTCCAGTCCCTGTGGCTCCGCACGTACCACCACTGGATCTCCAGCGAGTACGAGGGCGAGCCGCTGCCGCGGAAGGAGCAGGCCATCTCCACGTCCTCGCCCGTCCGCGCCGTCATGTCGTGGGGCGTCTCTGTGAACAGGGCTGTGCGGAGACACCGGGGGAAGGGTGGCCAAGGGCTCAGGAAACCTCAGGGCCGGCGGCGGGGGGTGGGGTGGGGGAGGAGAGGGGTGGGGGGGAGAGGGGCGGGAGGAGAGGGGTTGGGTGGGGGAGGAAAGGGGTGGAGGGGAGAGGGGTGGGGGCGGGGGGTCCGGCGGCAGGTGGGGCATCTGGACAGGCTCAGCGCGGCTGGGGAAGAGGGCTGGGCGGCGGCGGCAGGCGGCAAGACTTGGGGATGAGGGAGGAGGTCCGGGGGCCCCGAATGTCCCACACGGGCCAGCCCTCAACCCCCGAGATCGCGGGCACCAGATTCTCTGGAGAGGGTAGTGACAGATCTGAAGAGGGCTTGGTTGGAAGGTGTGAGCAAGGAGGCCAGGAGGCCAGGGAGGAAGCTGCCGCTTTCATCAATTCTTCCCAGTTTCGCCGCCAGCCCCCGGCCCTGGGGGGTTCTTCTCAATCCCAGGGCACAGCATTCAACACAGTCTTTGAGAAAACCGGACCAGACCTGGGCCCCTACCCCAATCCAGGAACCCCTGCTGGGGTCCCCTCTGCCCAGGTTGGAGGGCAGGCCACTCCCACCTTCCCCTGGTCTCCATTCTGTCCTATGAACAGGCCTCCCTTTTCCTGCCTCACTTTGGTCTCCGCTGTTTCCAGTGCCTGAAATGTGCTTCCCTTGGTCCCTCTTTGGCCAGGCAAGTCACTCAAAGCTCCGCTGAAACCTGGCCCCCTCAGAAAGGCCTTCCCTGACCGACTGGGTCGGTTCCGCTCAATGCCCTGATCATGGTTACGGTCATGCACACCCCCTGGCTGTGGGCACTGCCTGTCGCAGCTGCAGGACAGCAGGGACTGGAGCTGCCTCACTACACATTTCCTGGCACCTACGAGATGCCTCGAACAGGTGGTACAGTCTCCATCCTCTCAAGGCCCCCAGGGGGCGGTGGGAGACGCACCTGCCTCCCGTCACCCGCGCCCCACCCCGAGCCGGGTCCAGCTCCCCAACAAAGCCCGGAGCAGCGGTTCCCCAGACCCAGCAGGACCCCCACCCACCGCCACCCCCGCCACGCTGTCAGGTAAACGCGAAAACCGGTCCCCACTGGGTGCAGTTCAGCACTGCTCCCACCATATGTTCTGTCTCTTGTCTTTCCAAACAAATACTGTCCTGAGACGTAATTAGAATTCTTTCCTCTTCTCAGGATGGATTATCTCGCCCTGGAAAGACGCCTGGCAGCGGGCAGGTCACCCAGGGAATGTTGCCTCTGTTGGTCCCCGCCACCCCATGTCTGTTTTGCTGCTGCCAGGCGCCCCCACCCAGCGGGCAGACAAGCCCACCTTGCAGCCCCCGAGGTCCCTCCTGGCACTGCTCGCCTCGGAGCTGGAGGAAGACAGAGCCTGACTGGAAGCGGGGGTCCTGCTCTGGGGTCACCTGTCGCCACCCCGCTCCCGTGATCCCAAGCACTTTGGGAGGGTCAGGATTGATAAAATCCTGTTGTTTCTGCTGTACACACAGGGTTTCCAAATGGAGCTTGACTCCAGCAATGAGCCTGTGGGTTAAGAGAAAGTCTGTGACATCCTTGACCTCCAAAGTCATGGGTTCAGGCTGCCCATGTTCTCTGAGGTTCGTGAAGGACTGACTGCCGTTGCGTAACAAAGCCAGTGTAATAAGAGCGGATGTTGTTTGAGTTACTGAACACGTATCAGGAGTGGTGTGTCAGCAACTGAGAGCTGGGACTGTCCTTGTTTCCAGTGGGCAGGAAACACATGGGCTCCTGGAGGAAGGTACCTGCCCACCCAACTTTGCCCTCCAAGTGCCCAGGCCCCCCAAAAACTGTAGGGTCTCCCTTGCCTCCTTTGTTCTTTCTCTTATGCCCCCATTCGGTCTCTGAGGAGTTCCATGGGTTCTGTCTCCAGAACATCTCCTGAATCAAGCCCCTTCTCCCCGCTTTCACTGCCCCACGCTGGGCCAGCCACCACCATCTCTCACCCATGACCGTGGGGGAACCACTGGTCTCCCTGCCGCCACCCACCCTCCTCACTGATTTATTTTCAACACAGCAGCCAGAAAAAATTTGGCAAAACACCCATCAGTCCCCCCAGCTCTCAAATCTCCCATGACGCCCTCTCCCTAAGACGAAAAACCAAAGCCTTTACAGTGGCTGACAAGGCCCTCCATGTTCAGGCCAGTCCCCTGTGGAGGAAAAGCTTCTACTTTCCCCCTTGCTCATTCCAGTGCTGACACAATGGCCTCTGTGCTGTTCCTCAGACATTCAGCTGAGATCCTACCTCAGGACCTTTGCACTTGCCATTCCCCCTGCTTAGAACTCTCTTCACCCAGATTATCACCGGACTCCTTCCTCCCCTTGCAACAGGACTCTGCTCAGATGTTGCCTCTTCAGCGAGGCCTGAGGGCTTCCCAGCTGGTGCTAGTGGTAAAGAGCCTGCCTGCCAATGCAGAAGACGTAAGAGATGAGGGTTCAGTCCCTGGGTCATGAAGATCCCCTGGAGAAGGAAATGGTAACCCACACCAGTATTCTTGCCTGGAGAATCCCATGGACAGTGGAGCCTGGAGGGCTACAGTCCATAGGGTCGCAAAGAGTCGGTCATGACTGAAGTGACTTAGCACACATGCACGTGCAGCAAGGTCTACCCTGACCACTTCACTTAAAGCTGCATCCCTGGGAATTCCCTGGTGGCCCAGTGGTTAGGACTCAGTGCTCTCAGTGCCAGGGCCCGGGTTCGATCCCCGTTCGGGGAAATTATATTCCACAAGCTGTGCAGTCAAAACAATTAATTAAAATTTTAAAAAAGAAGAAAAATTGCAAAATACAATTTGCATTGGGAAAAAAAAAAACCAACTGCATCTCTTGCCCCAACCCAGAGCTTTGAAACCCTCTTCCCTTCCAACAGTGCTGCCCACTAGGACTTCCTGCAATGAGGAAAATGGTCTATATCTGAGCTAACACAGTGGCCACCAGCCACATGTGTGTGTTAAGCACCTGAGATATGTATGACCAGTGTGAATAAGGAACTGAAGTTTAAGTTTTACTTCATTTAAATTAATTTAACCTTAAACGTAAGGACTTCTGTGGTGGTCCAGGAGAATAGGCCTGCCAATACAAAGGACACAGGTTTGATCCTTGGTCAGGGAACTAAGATCTCATGTGCTGAGGGGCAACTAAGCCCATGTGCCACAACCACTGAAGCCCACGTGCCCTAGAGCCCATGCTCTTGCAAGAGAAGCCGCTGCAATGAGAAGCCTGTGCACCACAATCAGATAATAGCCCCTGCTTGCTGCAACTAGAGAAAGTCTGTGCAAAGCAACAAAGACCCAGCACTGCCAAAAATAAATATTTTTTAAAAACTTAAATGCAGATGGCCACTAGTAGGGGATTGTTGTCGTTCAGTCAAATAGTCGTGTCCGACTCTTTGCAACCCTATAGACTGCAGCACGCCAGGCTTCCCCATCCTTCACCATCTCCTGGAGTTTGCTCAAACTCATGTCCGTTGAATTGTAGTTAACAGTTACTGTATTGGACAGCACAGCTAATACACTTATTTTATGTATGTTTATGGTCTGCTTTTCCTTCCAGGAGGCAGGGTTGGTGCCTGTCTTGCCTACTGATATTTCCCCAGCTCCTAGAACAGTGCTTGGCACATAGTAGGTGCTCACTAAATACTGATGCCGACTCGCCAACTCGAGCAGGACTGAAGGGGGCTGCCGAGGACCTGAGCCACCAGGAGGGCTGGGAGGTGATCAGAGTGAGCCGTTGGTGCCTGGCCCTGGGGACAGCGGGATTCTTCTCTGATCCACGCCCCTACCTGCCCAGCACCTTTGCAAATGGGGAAAGGATGAGAGCGGTGAGGCCCCCAGTTGGATCCGAGGTAACTGGCAGTGTGACCTTCCTGGCCAAGAGATAGTGAGAGTGACACTGCTGTTGTAACCCCCTCCAGGTGTTCCTGCCTGAGCCATGGGAATCAGAAAGTAACCACCATCTTCCCTCCTGTAAGTGGAGAAAGGGGATCCAGAGCTACTGTGTGGAGAGGGGCTTGCTCCCCACCCCCCCCACCCCACCCCCAGGATCACAGACCTAGGAAGGGCAGAGCCAGCCCTGGAAACTGGCTGTGTGACTCAGCCATGGCACTTCTCCCCAGGGCTGGGGGAGTTCTTCCCACAGGAGGATGGGAAATGGTACTTGTGGGTCTCACGGGTGGAAGGAAGGGCAGAAATGGGTTTCCCCAAGGAAACCCCTTCAGTGGGGTTTCCATCAGGGTGACCTGGGGAGGGGCTGGCCTCCATCCGCCTTCACTCAGCCTCCCCCTGCCCACAGGCCCCCCAGCTGACTGAAAACCCTGACCTTGGTCCTCCAGCTCTTCTTATTGATGCAGAAATCTGGCCCAGGGCTACTCAGCAACCAGGGGTGGGCAAGGTCAGCCCCTCTCCCCCAACCCGGATCCCAGTAATCGTCCTCTAGAGGGCGCTGTTCAACGGACAGGGAATGCGAGCCCCTCACCAAGACAGGGAATTTTCAATTACCTGTCACCATGTTTTTTAAAGTAACCAAAAAAAAAATTTTTTTTAAGAGGTGAAATTAATTTTAATCATTTATTTTATTTAACCCAAGATATCAAAAAATTATTTCAACATGTATAAAATTATTCATGAGAAATTTTACATTCTTTTTTGTGCTAAGTCTTGGAAATCCAGCATGTATTTTACATGATTACAGCACATCTCAATTTAGGCCAGGCACCTTCCCAGTGGTCAGTTGTCATGTACGGCAGGCGTCCTGGCAGGTGGTGACTCTGCCAGCCTCAGCTCCCCACTGCTCAGAGGAGGCAGCCCAGACCCAGCGTAGGGCAGTAACCCTTCCAAGGTCACACAGTGGAGCCTGGATTTGAACCCAGGCCAGGCTTCCCAGGTAATGTTAGTGGTTAAGGAACCCGCCTGCCGGTGCAGGAGACGCAAGACATGGGTTCGATCCCTGGGTCGGGAAGATTCCCTGGAGGAGGGCCTGGCAACCCACTCTAGTATCCTTGCCTGGAGAATCCCATGGATAGCGGAGCCCAGTGGGCTACAGTCTATGGGGTTGCATGGAGTCGGACACGACTGAAAAGACTTAGCACACTTGCACACACACACTGTCTGATTCCCAAGGCCGTGTGCTCTTTCCCACAGAACTCAAACTCCTTTGGGTGGTAGGACTCTTTCTTAAAAAGGAACAGTCCCCAGTGGCCAACCTTGTTCTGGAAGGTCCTGAGGAGGAGCCTTCCTGTGGGGCCAGGTGGGGGGGTCTGTTTTATTCTGAGTGTAAAGGCCTAGGCTGGTACGGAGGAGGCATTTCACCCGGCCTGAGGCAATCAAAGGAGGCTTCCCAGAGGAGGTGCTGCTCCCTACCACCCCCACCAGCCCCAGGTGGGCCAGGTAGTCCTGAGCCCAAGTGGGGAGGGGCCCTGACTGGGAGGATGGAGGGAGAATCTGCTCTAAGAACTCCTGTGAGCCAGGAGAGTTGGCTGTAGGTGCAGCCACCGGCTCTCCCTCTCCCCAGGGGGCTCTGGTCCCTCGCTTTCTTTCTCTCTGATCCTCTCAGACCCTGCCAGGAGGCACAGTGTTGGGTGGGTTGAAGGAGGCCCCCTCAGGAGCCCATTGGCTCCATCCTCCGTGATGAAGGGGGCAATGCGTTCTCAGGCCAAGTAGGGAAGCTGAGGCTCTAGGCGTTTGATGGCATATCTGAGTCTCCATATTCCAGAGGCAGCAACATGAGGGTTTGTTTGGGCCCCACCCCAGAGAGCCCCCTTCCTGAAGGGAGAAGCCACATGCAGGTGAGTGCCAGGACTTGGAGCCGGGGAGGAGGGACTGAGCCTGTTTCTGCCATCAGACTTGCTGTGTGACCTTGGGAAAATTTCTCCCCCTCTCTGAGCCTCGGTTAGCTCCTCTATACAATAGGGTTAGTCCTCACAGTATGAGACCCCACCAGCTCAAACAAACCCAAGGGAGCCAGGTCCTGGGCACTGGGAAGGGGAGGGGTCCCTTCCACTTGGGGGAGGAGGGGACTCTGGGGGAAGAGGAGGTGACCTGGCCCTTCAGCTGCACCCTGAAGGAGGGGTGAATACCAATAAGCAGAGGTAGGGAAGGATAGTGTGAACCAAGGAGGGAGGAGGGGAAACTCAGGGAGCTTTGTTAAAAAAAATAATAATAAAAATCACACCTTTTAAGGGGCATCTACTAGCATGATGCTGACATTGTCTCTAACAGTTTCTAATCCACTCACTCCCATTTGACAGATGAGGAAAGTGAGGCTCAGACAGATGACATCATTTGTCCAAGATACACACAGAGCTGGATTTTGAGCTTAGGGTCTGACCAGCAGGTGTGACCAAGACCCTGGGGGTCCATCAGCTCCCATCAGAATTTGGTCTGAATTATCAGGTCAAGTTCAGCCACCAGATTCCATTCTTCTGTGTCCCATTTGGACACCTCCAGAGACGGGGAGCTCAGCTCCTCATGCCTCCACTGAAGGTGGGCGGCTCTAGTTGTCAAGAGGTTCTTGCTCCCTCTGCTAATTCTGTGATGAGGACTCAGCATCAGCACCAGAGACCAGAAGGTGATCCACCTTAATTTTGATGATGACGATGATGATCTCTGACAAATATGGAGTGCTTGTTAGTATTCCATATTTGTTAGAGATCATCGTCTCTAACAAAGCCCTCTGCCAAGCTCTTTACACACCTTTTCTCATGCTCCCATCAGGATGCTACGGGGGGGAAGTGTGATCATTATCATCCCCATTTTTCAGATGGGGAAACTGAGGCTCAGAAGGGTTAAGTGACTTGCCCAAGGCCCCAGAGTCAGTGGTTATGTATGAACCCAGCTCTAGAGGACTCCAGAGTGGCAGCCCATAACTTCTAGACCATGCTCCTATAACCCTCTTCCCAGTCCCTCACCCCGCCGCTTCCTTCCCTCTAGCCTCTCAGACCCCTCCCCCACCTCCACGTCAGCATCCTTGCTGAGTTTGGGATGTTCAAATCCTTTTTCCTCTTTGACTTCCTCCCACCCCTCCCTGTTCAGATAACTCCTCCCAGCCAGGGAGGCTGATATAATTATAGATGTTTGAGAAGGATATTATTGTCCTCTCCAGCCCCAGGGCCCTGAGCAGGGCTGGGCTCACTGGGAAGACAATTAAAACCACTGTCCACAAATTAGGATTCTGCAGGAGAAGGAGAAAGGGGCTTGATTGAATGCAACATCTCCTTCCTTTCTGCTTTTAATTGGGGGAGCAATGTATTAATTAACCCCAGGCCTGGTTATCGGGCATCATCTGCAGGAAACAGCTTGTGGCTACAGCCGGAGTCACTGAGTTTGGCTTCTGGAAAAGGCAGGAGATGATTTGGAAGATCTCACCCGCCCTTAAAGAGCGGGACTCTGACCTCCTTCCTAACCTTTCATGCCCGGTTCAGTACAAACATCTAGCGCTTGGCCTCTGGCATGGCTCTGAATCCTGTTTCCTTGAGTTCAGTACAAACATCTAGCGCTTGGCCTCTGGCGTGGATCTGAATCCTGTTTCCTTGAGTCCCTAGCTGTGCGACCTGGACAAGCCCCTTTACCTCTCTGAGCTTCAGTTTCTTTAGCTGAAAAAGGAAGAATGAGAGGATAGAGAGAGTTGCACAAGGCAACATATGCCTTATGCCTGGCACATAGTAGGTGCTCAAGAAAAAGCACTCCCTTCTCTCAGTTTCTAGCTCAAAATCCTACCATCTCCAGGAAGATGTTTAAAGATGCTTCCTTGTAGCTTCATCAGATTATGCAGTGGAGGCAACATCTGTATTTCACTCACACCTGGACCATGACATCCCTCATCCATCAGGCCTGTACTCTCCTTCCTCATTTGCTCCCAACAGTCATCCCTGCCAAGCCAGGGGGATTCACGCAGGTCCCAAGGAGGTGTGTTGACCAAGGCAACCCTAGCCCAGTCCCCATGTCCCTCCATCTCTGAGCTCAAGTTCCTCATCCCAGACACTCTGGTCCAGCCCCAGGTCTCCCTCTGCACAATCCTTTCTGCCTTTCCAGTCTCCAGGTTACTGGACTAAGACTGCCTCTTCCAGGAAGCCTGCAGAGACTGGCCCCAGCCCACCCATCAATCTTTGCTGGAGCTAATATTCCCCTGGGAGACTGGTGGCAGGGGCAGCTCCTTGTCAGGGGAACCAAGGCAGATCTGGAGCTAAAGAGAGACAAAGCAGGCAGAACAGAGAGAACCAGTGTGGACCCTGGGGTCCCGAGGTCATCTCTGTCCCGGGTCCAATCTCTTTCCGGGAAATACCGAGTTGAGTCTTGAGTCGCTGCTTGCTTAAAACCTTCAGTGATAAATGGATAAGCAGGATGTGGTCCCTCCATACAATGGAATATTATAGTCTTAAAAAAGGAGATTCTGACATCTGCTCCAACATGGAAGAACCCTGAGGACATTAGGCTAAGTGAAATAAGCCAGTCACAAAAAGATAAATACTGTATGATTCCACTTCTATGAGATTTCTAGAGTAGTCAGACTCATAGAGACAGAAAGCAGAATGGTGGCTGTTGGAGCTGGGGGAGGCAGGCTGGGGACGTCACTGTTGAATGGCTATAGAGTTTCACTTTGGGATGATGAAACATTTACGTAAGTGGATAGTGGTGATGGTCACAGTAATCTGAATATATTTGATGCCACTGAACTGTACACTTAGAAATAGTTGAAATGGTAAATTTTACATTATGAATATCTTACAATTGTTTTAAAAAAAACAAAACAAAACAAACCCACTTCCTGTGGCTTCCCAGCTCTGCCACATGGTTTTTATCAACAAAAATTTCCCTGCACTAGTGTCTAGAATGCTCCCTCTGCCCCCCATTTCCATGGGGGCCTCTCACTTCTTTCATCTTTGCTCAAATGTCATCTCTTGTATCTTCCCTGTCCACGTCTCCCTCATATTTTTCCTTACTGCTTACTAATATATTATATTCTCACTTAACGTCTCTCATGTACTGTCCCTCTTCCACCCAGGGTGTAAGCTACTCAAAGGCAGGAGATTTTGGTCTGTTTTGTTTACTGCTGCACCCTGCCTGCTAGAATGATGCCAGACACATAGTGGTTGTTCAACAGCAGAACACTCTGCTGTCACACAAAACATACGCAGCAGCTCTGGTTAAAGACCGAGAAAGGATCCCATCCTCCCTGCCCTGGAGGATCAGCAGGGAGCTCCTGAAGGTACTCATGCTTGGGATGCCCCACTGAGAAACTGCCAGCTCTCAGGGTCAAAGTCAGACTCCCAGGTTGAGCATCCGAAGCCTTTAGCTCTGGCCCCGCCCAGAACCCAGTTCAGCCCCTCCTGCCCTTGGGCCATGTGTGTGTGTATCTCCCTCGGGGCGCAGCCTTGCATGGTTCCTGGAATCCCTACTCATAAGGGCCCTCTGCCTGGAGACGCCCTCTCTCCCTGGACTAGGGCAGAAACCCTCCTTGGTGCCCCCAATGGTCTCTGAGTCCTCCATTCGCTGCCCCACTGGCCTGTGTTATATGGCAGGTATTAATCAGGGTGTCTGTGTCTCCCCCAAACTGGAAGCTCCCCCAGGGCAGGGCTCCATATTGCCCAAGATAGAGGAGGCACGCAGGCAGTACTGCTGGGCATGTGCTGAATGAAGGAAGGTTAGACAAAAACTTAAGAGACTTAAGTTAGAAACTTGAAAGAAAAAAACGAGATGGAGACATCATCCATTCATTCATTCATCCCGTCATTCACCCACCCACCATTTACTGGGCGTCTGCTATGTGCCAGATTAGAGTCTGGGGGGACAGCACCCACAAGTGCAGATGTATGGACACAGGCAGCCAGGGAGGTCCTGAGTCGGGCCCCCACAGACCCACCCTACCTCCCACTGGCCCTCACAACCACCAATGCCCAAGTCCAGTCTGGCCCACTGGGTTCAGCCAAGGGGCTTCCCAGCAAGCTGACAGGCAAGCTGGAGGCTCCCCATGATGATGCATCAAGTTGCCATGTGAAATGTGACCAAGGGTGAACAGGGCAATAAAGAAAAGCTGAAGCTCCAAGAAGGGCCCACAGCTCACCTGCCCTTGAAGCCCAAGGATCAGCGCCATCAACCTTGCAGGGTGACCTTCTGACTGGAGGCCCACAAGGAGCCAGAAAGTTGAGATGCGTGTTCCCAATAATCCTCACAGCAACCTGCTGGGCAGGGGTCACTGTCTCTTTATTACAAGCGGGGAAACTGAGGCTCAGAGAACCTGGGGGCCATTGGGGACAGTCCCCTGCCCCAGTGTTGAAGGGAACCTCTCTATGTGGCAGACACTCTAAACAGGACCCCACTTCATCCTCCCACAGAAAAAGGAAAGAAAGACAGCACTAAGTCATGTCTGACTCTTGTGATCCCATGAACTATATAGCCTGCCAGGCTCCTCTGTCCATGGGATTCTCCAGGCAAGAATACTGGAGTGGGTTGCCGTTTCTTTCTCTGGGGAACTTTCTGATTCAGGAATTGAACCCTGGTCCCCACATTGCAGGCAGATGCTTTACTGACTGAGCTGCTTGATGCTATTTACTATCAGTCCCTGCTCACAGAGGGAGCCACTCAGGCTCCATGCCTAGGGAGGCAAAGTCAGATTTCAATCCCAAGGCTGACTGTGGAATTTCCCAACCCAAACTTGAGTCCTCTCTCACCCACTCTCCTCTTGCAGCTCTAGAAAGTGAGAGTCACTGGGGGACATTTCCAGAAAGCCTGCTCTGTGACCAGCTCAGCAGAGTGCTGGGGCCGAAAGGGTGTGTGACATGGGGTCAGAAAAGCCCAGAGCCTCCTGAACTCCCAGCTGGGAGGCAGAACAGGGAAAAGAACTGCGGAGGGAGTGTTGTTTGGGAAGCTCCATCTCACACGAGACTCTCACAGAGCTCCTGAAATCAGGGCATGTAAAATGTCCATAAGAGGAAAACCTAAAGAAGTGGAATGAAAAAGCCTCCAGGGAATGAGAAGCCTGGTGGGGATGGGTGCCTGGTGTCTGCTCTGGGATGGGCCCGGGGTGGGGGGACACCCAAGGGTTCCCTGTTTCCTCCTGGGAGGGCAGGTAGCCCACAGCAAGAGGGATCGAGGTCATGGAGGCTGTTTCATCTTGGAGTGGACAGGTGTCCTCTTCTCAAGAAGTGAAGAGGAGGGAACTTTCCTGGTGATCCAGTGGCTAAGAGTTCATGCTCCCAATGCAGGGGGCCCGGGTTCAATCCTTGCTCGGGGACTAGATCTCACATGCATCAATGAAAAGATCCCGAGTGCTGCAACTAAGACCCGGTGCAACCAACAAAATTAATAATGATAATAAAAAGAAGTGACAAGGAGTGCATTTTGTACAAAAGTTTGAGGAACTGAGTGTGCCTTCTTGGGATGATGGGGGCCTGGGCATGTGGTAGGGACTCAAGTCCTCCCTGCAGAAGAAATGAGAGATCAGCGTTCACGGATGTCTACACTGGGCCAGTCCCTGTGCTGGGCTTCCCAAGATGCTCAGGCCAGGCCCTGATCCTCAAGAGGCACACATTCTGCAGGAGCTACAAACACACAGACCAGTAACTATTGTTGGGACTGGGTAACTAGAGGTGGGACTGAGCCTGGGTCGGCATGTACGGTTGTTCAGGGTGTGCACCATTCACAGAGCCAGGAATCCTAGTGCTCTGCAGAGACGTGTGGCACACAAGTGTATGCAGAAGCTCTGGATGGAGGCACATGTCCTCGAAGAGGAAAGCTTCTGGGAAAACGGGACAGGGTTGGACTTGAACACTGATGGGATTTGCACAGCCGGGGTGCTCAGGGACCAGAAAGGGCATAGGAAAGAGAGTTTTGCAAGTCCAACCTTTTGGCGACCACTTTACCATTTCTGCAGGATCCCTGTATCACCTGCACTATTATTTACTTAATATTTATTTTCAAAGCATCTTTCTCTTTTTCACTTAAATAAATTTCGCTTAAAAGGAGACTTTTATTACTGCCATAAATGGAAAATCAGCATCACTTGCCATAAAGAGAGGGTAACAGTAAAAATAAACACTATGAAAACCAAACAGCGTTCGTAAATTCTAGCCAGGGAAGGTTGCCTGCTGAAGGCTACGAGCCTCCGTCCCTATTTCCTCTCATTAACAGGGGAGATGGGTGAGAGTTAGGTGTTAAATTCAGAGTGGCACCAGGAAGACACTTTCTTCTTGATCAGACTGGCTTGGGACGCAGGTCCAGCTGACGTGTGCCCATCAGTGGGCAGTCACCTCCCCCACTGTCACCGGCTCTGGCTGCCTTGGCCACTGGCCCAGTCCCACGATTCATCTTTAGTTGGCACCTCCGAGATCTTGTTCTCTCTGGCCCATAGACCTGAAAGCTTTCCCACTCACCTATATGGGGCAGCATCCTGTCTGATTTGCCAGAAGGTTCCCTGTGTCTTGCATGTGGGGAGGACTAACATCAATTTCAGGAATGAGGAAGCCTGAATGTGTGCTAGTAGGATGAATGACCAAAGAAATGAAAGGAGGGCTCCCTTCTGGCTGTACTGAAGCTTTGGAAGTGACTTTCTGAGGCATCAGTTTCCTTCCCATCCCTCTGCTGCCCCCACAAATGGGAAAAGAACATTACTTTTGTATTAAAACAAACATGAATATATTATGGCATGGAATACAGAACTCATGCATTTTGGATGAAACGGGAGACATCAAAGAAATGTTGCCCTTGGTGGGGAGCTGTTTACTCTCCAGCACGAGGCGAACCCCTTGTCAAGGACCTCCATCCCATCCAATCGGAGGCTGCCTTCATCTCTGCAGCCTCAGGCTCTTCAGACCATGCTCTGTGCACTGGAGGGTGAATGTGTTGGGAAAAGGGGCAGAGGACTCAGAGGAAAAAGAGGGACTGGGGACAGGTGAAGTCCAGGATTTACAGATGTAGATGCCTTTTCATCCATACCACAGAGCCCTTTTCACGAGTCCAAGCCCAATGCAGGGCATGATCCACAATCCTCACAACAATCTTACGGTTTTTCACAGATTAAAAAATCTAACACTTGGGGACAAAGGACTGTGTATCACAGGGCACAGATCCAGTAAATGGTAGGGCAAGGATGTGAACCCAAGTTCCAGGAAACTCCAGAGCCTGTATTATTCCACACCAGCCCCTCTCCCTAACATGTGGCTCCACTCTTTCTTGCTGTGTGACACCGTATAAGTCGCTTCACTTCTCTGGGCTTCAGTTCCCATGTGTGTCATTGGTTAAAGGCTTATTTTGAGGATTACATGAACTGTGCAGGTGAAGAGCCTGTTTCGGTGTTCTGGACACAGTAGGGCCTCAACATCCACTCACTGCTGAGTTTTAGGGACACACAAGCACATTGACCTAGGTGGGGTCCCTGCCCAGCCCCAGCTGATTGCCCACCCAATAACAATTCAAACTGCTAACACTTAATGTGCCTCGGTTTCCCCATCTGTAAAATGGGGAAAATAATAACAACCACTTCAGAGGCTGATGTAAGGTTTTTTTTAAATTAATTTTTCTTGTAGTTGCTAATGTGGTTAGTTTCTGTATACAGCAAAGGGAATCAGCTATTGTTTACATCTATGCCCTTGTTGTAAGGATTAAATCCATTAGCATTTTTATAAAGTGTCTGACTCCAAGTATGTGCTTATAAAAGTGTTTCCTTTTTATTTATTTATTTAGTGGTAATTGAAGTGAAATTCACATAACATAAAATTAACCGTATTAAAGTGTACAAGTCAAGGGCATTGAGTACAGTCACCAAGTTGTGCGACTACCATGTCTATTTAGTCCCAAAACATTTTCATCCTCCCACTAAGCAGTCACTCTCCCTTCCCCCAGGCCCTGGCAACCACCAATCTGCCTTCTGTCTCTATGGATTTGCCTATTCTGGATATTTCACATAAACGGAATAATAGAATATGTGGTCTTTGGGGACATGCTTTTTTCACTAAGCATAATGTTTTTGAGGTTCGTCCACATTGTAGCATATTATCAGATTTCATTCCTTTTTATACAGTTGTTTCTTTAATGAAATATCTCACAGAATCCCTAGCACAACCTGGGAAGCAGCCACTGTCACCCTCCTCTTCTTCAGATGAAGAAACTGAGGCACAGAGAGGGTGGGGACTTGCCCAGGCCCCCTACCAGGCAGCCCCCATGCAGCAGGGCTGGCAGGCTGGGGGCGGGGTGCCTCCCAAGGCCACCAGCGCATATTGAAGGAGACAGCCGTGGAATTACAAATCTGGGGAGATTTCAGGAGAGTGGAAATGTTCTGGCACTTGCAGGATTGTGGAAGTTGAGCAGGTTTCCCCAGTGGAATTCCCGCCTCCTCTTCCCACACATCTAGGCCACAGGGGATCAAAGGGCTTGGGAGGGAGAAACCAAGTGTGGGGATGTTCATGGAGCCAGGGATGGGATGAAGGCTGATGGCTGCGCGGGTACCCTTTCTTTTCAAGCTCACCTGCACATCCTGCAAAGCCGGGGCGGGGGGTGGTGAGCCACCCACTGCACTGATGACTAGTGAGGCTCAGAGAGGTTGGCGGGGGAGGAGGGGCCAGGATTTGAGCCCCGGGGTCTGAGCTCAAAGTCCAGGTGCGTACCCATCCTCAAGGATTGTCACAGATTGCAGGGGGTGTGGATGGAGGAAGCACAGGGAGGCTGCATCAGCCACAGAATGAGAGGTTACCCCAGAACCCCAGAGAGAAGCTTCCCCAGATCCACCAAGAAGGGGAAAGAAAAGTCTGGAAGCACCCAGAGTGGAGCGAGGGAGGCCGGGACCATGCAGGACAGAGCAAGAGAGCGGCAGAGACGGGGGCACCTGAAAGCCAGGTGCAGACAGAGGCTGAGGCAGCGCGCCCAGGGACGCTTCAGAGCAGAGCTTCTGGGGATGCCCACAAGGCAGGGGCAGAGAGCAGAGTGGCTATGCTGCCGCCTCCTCCACCCCCTCTCCGCCGGCACTGGCCCAGTCAAACCCAGCTCCTCCAGGGACCCAGTTCCTGCCCCCACCCCAGTCCCTCCTAACTGCCCAACTGTGTCTGAGAAATCCAAGACTGTAGCAGTAAACACGTGGGCTCTGGAATCGAGCTGACCTGGATTTGAAACCCAACTCTACTTCCCAGAGGTCAGCCAAACTCTGAACCCGTTTCCTCATCTGTAAAATGGGTATTGTGGGGACTCGAGGGGATCACACATACCTGTAAATGTCTGGCACACGGCAGGCTGCACAGAGCATTGTCCCGGCGGCTGCTATTCATGCTGCCTCTCTGGCGGGGCGGGGGGTCTTGCTCCAGCCCCGCCTCCCAAAGGCTCCCACCTCCTTTTCCCTCACCTGGAAGACTGGCCTTTAGGGAAGGCTTTTAAGCCCAGTGACTATTCTAGAAGCAAATAAGCCCTAGCTGAAGGGTTCTGCCCTACCCCAGGGCCTTTGCACTTACTGTTCTCTCTGCCTGGGAGGGGATTTAATAGAAAGCAGCAGAGCTGGGATGGGGTTGGGGGCACCCAGTGCCTACGTGGAGTTCAGTGACCACTGCTGCGGTCTCTGGGGAACATGAGGAGACCAGCTGCTGAGTCTCCGGGCCCTGCCCCGAGAGCCCTGCCATCAGCCAGCCTGTCCGCCCCTCCCTCTCGTCTGCCTGCCCGAGACCATTAGCGTGGCTTTGCTGTGAGCACTATTTCCACCACCATGTGCTCTGGCCGCCGGGCCTCCATTAGGGACCCTTTCCTGGGGCCGATGACAGGCGGCAAACAGCTCCCCAGCGAGCCAGCTGTAATTGCTGCCGCCTCTAAGGTCGGAAATGATTTTTTTAAAACCTCACAAAGCAAAACAGACACCCTGCCGCCTGCTCTCTCCCTCCCCGCCCTCAGCCAGGAACCAAGCCTGAGGTTTCTGAGAAAGGGGGGTGCAGTTAAGATTCCCCTCAGCCCAAGAGACACCCTTAACATGCCAGGCAGGGGACAGCAAAGTTTGGGGCTCCGATCCCTTGCTTTGAACTCAGTGTGAGGCCCCAACATCTAAGCCACCCCCCGTTTCCTCCTGGGCAAGACGAGCGTGTTGATGGGTATCTGGGGTGCCTGCCAGGGTGACCGTGATGGGGCGCTGACAGGAGGTCACGGGCCTCTCCGTGAAGCAGAGAGAACCGCAAGGCAGGAGGGGAAGGAAGAGGGCCCGCCAAGAGGAGAAAATCACTCGGGAAAAGGTTCTGAGGAGGAAGGAGCTCGTGTGTTCAAGAATGGAAGCCAGCGTACTTCTACACGCGCGTGTGCGCGCGCGCGCACACACACACACACACACACACACACACGTGCACACACACCAGACACCCGGCTCCCCTCTCCTTTCAAGCCCATATTCCCATCAATCCCTGGGCACTTAAAAACCAGCTCCAGCATCCTATGAGCCCAGAAACTCAGCCCCTCTCCCCACAAACAGCCTCTCCTCCTCCATTAGCCCCTCCAGCCTCCAAGGCCTATTTCAGGCCCCCACTTCAACCTGCAGGGCCAGCCACGCCTTGTGCCTTCACCACCCAGAGATCCTCCAGGCCTGCCTCTGCCCTGGGGATCAAAACCAACCCTCCCCAGCCTATTCTCAGCACCTCCAGCCACGGCCTGCTTTTCCGGGTACGCCAGCAGGCCCCTCCAAATGAAGCCCCTGCCAGACCCAGACAGCTGGGCAGGGCTCCCTGCCGATCATCAGATTCTCCTCTCAGCCCTGATGGTCCCTGGACGCAGGCAAGGTGCCCACCGCCCCCAGGAGGTCTTCCCTGACTGCACCAGGACACAGCAACCACTCTTGCTGGGAACCCCCCGGAGATCTCCCTCCTCTGTGGCTCACCTGCCCTTTCTGTGGCTCTCACCTATGGCTGAATGTCCTCCATTATGTCTCCCTAAACTCACTCCTGCAGACACTCACCAAGGAGCTGCCGGGGAAAGGAACTGAAGCTTCTTCCGAGGCCACCTCAGGTCACAACGAGAACAGTCCCCGGGGGTAGGGGAAAGACTCCAGAGCCTGGCTCTGCTTCACACCAGCCCTGTGTCCTGGGGCCAGCCTGGAACCTCAGTCACCCCCCACCCCCTGCCCCGTGACATGAAGGCTGCTTCCCCTGAGGTCCACAAGGGAGCTTTGGGGGTCCTCAACAAGCCCCCCGACACTGGACCAAACCATGTGGTATTTTCCTGAGGAAACAACCCAGTTTTCACCAACCAGTCCAATTCTCAAGAGGATCGTGCCCTCCAAAAAAATTAGGAACCATTAGTCTAGACCAGGTCCAGTGCCCCTTGTAGCTTCCCCGTGTGGTCATTCACTCGTTTATTCATTTTGTTCATTCAGCCGGCATTTCCTGGGTGCCTGCTCTGTGTGGGTGTCACTGTGATACACAGAATCCGTGCACATGTAAGCCGGAGATGTCACCTGAAGAGAGGAGTGTGTGTGTGTGTGTGTGTGTGTGTGTGCAGAGAGACAGAGAGAAAGGGCAGACTGAGGTGGGAGAGATGAGAAGAGAGAGGAAGGAGATGGAGCAGACACAGGGAAAGGGACAAAGAAAGATGGAGAGAGATGGAAAGATGCAGATAGAGATCGAAAGAGAGACAGACAGACAAACCCATAGAAAGAGATCCGGAGGAAGGGAAGCAGGGGAGCATGTGGCACCGATGGGCACTGCCAGGCCCCTAATTGATGGCTCTGAGCGAGGCCTCCTGGCTCCAGCTCTAACCTTCCAGATGCTCCCAGAGCCTCCACACCTCACATCCCAAGGGCACCTGCCTGGAGGGGGCTGGGGAGGCCGGACCTGATGCAAAGGCAGAGGGCACCTGCCTGGGCCCTTAGGCCAGTCCGATCAAGGACCACCCAGGCCCCTTCCTCCACACTGCCACAGCTCCTCCAGTCACACATGAGCAAATACCCGAGCGTTCACTCCAGACTCAGGCTCAGACAAAGACAGCAGCCCCCGTGGGATCCAGGCAGGCGTGACCCTACTCCCACCGCTCCCCACTGATGATGCCAGACTTGGATCCAGGACCCTAGACTCTCAGCCCTGGGCTCTTTCAGCCAGAATGGGCCTTCTCAGCCTTTTGGCATCACGGGCCTTGACAGAATCCCATGAATCCAGGGCGCGCTGTGGAACAAAACACTGGCCCACAAGCCCAGCTGGTTTGGCAACCAGCAGAGGACAGATGAGCGGGTTAAGAGCTGCAAGCTGGGCTCCAGCCCGGCTCAGCCATCCAACATCTGCGTGTCCTCAGGCAAGTCGCATCACCGCCTGCCCCCGCAAGCCTCAGTGGCCCCGTCTATAAAATGGGAGTGCCCTCTGCACAGAACAGGCAAGGACTGGATGAGAGGAGGTAGGGAAGGGGTAGGCACAGAGAAAATCCCCTGTGAGCCCTGGCTGGTGTTTTGGTTCAGAGCCTGCAAGGCCACTGAGAGCTAAGTGGCAGGTGCCAGATGGAATGCCAGGCCACCATCGGCTCCATCCTCACCTGTTGATTGGAGGACAAAGGACAGCACTTGGGAGGATACAGATGGAGGTGTTCCAGATGCTTAGACCTTAGGAGAACTCGGCGCTGTTCAGGTGGGAAAATGAGGCCCAGAGAGGGGCAAGGACCTGCCAAGCCACCCAGAAGCTGGAGGCAGGGGGAGGGTGGATAAAAACCCAGGTTTGACTCCCTGCCCCAATTCTGGCATTTTAAGTGGGAGCGGAAATGATAAAGGAATCTCTCAACACTGGGAGCAGCGAAGGCCCCCACCCCCACCGTGTCCCCAGTGTGGGGCTGGGCCTCCTCAGTGTTGGGAGCCCTGCCCAGCTCAGCCCTTGTCCCAGCCCCACCACTAAACTGCTGGGTGGCACATCTCATTAACACCCACTGTCTTCTGGCTTCTGCCCACGTCACCAGTCTTTGCTTATTTGGGAAAGAAGGCAGGCTTCCCCTCTGTGATACCCCCAGCTAATAACTGGTTCAGCTTGCATACCTCCTGTGATGGGGAGCTCACTCTTGGTACCTTCACTTCTCCAGGAGGAGGGTGCCCTTCTCCAGGCTGAACATCATTCCTGCTCCTTAACTCATCACAATTTACACTTACATATATTTTACAAGTTTAGTTGTCTGAGCAAGAGCCCTATCTGTCTTCTTCACTGGTATATCCCCAGTGGCTAAAAGAGCCTGCTTCATGGTAGGTTCTCAACTATTAAGATATTTGTTGAATGAAGAAAGGAATGAATGAATGATCTTGGAACTGTTAGGCCAGCAGTTCCCAGTGTGAGGAATAGGAGTATGAGGTGGGAGGGGGTGGCCTGCAGGCCAGCACCCCCAAGTATGGTGACCCCCATACACGAATGCATCTGTGTACCACCTGTACTATTATGTCCATCATGCTTTTCTATAAATGAACTCACTATGTTTTAATATCCCTGTTAGGCTCATTCTAAGCAATCATATCTGTGAAATCGCAGTTTTGATGTGCTGGTTATATTTTTCCAATCCACATTAAAATAAATGCATAACTATTAAAATGTAAGAGGTTTGTCTGTGTTCTGCCTAAAACCATCTCTCAGGTAGGACCCAATCTTGCTGGGAGGGGTCTTCTTGAAGAAGGGGATGGTGGAGCTGAGTCCTCTGCTGGCTTCAAGGAAGGGGAGGGGACACAGCAGTGGACAGGGGGACCTGGAGCAGCAGCAGCCCCTCTGCCCACCCCCTGCCCCACCTCCCTTCTCCACAGCAGCAGGTACCAGAGTGATCCTGGGGTCACCAGCCGGTAAAGGAGTGGATTTATCCCCCTAGCGAGACCATGGCTCCTTTTTCCATTGGAAGAATCCTACTGGGGCTGGGAGAAGAGGCTATATCCTGGGACCCCGTTACCCTCAGGGCTGAAGCATCTCATATGCACCCCAAGGGGCTAGGCCTGGGGGCTCTACCCACTGCAAGAGGAAATCACCCTTACTCACCCTAGATGCCCATGTCGTGGTCAGTAAGGATGAGGAATGGGTTTGGGTTTTGTGATTTTTCTACTAATAACATGGATTTCTTATGAAATTAAAATTAAGTGAATGTTTAAAATGCACTGACTTGGCATGAACAGAAGTTTACATTCAGACCTTAGACTTCTACCTCCTTGCCACCCTCTCCATCACTCCCTGCCGTCTCCCTGGGCTGGGCGTTGTGGTGGGTACCACGACATGAGGGACTCTGGCCCGCTCCCACCATGGAGCCCCGGTCATTACAGTGAGGGTGGTGAGAGTGCCCAGATGCCAGTCCCCATGTGCCCAGCTGGCCCCAAACTCCCTTGGGGCTGAGACACTCTTCCCATAATGCCCTCAACAACTGGTTCAGTCCCTAAAGTCCAAGGTCATGGCTGAGCACCAGGAGGTGGGCTTGCTTCACGTCCCCTTTCCCTTCTTTCTGACACCTACCTCTCCCAAGGGTGCCGATGTCACTGTTCACACCACGTATCCACTCTCCTTACCCATCTGATTTTCTCAACCTATGACAGAAGCTAGAAAGTCACCAAGACAGGTTCTGGCCTGGGGGTGGCCAGGTCCACGGCTGCGCAGCTCGGGTGTGGAATGTAGAGGTCATCATCACGGGGCCAAGGGCCTCTCCCTCCTCTCTGGCACACAACAGCATTGCAAACTTGGGTCCCGTCTGGGCTCCAATACTTGCTAGGTGCGTGACCTTGGGCAAGCCCTTTTAACCTCATGGAATCTCAGGTTCCTCATGAACACAATTGGGCCAGGGGAAGTCCCCTCCCCTTAGGCTTCTTATAAGGATCAAATGAAACAATGCCATTTAAAACCCTGACATGACGATATACATTTGCTTCCGTATAATTCTCACTCTCTTTTTTTTTTTAAGTATTTATTTATTTGGCTGTGCCAGGTCCGAGTTGCAGCATGTGAACCCTTGGTTGCAGCATGCAAACCCTTGGTTGTGGCATACAAACTCTTGTTGCAGCAAGTGAGATCTAGTTCCCTGACCAGGGACTGAACTCAGGCCCTCTGCATTGGGAGCCCAGAATCTTAACCACTGGCCCACCAGGGAAGTCCCCTCACTCTCTTTTTGTACAGAGGTGGGTCAGGGGATCCCCAAAGCCAAGCACTAACCTCCCAGGCAATCTGGGCGCACGCTCTCTTGGCCAAGGCCTTGGTTTTCCCCTTTGTGAAATGGGTAGAAGATGGTCCCAAAGGCCCTGCTGGCTTGGCCTGAGCCTCAGTGATTCATTCATTCCAAGTGCTCCATCTCTTGCCCCGATGACTGGCAGGTGGGAGGGGACCACTCTCCCCACACCCCAGGCCCTGCCCACTTACTTGTCACCAAGAGACTTCCCCCAACAGGCCTGCTGTCACGGAGGCAGCGAGTTGAATTCCCAGTCCTGCTGGCCGCCTGCGGCTCCCCTTGCTTGGGGAAAAGGCTGAGGGAGCCGCTGATAGGCAAAGTGTCAAAAGCAATTGGTGTGAAGGACTTGGGGAAAACTGCTTGCGAGGGCCAATTCCCCACAGGAGGCCAGGAAACCCTCAGCCCAGGGCGGAGTGTTTACGGGCGTAATTGATAGAATAATCACCAACACCCGAGACAACGGCGAACACATTTTTAACATCATAACCTTCGGGAGACAGCACTCAATTTTCTCCATCTCCCAACCACCAAACTAGCCAGCTTATTGATGGGGAGATACCAACAGTTCGGGGAGGAACGCAAGAAAGCCAGGGTCATTTTTCAGTGCACGGGCTGTTTGCCAAATGGCCTGGCGGCCCCCACCCCCTCCCAGCATCCCGCTGCACCCTCCTGGCAACAGAGAAAACCTCAGGACAGGGAATCACTCAATGGACAAAGGCCCGGCCAAGCCAGGATCCTTGTCTGCATTGGGGTGTATTAATAATTGAAGGTGCTGGCCTAGGGGTGTGTGTATGTGTGTGTGCGTGTGTGTGTCAGGGCGAGGGCGGGAGGATGGATGTTTGCTGCAGTGAAGGGCTTCCTGGGGCTCCTCTGAGGGTCCACATACCCATTCCAGGCGGGACTCTTCCTCGTTGGCAATCCAGCAGCCCCTGGCACCAGGCAATTTCCCATCCATACATGTCTCATCAGGTTGGGTGAATAGTTAAGGCAGTGACTCTAAGACTCCAGGCCTGGGGAACTTATTGAAATGCAGATTCCAGGGTCCTCTCAACAATCATTTTGGCCAATGAATCTGTATTTTAACAAACTCCCTGGTTGCCGGGAACACAGGAGATCCATAAAGATCCTCATTAAAGATCCTGCCTCCTGAGGACTTCTCTGGTGGTCCAGCGGTTAGGACTCTGTGTTTGATCCCTGGTCAGAGAACTAGGATCCTGTGTGTGGTGCGGCCAAAAAAATTAAAAAGATCCTGCCTTCCAGACCCCTACTGTGAATAAGATCTAGGAAGGGTCCTGAAGAAGAAGTCTAATCCAGCTTCCTGCTTCTAACTTGCACGTGGCCTCAGCAAGATCTCATCACCTTGCTGAGCTGCTGGTTCCTCTTGGTGGAACCCACTGCTTTCCCAGTTCTCCGGGGAGCTGAAAGGCAGTCCCTGGGGTAGGGACGGGCAGGGGAAGGAGTTACATCACACGACTGGCCAAGCCTGCCTGACAGCTGTGCTGGGGGAGGCAGGTTTGGAAATGCCAGACACACTTTCATTGTAGGCTCACGCTCCCAGCTCTCTGTACAGACTCAGTGACCTTGAGCAAGTCACTGGCCCTCTGTAACCTTTGTTTCCTCCTATGCTGGGTGTCAGCCTTAGTGAGTAAACACTGGTCAGGGGTTTGGAAGCACCTACCACACCGGAGGAAGTTCATAAATGCCAGCTCTCTTTCCTCCCACCTGCGCTGTGCTCAGGGCAATGAGCTAACCCTATCTGATCAGAAAAAATCAAATTAGCTGCTATTCATTGAATACCTACTCAGCATAGATACTGACCATCACCACCCTCGCCTCCTGTTTCCCGCTGTCTCCCTAAGAGACAGGGACCACTCCCTCCCCATCACTCCTCATGCCTTTAAAATCCCCTCTGCGAAGTGGGCTGAGTGGAGGCAGCCAGGAGGTGGGAAGTGAGACCGATGTCCTTGCCGACCCATCTGACTGTGGGCTTTCCCTGTGACAAGCCCGGGGCGAGCGGGAGGAAGGCGTTAGCCTGGTGGCCGGGCTGGGCTGGGCTGGAACTGAGCTGGAGAGCAGCCACCAAGCGGTTGGGGTCAGTGGACTCCTCCCCGGGAGCCCCCACTTCCAGCTTCCCACCCCGACCCGAGGCACAAAGACACCTCCCCAAGCCAGGCACATTTCCTGAATCAGCTGAGGACACGCAGAGCCCAGGAATAATGGAACGATCGGGCTCCAATCTGCTAAACAGCAATTTCTGGGCTTTTTCAGCACACACAGCTTTTATCAAATTGGTATTCTCCTCCTGAACACAAACGGCTTATTAGACATGACCCACTTATCCACCGCGTCTCACTATCATTAATAACAGTTTCTTTTTGTGATTAAGTGAGTGGCTCCGAGCCCTTCCTGTGGTGTTGGGCGTCTGGCCCGGCAGAGGGGCAGCGGTGGGGGCTCCTTGGCATCAACTACTTTGTGACTTTGAACCTGGTAGTGATGGGAGCCGGCAGTCTGGACCCTGCAGAGTGGTCCAGCCTCTTCGCTTCTTGAGGGACAGAAAGAGCCCTAGAGGGGTGACTCAGAACTGCATGGTGGGTCAGGGAGAGGAGCCAGGCTCTCCTGCAGCCAGCGCTGTGTCCTTCCCATCCAACCCCTCCTCTGGGCCCTTGCTGGACCTCCCCAGGGTGCGATGGGGACAATACAGCCAGCGGGGCAGAGCTGTGCCCTAAGCACGCCTGGCACCAGGGGGCAGGCAGAGACTGCCACACAGGGGCGAACTCTGCTTCCCGATGAGGGGCCACCTCGGGGCCTCAGGAATGACAGAGAGGCACCCACAGCCTGGGGGTCTGTGTCTGCACCCACAGCTCCAGGCATGGGATGGTGGCAAACCTAAGAGCACCACTCCTTGTATCTCTCGGGACCGAAAATTCAGGAAAGCCCTTCCTTGGAACACCCTCCTAGTGTGAGTTCCAACCGTGCCAAGAAACTGAGCGGAGCCAGGAGGGGAGCGGGAGGAGGAATCCCTAGTTTCCCTTGAATGGAGGGAACCTGACAGGGAGATGACTGTCCTGGAAAAAGCACTGTCTTTGCCCGACGACTCTGCAGCCAGTCTCGGTTCAACCACTCACTCACTGTGTGACCTTGGGCGAGTCTTTACCTCTGAGCCTTGGTTTTCCCATCTGTATACTAAAGATCGAAATAACCCTTCCCCTATTTTACCACTGCTCCAGCCAGGTCGGTAGAAATTAGATGAGGGATAAGAAAGGTGTGCAAATGGTACACAGAGCAGTTACTATTTAACCTGGTCAGGAAGAAGGGTGTAGGGAGTCATAGTTCCTCAAAAGCAGAGACCCTGAGAAGGGCTTACTCTCCCAAGCAATTCCAACTCATACGTCACGCCCCAGCAAAGCCTTCTCTGATCTCCTACCACCATAGCCCTTACTCTTTTCCATCAGAATAAATCATCCAGTTCTCTGCCCTTTGTGCAAACCTGTCCCCAGTCCTGGGCATACACTGCCCAACATGGGTGCTGCAGCCTCCCCTACCAGCTCAGAAACCCTTGTAGGGAAGAGACGGATGGATGAAGCGTCTCCATTTTCATCTATGCCCTGGTCCTCATGCAAGAAGGAGTCCACTTCACGGAGGAAGGGGGAGCCCCTGCAGCTGCTGGCCTCAGACAGTCCAACTCTACCGCCAACTTGGGCTCCTCTGGGGCTGGAAGGAGCTTCTAACACTCTGGCAGCCAGTGCTGGGAATGCTCACTTGCTCCCCAGCTCCCACGGAGGCTGAGTTGAGAGGTCCCACCTTTTAGTCCTCTGGGGTCAAAGATGAGGATGAGAGGGGACCCTACAGAAGGATGGCAGGGGGCTTCCTGCCCACCCCTAGAGGCAGACAAAAGCTCCAGGCTTCCCTCTTCCCCTTCCACGCCTCCGGCTGGAAGCAGCAATGCTAACTATTCCAGCGTCTTTGAGGGGCTCCCACCAACCCAAGATGCTACCCACCTGATGGGGTGGCTGCAGTCCAGACTACCAGTTCTCAAGAAGCGGGCTCATCTGTCCCCCAGGACCCTTCCCAGTGGGGCAGGTGCAGAGAGGGAAGGGACAAGGACAGCTACCAGGTTAAACCCACAAAGGGGAAAGGCAGATGGGCAGAGAGGGGTGGGTGGGCAAAGTGTGTTCACAAGTGTGTGTATTTTGCCAGTGTGTCTGCAGGAAGGCGGGCAGGCAAGAGTTGTGCACTGGGGTGCCAGCTGGCAGGGTGTGAGCCCTCTGGCTGCACCTGCTGTGTGTGTAGTGGGCACAGAAGTGAGGGCGATCCAAGAAGGTGTCTGGAGATGTGTGAGGATAGGAGTTGTGTGAGAAAGCAGCGAGTGTGGCTGTGTGTCCGTGGCTGGTCATGGAGGTGTATGTGTCCGCGCGAGTGTAGAGGGTGGGAAACGAGCCCTCCGCGTGAGTGGCATGGAGGTGGCACGCGAGGTGCACCCTCGTCCGCAGGAGTGGCCAGGGAGCCAGGGCCGGTCCGCAGACCCGGCAGGGGGCGCCCCCCCTCGGACTCCCGCCACCGGCGGCGTGGGTTCGAGCCCGAGGACGGCCAAGTTGGAGCCGCGCGGCCCAGGGTGGGGTTTAGTGGGGAAGTCCGCGGGGGCGGCGACCCAACTCACCGTGGCCGGAGATGTGATTGTCCCAGGGCGCGTGGCCGGCGGGCCGCGTGGCGCCGCCGAGTTGCAGGAAAAGTGCCAGGTAGTGGAGGGCGCCCAGCGCCACGGCGAGCGGGGCCCCCATGGTGCGCGCTCGGGCCGGAGGGGGCGCCGCCGCCTCACATCGGGGCTCAGAAGACCGCAGACCTCGCGCCCTCCGGCCCCTGCCCGGTGCGGCCTGGCTGCCCGGCTGCGGCTGCTGCCCCTTCGCCCGCAGAACCCGGTCGGGCCCCGGTTCCGGCCCCCGCCCGGCTCCGGCCCAGCTCCGGCTGCGGGAAGCGAGCGCACGCCCAGCCGGCCGCCTCCGACTGCGGGACTCTTCCCTTCCGCGGAAGGCCACTCCGCTCGGCGCCGTGCCGCCGCACCCCCTCCCTCCCGCTCCCCCCGCCCGCCCAGAGGAGGCGGCGGCGGCGGCGGAGGGATCTGCCGCTTGATTTATCATCAAAGTTTTGCCCAGGCTGGGATTTTTAAAGTGGTACCCGCAACTTCTCCCCGCCCGAGAGCGCAAGTGGGGGCGAGATGGGATGGAGGAAGCCACCCCAGGGACCCGGTTCCTGCAAAGCATAACACTACTGGTTCCAGGAACTCAAATGCTCTCCAGTGGGATAAAGAGGAAAACCAATCGACCAGACCCAGCGCGCTCAAGAGGGATTCCTCAACTTTGCTAGCTGGGCGGTGCCGAGGTCAGGGAGGCAGGTGGGGGCGGGTGGGTGGAGGGGAGGGGGAGGTAGAAAGAAAACCTGGGCTGAGGCACAGGAGACCTGGTTAATTAGACCTGCCTGCCGCAGGCAGTGTGATCGTGTCCGAGTGTCTACCCCAGGCTGAGCTTCAAGGTCTTCATCTGAGAAGTGGGAATAAATAGCTGCATTCAGGGATCTTGGTGAGGATTTGCAAAATCGTGTGTGTAAAGCGCTAAGCATAAATGCCGCCCTAGCGGTAGGAGCTCAATAGTTATTACTGATGTTTTCCCTCTCTCTGGGACTCAGTTTTCATGTCCGTGTAGTGGGTGTAAGGCAGGCCAGTTGCTGGGTCTCCTTCTAGAGAGGCTGGGCCTTGTGCAGTGGATTGGATCGCCCCCTTCTGGACTGTAGGGCTCCCTCCCTTGGACAGAGTGGCCTAGAGGTGTTGGTGAACGAAGCCACTTTCATTTCCAGGAGCAGGAATCCTAGGAGATCCTCCGATTCCTCCTCTGACTGTTTTACTGGGGCTGTTGAGACAGACCTCCAGTACAGATATAAGGCGGACCTGTGGCTTCATTTAAAAGAAGACTAAGCACGTTAAATCAGAGACGGAGCTTCTCCGAGGACCTCAGCGAGTCTGGGGCCAAGTTCCTGGCTCCCGGGCAGGATCTCTCCTACTCTCATCCCTTGTGCTTCATCAGGCATCGTTCCGGGCATAGCCCTACCCGCCGCGGTTTCAGCACCTCGGAGGAGGACAGCGTCCACCCCGACACCCATCTTTTCAACCTCACCCACCGCACCTCTTCGGACTCTTGGATGGGAGGGTTCAGCACCATGGACAGACCTTCTGATTGCCTCCCACGCCCCCGCCGAATGGAAGTCAGAGCTAGAGAAGGCCCCACAGCCCTCTCCAGACCACACACAGGTGGATCCAGCATTGTGGACATCACCCCAATTTTGAGAATAAGGTTAGAGCCCGAGGGACAGCTTTCCTCCTCACCCCCGTCTTTAATTTGTTCTCTCATACCCCTTTCCAACAATATGGCGGACGACACACCCGTTGCGGCCTCTGTTCTCCAGCAACAATACAGTTTATTCGAAACCATGGACAGCACCCTGAAGGGTCGCGCACTTAGGAATACTGCTTCTACGGAACTGACAGCATTCACAGAACCGGCGGCGCGGCGCTGCCTTCAGCACCGCGGACAAACCCCGTCGTCATCTAGCTCCTTCCCGGCCATATTCTCTGGAGTAAGGGCCTTTTTTAAAATTTTTTTTGGCCTGATTAACTTACTTATCATTTCCCTCCCACGCAGAGGTAGTATTTATTTAGGATATCCTGGAATGGCCTCGCGTTTTGGATCCTATGAAAGCGTTTCCTCATTCATTAATTCACTTTACCCTCCCTCCCAGTGAAATGGTTTCCATCGCCCCTGTTATAAAGATGGAGAATCTTTTGTTGTTTGGCTGCACAGGGTCTTAGCTGTGGCAGACGGGACCTTTGATCTTCAGTGCAATTGCGGCATGCGGAATCTTTAGTTGCTGGCATGTGGGTCTAGTTCCCTGACCAGAGATCAAACCCTTGCCCCCCTACACTTGGAGTGTGAAGTCTTAGCCACTGGACCACCAGGGAAGTCCTGAAGCTAAGAATCTTCAAGATCACATAGCAGCTGGTGCTATGACTGAATCCCGGGACTCTTTCAATCCCAGCCTGAAGCCTCTCCAGTAGAATGCTGCTGCTGCTGCTGCTGCTAAGTCACTTCAGTCGTGTCTGACTCTGTGCGACCCCATAGACGGCAGCCCACCAGGCTCCCCCGTCCCTGGGATTCTCCAGGCAAGAACACTGGAGTGGTTGCTACTTCCTTCTCCAATGCATGAAAGTGAAAAGTGAAAGTGAAGTCACTCAGCCGTGTCTGACTCTTAGCGACCCCGTGGACTGCAGCCTACCAGGCTCCTCCCTCCATGGGATTTTCCAGGCAAGAGTACTGGAGTGGGGTGCCATTGCCTTCTCCACTCCAGGAGAATAGAATGCCAGAAATGGGGCCCAAACCCAGGGTTTTCTCCTCTTAAATCTCAAATTGGAAGGAAGTGGGCAGAGGCAAGGGCACAGAGAGAGAGAAGAGAGAAGAAAGGAGAGAAAACAAGAGACTCTTCGTTCAGACTGCAGAGGAATGAGGTTAGAGCGGGACAGCAGCCCTGCCCTCACCCACTGACCCACCTGCAGGCACCCTCTCTTCTCACAGTCTTTGCTTAGTTGCTTAGTTGTCTACGACTCTTTGCAACTCCATGGACAGGCTCCTCTGTCTATGGATTCTCTGGGATGGGGTTAGATCTCATAACCCCTGAAGTTCCTTCCAGTACAGATTTCCAGGGATTCAGTGGCTTCCCTGGTGGCTCAGAGGTTAAAACGTCTGCCTGCAGTGCAGGAGACCTGGGTTCGATCCCTGAGTCAGGAAGATCCCCTGGAGAAGGAAATGGCAACCCACTCCAGTATGCTTGCCTGCAGAATCCCATGGAGGGAGGAGCCTGGTAGGCTACAGTCCATGGGGTCGCAAAGAGTCGGACACGACTGAGCGACTTCACTTCACTTCACTTCAATGAGTTTGAAAAGGCTGCTGCTGTAATGGTTCTGCTCAAAAGCCTCCAATGGCCTTGTCTAGTAGAGAAATCTGACATCCCTGGTTTGCATTCAAGCTCCCAGCCTGCCTTCTGCTGCAGGCACCGTCCCCCCTCCATGTTGTCTCCCTGAACCCACACTAGCTTCATCGTGTCCTTACCATTCCCTGTGATTTCTCCACGTGCATGCCTTCCCCTCTGTCTAGCTGAGTCTTCCATTGGCCAAGGTCCCGTCTGAATCCCTCACAGGAAGACATGCCTGCTGGCTTCTCCCAATCTCTGAGCCTCTGTTGGCCCATTACTGCTTACCCAGTGCCGTGCTACTTAGCCGACTTAATCCTCTGAATTACCAAGCCAGATAGGGTAGAATAGTGTGATTTTAAGTGTGGAATCTAGTTTTGAATCCTGCCACCCACCCACTAGCTGTGTAGCCTTAGATAAGTTACTTAGCCTTTCTGTGCCTGAGCTTCCTTATCTGTAAAATGAAGATAATAATGCCTCCATCACAAGGTTATCATAAGGATTAAATGACTTGCTACATGGAAAGAACTTAGAACACTGCCTGAAGAAAGTGGAAGTGGAAGTGAAAGTGAGTCGCTCAGTCAGGTCAGACTCTATTCAACCCCATGGACTGTAGCTCTCCAGGCTTTTCTGTCCATGGGGTTTTCCAGGCAAGAATACTGGAATGGGTTGCCATTCCCTTCTCCGGGGGATCTTCCCAACCCAGGAATCAAACTTGAGTCTCCTACATTGCAGGCAGATTCTTTACAGTCTGAGCTACCAGGGAAGTCCAGAACACTGCCTGTTATTGTTATTCAGTTGCTCAGTCATGTCCAACTCTTTGTCACCCCATGGACTGTAGCCCACCAGGCTTCTCCATCCATGGGACTCTCCAGGCAAGACTTGTGGAGTGGGATGCCATTTCCTTCTCCAAGAACACTGCCTGGCACAAAGTAGATAGTAACACATAGAAAATACATAGTCATATAGTTAGTTAGTTAAGTTGCTCAGTTGTGTCTGACTCTTTGCGACCCCATGGACTATAGCCCACCAGGCTCCTCCATCCATGGGATTCTCCAGGCAAGAATACTGGAGTGGGTTGCCATTTCCTTCTCTAGGGGATCTTCCTGACTCAGGGATCGAACCCAGGTCTCCTGCACTGCAGGCAGACGCTTTAACCTCTGAGCCACCAGGGAAGCCCACATAGCCATATACGTGCTGGCTATTATTATTATTTATACATAAGTAAACAGGTGTTCAGAGAGGTTAAATATCTTCTCCAGTGTCTCACAAGACAATTGCAGAGTGTGGTATTTTGATTCCAGAGCTGATGCTCCTGGCATAATACCTAAGTACATCCACCCAGCTTAGGAAACTAAGACCCAGAGATGATGAATGAATTCCTCAGAGTCACACAGCCAACCATGGCAGAACTAGATCCAGGACTTCTGTCTGTCAGCTTAGGGCTCTCCCACAATACCATACTGTCCTGTCTGCATTTTCTGCAGCACCTAAACTGTACTTTTCAGTTTATAAATCACATTTACACTCGTGCCCTCATATAATTTATGCAACAACCCCTGAGGCCACTATTATTACCTTCCTTCTTATTAAAAAATATTTATCTATTCATTTGGCTGTGTTAGGCCTTCATTGCTGCACATGGAATCTTTGTCGCATCATGTAGGATCTTTTTCTTTTCAGCGCATGGACTTTCTAGTTGTGGCACTCAGGTGCTGGAGTGCAGGCTCAATAACTGTGGGCTTAGCTGTTCCCCGCCATGTAGGATCTTAGTTCCCTCACCAGAGGTCAAACCCAAATTCCCTGCACTGCAAGGAGGATTCTTAACCACTGGACCACCAGGGAAATCCCTACCTTCCTTCTTTTACAGATACGGAAACTGAAGCTCATAGAGATGAAGTAACCTGTTCAACATTGCACGGGGAGGCAGGGCAAAGGCTGAATGTGAAAGGACAAATCCTCAGCCCCCTATTCCTCCTCTGTGAAATTGTGCTCCTTTTCTGCTTTGCGATCCAAGTGCAGACTACAGACACTGTGGAAGCTAAAAGCCTCCTGGAGGCACAGGGTAAACGAAAACTGTTCCAGGAAACAGTCTCTAGGAATTCACTAGGGCGGGTGGCTGTTGTCACTCATCTCACTCTGGGAATGCTCCAGGAGACAGTAAGCTTCCCATCCCTGGAGACAATTAAACAAGCATCTAGTGGTCACGTGGATGCCAGGAGGCAAATATCACAGCTATTTCCACCGCCCAAATGAGGCTCGGAAGGTGAATATCATGTTAGGTATTTCTGTCAGGAAAGGCAATCTTTTTAAAGTTTGCCCCAAGCAGTGGAACTCGCACTGTCCCCTAGCTCTGATGCAAGCCCCCTGGAGAGTCCCCAGCCTCCCCTTGACTCAAGGAGGCCACCCTCCCCTTCCTCCTTGGGAGGTGTCACTTGAGCACCATGGCTCTGTCAGTGGTAACAGCGGTAAGATTTGTCCTTTTAATCCAGAATCAATAACAAATTTCATTTAAAAATAAATTAAACCAGGCATTGGAAATCATTCACTGTGTGGGCCAGGGCCCTCTATAGTGCCGTCTAAATGGCTTCCTTCTGCTCATCTATCAATGCCAAGAGGGGGGAAATACCTAAGCTGCCTGATTCATGGAGAAACTACTTGAATGTATCAGCTCCTAACAATGAGCAATTGAGCCCTGAGTTGCACCTTTTAACACACCAATAACATGTGGAGCACGGCTTCATGAGAGCTTATCGGAGACCCCACGGTCGCTGGCTTGGAGGGAGCCCATTTATAAGGGGGAACAATGGCTTCAGTATGTAGCCGCCTAATTTCCAGAATGCATTACTGAGCTCAGAGGAGCAATGGAATTCTATTAAACTCTTATCTGCCATGGGAGGGTATGAAACCGGCGGGGAAATCCAGACTCAGGAGAGACATGGCCAGAAAGGACTGAGACTGACCCTAGGAGGTGGGTGAGCAAACCTGGAGGGGAAGAGGGGCAGGCGGGGCCCCGGATGGGTAAAAATATGTGCATTAATAGAGCTCCGGTTTCCAGCGATTACGTTTACATCAGCGAATAAAACTTGGCAATAAAACATCGGAGCTGCGTCTCAGACAGCATTTCCTTTTACAGCCTGGTGTATTTCATTCATTATAACAGGAGGCAAGGAGCTTGAGGTGTCCCCATTTCTCCCCCTTTAATTAAATTTTTAAATTACTGCCCAAGATTTGGATAAAGGAAAAGACTTACAGCTTTGCAAATCGCCATCCCATCCAATCTCAGCTCCCATCCCATCACAGTGGTGGCCCTGACTGTACCAGGATCCAATATTATTAAAGTGAAATACTGTGGGCATTGCCTGTCTGGGCTCTGGTTTGTAAAAGGAGATGCAAATTTGGGAGAGAAATTGGCGCAGGCTCAGAAAAGAGGCCTGGGTTCTGAGACTGATTTTTGCCATCACCTCGCTGTGTGACCTTGGGCAAGTTACTCCCCCTCTCTGAGCTTGACAAGTTCCCTTTTCCCCGACACATCCATCTGGAGGCTTTTAGAATTGATTAGGGGCTGGGGGTATCCCCCCCAGGGCACACTGGGATGTCTTAGGGAGCTTTAAAAAAATAATAATATTCAGTGCACACGTGCTAAGTCACTTCAATCATGTCCAGCTCTTTGTGACCCTATGGATTATAGCCTGCCAGGCTCCTCTGTCCATGGGATTCTCCAGGCAATACTGAAGTGGGTTGTCATTTCCTCTTCCAGGGGATCTTCCCAACCCAGGGATCAAACCCGTGTCTCTTTAAGTCTCCTGCATCGGTAGGTGTGTTCTTTACCACTAGCACCACCTGGGAAGCCATAATAATGTTTAGATCTCACCCCAGAAATTCTGACCCAACTGGTTTGGGTGAGGCTAGTCCTGGGTATCCAGTTTTTTCGAAATTCCCCAGGTGATCCCAGTGCACAGCTGGGGTTGAGTACCACTGGCCTAGACACAAAATTATGTAATATTAATGGGCTTTAGACTCTCTGGGGAGACTGGTTGTGCCTGCACTGGCCCAGGCCCCACTCCTGGGGCAACCCTCCTAATCTGGCTGGGGGAGATTTCTGGGGATCTGCCGGCTCACCAAGCCCCAAGTGTACCTCGTGCAGGGATCCAGTGGGCCACAGAGAGGACCCCAACAGGATGGGAGGACCGGGGCTCCTCCTCCTCTGGTCTTTGAATGGGGCCCAGTCAGCCTCTTGGGGTGAGGGGGCTACCTGCCCCAGCTCTTATCTGCAGGGTAGTGCTGGGGGCTGAGCGGTGACCTCCTCCCCCATGTCTGGGACTCTCCTATCCTCTGATGATCGATTTCTTTATCTGTTCCCCAACAAGCTGGCCTCTGCAGTCAGGCCGTGTCCCACTCACATTAGCCTCTAGGTTCTGAAACTTCTCAAAGATGGCTGGCCATCTTTGAGGCAGACCCAGGTCCTCCTATTAGCATAGATTCTGAGCCTTCCTCTTCATTCTGCCTCCCTCAGAACTCGTGGGGCACGTAGGAAGCCCCTAGCTAGGATGAGACCAGGGGCAAGGGGAGGTCAGCTGGCCTGGCCCCTGTCCTTTCTAGGCTGAGAAAGCCCATGAAGACCCTTGGGACCACTCTGGGGTTTTCCTTCTAGATGATAGCCTGGGTGGACCTTATAGAGTGAAGATATGATCTGAAACTCAGAATTTAAAATAGTCCCCTTTTTTAACAGAAAGGGGTCATCAAGGATCAGGAGGGAGGGGACATATGCATACCTATGGTTGATTCATGTTGATGTATGGCAGAAACCAACACAACACTGTAAAGTAATTATCCTCCAATTAAAAAGAAATAAAATTTTCAAAAAGAATCAACCACCATTGCCGCATTGTATAGATGGGGAAATTGAGACCCAGAGAGGGGTGAAGACAACAAGCCTAAGACCTCACAAGGAGGAAACGGCAGAGCCAGACAAAGGACTGAGGGCTCCAGGCTCCAACCAGGCTCTTTCCTCCCCGTGTTGTGAGGGGAGGAAGCTCTGCAACCAGGCAGCTCCTCCACAGGCGTTCCCCTCTGGGGGTTCCCAAAGGGGGCACCTCTCTGAGGTCCGGAGAACCCTATGCTTAGGCCTTGCCCTCTGATTTGAACCCAAGCCTGTAAACTGTGCTCTACCAAGGCCAGTAGAACTCACACTAGATGCATATCTGTGTTGTCCCAGCAAGGAGCCTGATGATAATCCCCATCAAATGCAATTAATTGCATCAGAAAGAAGGGGTTCCTAGGGCCCTTCACCCTGTGAACCGGGTGCTTATTAAACACGACAGGACAGCAGGGTCTCTGCCAATTTTGAGACTCTGCTTGTGGGAGTGTTTTAAAAATCCTGAAATGACTTTAATGGTGTGGTTAATGCCAGTCTAAATATGCCATGGCTGTGAGTAATTAGCTAGACCAATGCTGTCCAATAGAAATCAGATACGAGCTGCATATGAAATTTCAATTTGGGGTGACTCCCTTGGTGGTCTAGTGGCTAGGACTCCACACTTTCAGTGCTGAGAACTCAGGTTCAACTCCTTGTCGGGGAGAACTATGATCCCACAGGCTGCATGGTGTGGCAAAAAAAAAAATAGCAGGTAAAGAACCTGTCTGCAAAGCAAGAGACACAGGAGCACAGGTTCAATCCCTGGATTGGGAAGATGCCCTGGAGAAGGAAACGGCAATCCACTCCAGTATCCTTGCCTAGGAAATCCCATGGACAGAGGAGCTTGGCGGGCTATAGTCCAGTGGGTTGAAAATTATGGAACACGACTGAGCACACAGACAAAAATACATGCGTGTGTGGGCCTGCATGCTCAGTCCTGTCTGACTCTGTGACCCCATGGACTCTAGCCTGCCAGACTCCTTTGTCCATGAAAATTTCCCAGCAGAAATAGTAGAATGGGTTGCCATTTCCTACTCCAAGGGATCTTCCCGACCCAGGGATCGAACCTGTGCCTCTTGCCCTGGCAGGCAGATTCTTCACCACTGCATCACCTGGGAAGCCACACATAATCATACATGACAATAAATGAGTAAATAAAAGCTTCTAGTAGCCACAATACAGAAAAGTGAAAAGAAACACTGCTCAGTGGTAAGGAATCCACCTGCAATGCAGGAGACTTGCAAGAAATGCGGGTTCATTCCCTGGGTTGGGATGATCCCCTGGAGAAGGAAATGGCAATCCACTCTAGTATTCTTGCCTGGGAAATCCCATGGACAGAGGAGCTTGGTGGCTGCAGTCCATGGCATTGCAAAGAGTCGGACACGACTGAGCGACGAAACAGCAACAGAAAGAAACAAGTGAAATTAATTTAATAATACATTTCATGTAATACCCAAGTATTATTTCAATGGGTAATCAATATAAAACATTATTCACGAGCGGCTTCACATTCCCTTTATGTATAAGCCATTAGGATCCGGTGTGTCTCTCACGCTGATGGCACACGTCTATTTGGGCTGTCCTCATTTCCAATGTCCAGTAGCCACATGCAGTGCTAAACTCCCCTAGCAGACAAAAGAGGATCCCTCCAAGCGGAGGCCCAGGACTTGCATCTAACAGATCTCACACAAGGGAAGGGAACAGGCCTCTACTGAGCACTTACTGTTTGCCAGGCACCAGGATCGATGTCACAAAACCCCCACGACATATCTGGAAAGTAGGTGGTGTTCACCCTATCTTATGACTGGGACAACTGAGGCTCAGAGAGGTGAAATGACCAGGCTGAAGTCACACAGCAGCTGGGACCAAAGTCCACTACCCCAGGCTTCTGCTGAGGCTCAGTGAGGTGGCCTCACGTGAGCCCCGAATCCTCAGGAGTTATTTCCCTCTCGTCTCCCCTCTGGGTCACAGTGTCTTTTTGAGATCTCTGGCTGCAGAGCAGAGGGAGCCTGTGGAAGGGGTTTGCCCAGCCGTGTCCTGAGCTCTGGAGAGGGAACAGAGCCCCAGTGCCAGGGTGGCAGCAACAGAAGAACCCTTTTCACAATTTTAATTAAGCAGTTAGTTGTACAATGAGCTGCCAGTGTCTGTCTCCCCTCCTAGACCATGAGCTCTTATAAAGGAAAATAATGTCGATCTTTTTTTCCACTGTATTCTCTAGACGAACAGAGCCTGCCCCAGCCAACTGCACCTGTGGGTCTGGGTTCGCTTCTTCTGGAACCTCCTCCATCCCAAGGAGCCTGACAGCTCCAGGGGAGGCCCCTTCCATCTCTGACAGGTGCGATTTGATTGAAAAGGCCGCCCCATGCCTGGACTTGAGCTCTTGCTTGCCCATTTACTTACACGTAGTTTGGGACAAGTCACTTAAGCCTGCTAACTCTCAATTTCCTCAACTCTAAAATGGGAATAAAAGAGCCCATCTCGGGACTTTTCTGATGGCCCAGTGGTTAAGAATCCTCCTGCCACATAGGGGACACGGGTTCAATCCCTGGTGCGGGAACTAAGATCTCACATGCTACAGGGCAACTAAGCCCCTGTGCCACAGCTACTGAGCCCATGAGCTGCAACTCCTGAAGCCCTCACACCTGGAGCGCATGCCCTGCAATGACAGAAACCGCTGCAATGAGAGGTCCTTTCACTGCAACTAGAGAGTAGCCCTTGCTTGACACATTTAGAGAAAGCTGGCATGCAGCAAGGTAGACCCAGCGCAGCCAATAAATAAATGAACAAATAAAATATTGAAAAAAATATAAAAGAGTGGTCCATGAAAAAAAGAAAAAAGCCCATCTCCTGGGGTTGTTTTAGAATCAGAGGGAAAGACACATGGGGAGCCCTTTGTTCTCTGCTGTATCTGTATTGATGACCACCGATGACTTTATTGATACAGGCGAGGCCTCAGTGGACCCTCTGGACCAAAACTGGGGACTCTGTGCCTCTCGGATATTTGAAGACAGGGATCAGGCTGCCATGTTCTCTTGTCTGTGCCCCAGGTGTCCCCAGCCCCCTCCACTGCCTGACTGCCTTTATTTGCTTTCTTTCCTTCCAAGTGTGTCTGGCGTGCCTGCACTGGAGCGAGTCCCGAGTGGTCCTGAGGCTGGGACCATGCTGGTGACTCTTCACAGCACTCATCTCCTCACTCAGGCCGAGACCAGGCTGCTCACCAGACCTCACAGAATGCATCAAGACCTGGGCAGGTCATGCATCACCTGTCTGCCCGTATCCTCCTTGTCGTCCCCTCACCTCCCGGGCTCCAGCCACGCTGACATCCTCGCTGCTCCTCAAACATTCCAGGAACACTCCTGCCTCAGGGCCTTTGCATTGGATGTCTGTGCCCCCCCCAGAACACAGTTATTTCAGACCTTCCAGCCTCTGATCAAATGTCTCCCTGAACATTTAATATAAAACCGCAGCCCCCACCCCTCTGAAACCCCTGACTTTTCTTTGTCTTTCTGAACAGTGACCATTATCTGTCACATTACATGTCTATTTCTTGACTCTCTGCGGCCCTCACTACAATGAAAACCCCATGAGAACAAGGGCAGTGGCTGTCTTGCTCTCCAGCTTGGGTCCTGGAGCAGAGGGGGTGCTCAAGAACTAATTACTGAATGAACACACAAATGTGCTTTTTGAAACGTGTTCGTGCTGGTCTCCCCCATGGACTGGGATGTTCCTGAGGGAGGGGCCAAGCTGCTTTTGCTCATGACTTTGCTCCTGTAGGACCAAGCACACAGTGGGCCCTCAGCCGCTGCTGGCAGAATGGAACTGGACCCACCACACCCCTGGAAGGGGTGTAACCTCTGTGCTATCATGACCCACAGCTGTCGTTTGCCAAGGGTCTAGAAGGTGCCAGTTCATATGTCAAGTGCTTACCTGTCTTTCCATTAAATCCTCCTAATGCTGAAAGATAGATATTTCATACCCATTTTGCAGATGAGGAAACTCAAGGCTTGAGAGGTACTCTAGGTCTTCTAGCTGACAAGTGTGGATCTGGGATCCCGCTCGGGTCTTCCTGACCTCCAAATAGGGAATAACACTCGCTGCGCAGGGCCTGATGGGCGTGGACCACGGTCACTGTCTTCCTCGCAGTCACAGAGACCCCGGGAGACCCCACCACTGACATCTCTGCTTTTAGTTGTTTATTTATTTACTTTTGGCTGTGCTAGGTCTTCGTGGCTGCTCGGGCTTTTCTCTAGGTGCAGCGAGCAGGGTCCACTCTTCATTGCGGCCCACGGGCTTCTCACTGCGGCGGCTTCTCTTGCGGAGCGCAGGCTGTAGGCGCGTGCCAGCTGCAGTCGCTGCAGCACTCGGGTTCACTAGCTGCATCACACTGGCCTAGGTGCTCTGCGGCCTGTGCCATCTTCCCAGATCAAGAACCGAACCTGTGTTCCTTGCACTGGCAGGCGGGTTCTTATCCACAGGACCACCAGGAAGTCCTGACATTCCTGCTTAAAGATGAGCAGCCTGAGACTTAGAGCGATCGGACTGTACCAAAGATGACACGGCTGGTGACCACCGAGTGATCTGTCTGTAGGGCCTGAGCTCTTGATAGCAAAAGGTTCCTTCAGTTTCAAGAGTATCATTTGGAGCCAAAATCTCTGTTGACTGGAGGGGAGGGGGTCCGCCTGGTCCATTCCTGCTGATCTTGGGACTGGGTCCCTTCCGTCAGGTGGACCTGGGAGTTGGGCAAGCCCGGCCCTAGCCAGGCCCTCTTCCCCTGCATTCTAAGTCACCCCTGGCAGCCATCCTCCTCTCTGCACCACAGTCCTTCTCATCTCGAGAGTGGGAGGGTATAATTCAATCTTCACTACAGAGCCCTTCCAGATCAACACTCTAGAAGGAAATGAGGACTTGTGACTTGACCAAAGCATACATTTCCAACGTAGATTACTTTAGATACCTGGGCTGTTGTTCTCCACACTGAAGGAAATGCCCTTTAAAGCCAGAACTCTAGTGTTAAACCAAAGGAATGGCATTCTAATGGTGAAGTTTCAGGCAAGGATAGAGGTAGGGACAAGTATTGGAGAACTTGACCCAGGCTCCTGGGGCCAGGACAGGGCAGAGGGGCTTCCTCAGGGGTCCCTGCGGAAGTGGAAGCATCACCGGGCATCCTGGGTCTCTCATATCAATGATCTATTGGGAGAATCCGGTGGAGGTGCTGGGTAATTCTATTTAAACGGCTGCATCCTGCTCCAGGGTTTCACAGCACTTGCCAAGACCTGTAAATCATGCCACAGCAGCTCAAGGAGGGGATAAATTCCCTTCTAATTCAGGAATATCTTTAGCTGTGATCTTGAATTCAGTGTAGCATCTGGGGGAGGGGGTGCTTTCAGCGCCCGGTAGACAGTGGTTCAGGCTCAGGCAAGGTGGCAGGGAGGTCCAACTTCCCTCGTGGCTGGTCTGGTTTGGTGGATATTTTCCAGGTGGGCTCAGCTCAGGTCTGGAGGAGCTGAGCGGTGAGGGAAGCTGACGGTCAGGCCTCAAGGCCCTCAGGAGGCTTCCAGCTCCACGGACACCAGAGGTGAGTGGACCAGGCCACGTGGCCACTGGTAGGGTTGTCAGGAGAGGCTAGAACAAGGGAGGGGCTGGGCTGCCCTGGTCTGTCCAGCCCCGGTCTCCCCCAGCCCTGCCCTGACTCTTCTGCCCATTTAAAGAGGGACGCTGACTCACTGGCAGGGAAGAGAGTGTCAGGAAGGGGGCCTGCAGACCACACATTTTCTCCTGGGTGAGTTCTTTGGCCTCTGGGGGACACAAGTCTGGCTCTGTCAGCCCTGACCCAAGCATTTCCCTGCCCAGAGCCTGCATCCTCTTGAATGGCTCCCAAACCCAGCACATCCCACCTTCACCAGAATTCCTATCTTCCCCTCAAGTCTGGCCCTCCTCTAAACTTTCTGTCTCAGGAGCAGCCCCCAGCCATCCGTCTATTCTGCCTCTGAGATGGGATCGCTCTCCCCAGGAGATGGGATCCATCCCAGCCCTCCCAGATGGCATCCGTCCCCTCAGAGATTGGATCCTTCTCCCCAAGATGAGATGCATCCCCTTAAAAGGGGAATCCTTCCCTGAGCCCTGCCCCCCACACCCCGCACCCTGAGTGAACATCGTCTGAACCCCTTCCCCTACTTAAAACTCTAAATGCTTCCCACACTTAGAATAAAACCCAAACAGCTTTCTTCTGTGATCTCACCACCTATGGGCTCCCCCTCACTTTCCCTCCTAGCCATTTGGCCTTCTGGAGGTTTCTATAATGTACCTGCTCCCTCCCACCACACTTCCCTCTGCCAGGAACACTCCCACACCTCTCCCAGAGTCTGGCATTAGTGCTACTTCTTGGAGGGGCCCATGGTCCCTCTCGAGGCCTCTCCTTAGCCCCTCACCCCTCTCCTTTTCAGCCCTGCCACCCCTAACTGGGCTTGAGCACCCAAGGGTGTGGTCTGATTCTCCTCACTCATATTCTCGGAGCCTAGCACATGGGAGGCCTTGGTGGCTCTCGTTGATCGAAAGAGTTAGGGATATAATGGATACATAAATGAAAAGCTGACTCTTCAGCCTGGGGAGCCAAAGATGTGGCCAAAGATGTGGGGTGGTGGGAGGCCTGATCGCCGTGGGGGAGCCCGGCTGCACTGGCACCAGCTCACTGTGTCTCTGGGGTCTTGGTCCCTCTCTGTGTCTCAGTTTCCCCAGAAGAGTGAGGGAGTTGGGTGAGCTGACCTCTAAGTCTCCTCCTCACCCGGAGCCGGGGAGGGGGTCTATATTCGGGAATATAGAAGGAAGTGGACAAGTGACCAAGCCAGGGCCTAGAGGTAGGGCTGGAGGGAGTTAGATCAGGTCCACATGAGGACCAATGTTCCCACAGTCAGAGCTGTCCTCCTGCCAGACGAGTGGCCTCAGGAGGAAGTGAGCTCACCATTGCTGGAGGTGTGTAAGCATGGGGTGCTGTGGGGGAGACCCCCATACTGCCTGGGCGGTGGGACACATGACCAGGCACACAGCCTGGAATTGGGAGAGATGCTGATTCTAGAGGTCAGTCTCAGCTCATTCTTATTAGCTGTGTGACCTTGGGCGAGTTGGTTAGGTCTCTGAATCTCCCAGAGCACTTAATCTATAAACAGATATAGCCTTGACCTTGCATGGTTTTGAGAAGCTACATAGAGCCTGGAGCTGTGTAAGCGTTTGGTAAGCGTCAGCATCTTCTCCAGCCCAGCCTGTGTGTTGAGAATTTAACTTCTGGCTGAACACAGGACAAGCTAGCTGCTTCTTCCTGAGTCCAGCAAGGCCTGGCCCCCAGTTCCAGGGTCTCATGGAGGGCTCACTTGGGCCCTCGTGCCCGGGGGACCCTGGTCTTGATCCTGGAGCCTAGGAGAACGGGCAGCTTAGAGTGGGCCCCTTACCACCCTGGGTGCCCCCCTCCAGATTCACCGGCCGGTGGATTTTTCCCTCTGCCCACCTCCTCCGTCCCCTCCCTGCAGGGAGCCCCATCCTTTCCACGCCTCCCAATCACAGCAAACTGCCTCATCAATCATGTTCTCTCTAATTAACTTCTAATTTACCTCTTTAGTCAAATCTATTTACAATCAGAGACAAGAAAACACGCAGCAGCTCAAGGTGCGGACATGGGACCAGCTCTGGGGACCGTGGAGGATCCATCAGCCCTAGACCAGGATGAAAGCCCAGTGAGGGCTGAGGGCTCAGAGGGGCAGGGGTGGGGGTACCACTTGGCCCAGCATCCGGCCTGCAACAGCCTGGCACCCAGCCCCTGGCATCACCATGCACATGCCAGAGGCCTTCCTGCAGGGCGCCCCCAGCCACAAATCGCCAGCCACCCCTGCCCACCCCACCCTTGTGTTCCCCTCTCTGGTTTCTCCACCTCACTGGGTGGGACAGGCATGCTGCCCCTCACTGGCTATGTGGCCTCAGAAAATGACTGGACAACTCTGAGCTTCTGTCTCCAGGTTTGCACAGCGAGGGGCAAAACCACGTTGCTCACCTTGCCGGCGGCAGCCCGGCCAGGCATGCCCGGACCCTGAGCCCGAGGGTGATGGACCACAGACCTTGTTTGCTTGGTTTTTGTCTCTGTGTTTTGGATGTTTTAAGTTTTTAAAATTTGGAACGAATCTCCAACTTCCAGAAAGTGAAAGTGTTAGCTGCTCAGTTGTGTCTGACTCTTTGCAACCCCATGGATTGTAGCCCGCCATGGCTCCTCTGTCCTTGGGATTTCCCAGGCAAGAACACTGGAGCTGGTTGCTATTTCCTTCTCCAGGGGACCTTCCCCACCCAGGGGTCAAACCCCGGTCTCCTTCCTGCACTGCAGGCAGATTCTTTACCACCGGAACCACCAGAGATGCCCTTACAGAAAAGTTGCAGGCGTGGTTTGTGATATGCCATTACCTCCGAATTTCAGCGTGTGTTTTCTAAAGCCATATTCTTACATAACCACAGTAAAACCGAGGAATTGAGAGATTTGTGTGGAAATATCACTGTTGTCTAAGCCCAGCCAGGGCCTGAATTTTAAGTCCACTGTGTCACTCACTGGCTGTGTGACTCTGGCCAAGTCACAGGGCCCCTCTGAGACCCATTTCTGCATCTGTAAGTGGGTGGTCATGGTAACAATCTCATCTCTATCTTTCAGGGTTGCTGTGGGTGTGAACTCAATGAGCCTCTGGGTGATGGGTGGAAAACAGCATGGTAGAGGGGGTGGGGGCACTGCCCCATCTCTATGTTCCAGGCAGAAAGGAAAGCTAAGGGGGACCAGTGACTTGTTGCAGGTCACAAAGCATGAAAATTGAAGTCACAGCCTTGGAAGATCCTGGCCTGGAAGAATCAGAACCCTGGGATGGAGGACCCGAGACTCAGAAAGCCCAGTGACTTAGGCCCTATGATAAGGTGGCAAATGGGGCGTTCCCTGATGGTCCAGTGGTTAGGGGGTCTTCCCAGGTGGTGCTGATGGTAAAGAATTCCCCTGCCAGTGCAGGAGATGCAGGTTCGAGTCCTGAATTGGCAAGATTCCCTGGAGTAGGAAATGGCAACCCACTCCAGTATTCTTGCCTGCAAAATTCCATGGACAGAGGAATCTGGCGGGCTACAGTCTGTGGAGTTGCAAAGAGTCAGACACGACTGAGTGACTAAGCACCCCAGTGGTTAGGACTCAGTGCTATCACTGCCTGGGCTTGTATTCAATCTCTGGTTAGGGCACCAAGATGCCGCAAGCCAAGCAGCCTGGCCAAAAATAAATAACCAAAGGTGGAAAGCAGAGAGCGGAGGGGCAGGTGAGGGGTAATGATTATTAATGGTGCACCAATAATACTAACAGTAACCAATGAGCAAGTCACCTTGGAGAGGCCTCTCCTGGGGCCTGAGGGAGGTGGGGGTGGAGGGAGGCTGCCCCAACACGGGGGGCACCAGACTGGTGCGTGGGACGCTCGGAGGGGCCTGTGAGCCATATGCGGGGGGTGGGGGGACACCTACTTGGTCCTGGCTCCCAGCCTGTTTTCTCACAGAAGACCCCCTCCTCCTCATTCACGTATACATCCACCCACTGGCTCATTCTGTTCACGCTCCATGTTCCCTCCGCCTGGACGATTCTTCCGGCTCCACCCTTGGCTGCCCCAGCCCACCTCTCAGGTCTCGGCTGGAGTATCACCTCTTCGGAGGGGCCCTCCAGAACCATCTTATTTCCAGTAGAACCCCCTTCCCCAACCAACACACTCTCCAATTTGCTCTTTATCTCATTACCTTATTTTGCTCACCTCACCTATTTCTATATGAAATTATATCATTTCACTCTCTTCTCTGGTTGCTTTGCGCCTGTCTGTTTCTGCTCATGAGTTCTTTAAAGGAAGAGACGTTTGGAATTCCCTGGTGGCCTGGTGGTTAAGAACCCATGTTCCCACTGCAGGAGGCACTGGTTCCACCCCTGGTCGGGGAACTAAGATCCCACAAGCTCCAGGTGTGGCCAAAAAAAAAAAGAGCAGAGATCTTTGTTTTGTTCCTTCCCGTCACCACAGTGCCCAGCCAGGACACAAGGAGATGCTGGATAAATACGGAATGAACTTGGAATTCACCCGTTCATTAGTGCCTGCCCTGGTGCCTGTTGATGTGGGGAATGCAGAAATGGAATCAGACTGGGGTTCTGCCCTTACCCGCTCATAACTTGCCCAATGTGTAGTTGGGCAGCAAAGCCCAGCCTTCTGCACCTAACACTACTGATGGGGACAAAATCTCCTGGAACAGCCCTCCTGGGGGGTTGGTCAGACGAGCAGTGCTCGATCCTATCCAGGATGAAGCTTTGGGGCCAGGCGAGTGTGGGGTCCAGCCCAAGCTCTGCCCCAGTGATCCCGACGGGGGACCTTAAATGACACCCATTTTCCGTGGGCTCTGAAGGAGGCTGAGAGAGCGGGCAATGCTCCAGCCCAGTGTGTACAGATTTCACAGTTTGTCTCTTTGTTGGGGGTGGTGTATGAACCCCAGCCGAGGAGCATCTTCCTGGGGAGCAGGGATCTCATCCAAGGACTGGGAGAGGCCTGGGGTCCGGAGACCTCAGGGGGATGGGGTGATGGGGAGATGGCCCGCTGTCTCCCTGCCCTCTTTGCTCACATCTCTATCTCCCTGCCTGTGTTCCTCATTCCAGCCTGTGTAATTAGGTGTCCAGGGGTGTCTCCGACTCTGTTTCGATAGAATTTGCCTTGTTTAATCAGTAACAGGATGGCTGCCTCTGACAGCTGTTTTTCCCAGGAAAAAAAAAAAAAAGCCTACTGGGGACGAGGTGAGTCAGGAAGCAGCGGAAATCGGGCTCCTTGGCTTAAATTCACCTTCGTCACAGACTTGCCTGTCCCTTCTCCTCCCTGGGCCTCAGTTTGCCTGTCGGTAAAACGAGGGGAGTCGGACGCTGTGACCCCCTCGGCTGGGACCCTGAGACATGGGGGCTGGAGGTGGAGCCATAGCGGGGAGGGGGTGGGGGGTGGGCCGAGTTCGCATTACTCGCGGGGAAGCCAGAAGAGAAGAGGCATTTAAATCCAAGGTGGCGTTTTTATCTCTGTGTTCTTAATTGTAATTGCCATTTAATTAGATTAATGATAATTAATAACACTAATAATGTACTGTCCTTTGTCTGGGACAATGACAATGCCGATCTACCGCCCTGAAGCAGAGCTGGACTGCACCAAGCCCTCCCCTCTCCTCTCCCTACCGTCTCCCAGACCCCTCCTCCCAACATTGTCTCCCTTTTCACATGTGCTTGGCACACTGGCTTGTGACCACCTCTGGGCACGTTGTTCTCCCTGTTAAGACTGTGAAGTGCTCCAGGGGGCTAGAAACTGGTCCAGGCCTCCCAAGCCATCCCTCCACTCTGCAGAGAGGGGACTGACACGTGCTGGATGGAAGGAAGGGTAAGCAAGGGGTTGGGTGGATGGATGGATGGATGGATGGAGAGGGATAAATGCATTAATGGATGGCTTTAGCCTCCAACCAGGGAGGTGATGGAGCTCCCCGACCCCCGGGGGACCCACCTCTGCTCTCGACCCCCCTTCTCTCTGACCAAGCTCAGCCCACTCTCACTCCATCACCCCTTTCAGATATGTCTCTTCTTCTTCATCCTCAAGGTCACCACCCCTGTCTGAAGCCACCAGCACACTGGCCTAGACAATAGTACCAGCAAGTCTCCTGCCCTCGCAGTCTCCTGACTTACCCCTTTTCCACCCATTGTGCCCAAACCAGAAAGTCTTTCAGACTCATATGACCAGCCTGTCTCTGGTTGAGAACCCTTCCAGAGTCCCTCTCGGACTTCCAAAAAGAGTACAAGTGCTTGGCCTTGGGATTGGAGCAGTCCTTTTTTTTTTTTTTTTAAAGTGTTTATTTATTCTCCGGGCTGCACTGGGTCTCAGTGGCGGTACGTGGGATCTTTGATCCTCCTTACCATGCAGGATCTAGTTCCCTGACCAGTGGGCCAGAGGGCAGAAGGGGGCCCTGGGCTGGGCATGGCAGAGCAGAGATGGGTGAAATGCAGCCTCCGCCCTCAAGCAGCTCACAGGGCAGGTGGGGAGATGGGGGCTCGAGGGAGGTTCCCTGGGGGAAGGCAGAGAGGGGCTGGAAGAGGGGTTGGGGGGCCCTCAGGGCTGAGGGCAGGGTGTGTGGTTCTCAAGTCCACTGCTTATCATGCTCTGGCTGATGGGGGTTGTATCTGCCTCTGCCTCTGTCTCTCCCGTGAGACCAGGAGCCCCTGAGGGCAGGGCTTGTACTCTTGCTTCCAGAGAAGGAGCTAGTCTGGAGGCTCCGCAGGGGTTTGGGGACATGAGAAGCCGGGCAGGTAGTGGAGCAGAAAGGGCGTGGACGAGGGCCTGGGGTAGGCGAGCATCAGTGCGGGCTGAAGGCAGTGGCTGGACAGCGGCTCAGGCCCCTTCACAGCGCTTCAGTCCACTTTGCCAACCCTTGGCAGAGTACTTGTTGTATACCGCATACGGTTCCCCCTTTGTTCCTAAAGGATCTCGCTGAAGGCTTCCCTGGTGGCCCGTTGGTTAAGAGTCCACCTTGCAATGCAGGGCACACGGGTTTAACCCCTGGCCTGGGAAGATCCCTCGTGTCTTGGAGCAGCTAAGCCCATGCACCGCAACTACCAAAGCCTGTGTGCGCTAGGGTCCTTGCTCCACAACGAGAGAAGTCACCACAACGCAAAGCCCCCGTTCACCACAGCTAGAGAAAGCCCACACTCACCAACAAACCAGCACAGCCAAAAATAACTAACTAAATAAAACTATTAAAAAAAATAAAGAATCTTGGCTTGGATGTTTGTTGATGATGGATTGATGCCCTCATGGGTTGGCTCCTTCATTCTGAAAGGTAGAAACAAAGATGACTCAGCTGCCAGTCCAGTGGGGAAGGTGAGCCAGAATGCCCAATAAGATGCAGATACAGGGAAGAGTGAAATGACCACTGACCAGCGCATTACAGCACTTCCTGTGTGTCGGTTTGTTGCCGGTCTAGACAGTGAGTAGTATTGCATAGCATGATCACCCCACTTTACAGGGGAGGAAACTGAGGCTCTGGCAGGTGAAGTGACCCATCCAGGGTCACAAAGCTGGGGAGAAACAGGGCTAGATTTGAATTCAGTTAGCCTGTCTCCACTAAATAGCTAAGCGATACAGGAGGCATTAATCAGGCTTCTCTGGTGGATCAGTGGTAAAGAATCTGCCTGCCAATGCAGAAGATGCAGGTTCGATCCCTGGGTCGGGAAGATCCCCTGGAGAAGGGAATGGCTACCCACTCCAGTATTCTTGCTTGGAGAATCCCATGGACAGAGGAACCTGGTGGGCTACAGTGCATGGGGTCACAAGAGTCGGACATGAATTAGCGACTAAACAGCAAAAGTCTGTCTCTAGCATCCTTGCCCAGTGTGGGTCTACGGGGCCAGCCTGGTGAAATTTGTTTGTACATCTTTACATTTACCCCAGTTATAGAGAGACTTTTGCTTGCAGCTGCTAAAAGCAAGAACCTGTCCTCAGGCCTTGCTCCCAAGAGGGCCAGAGTAAGGTGGGGGTCAGGGGAGAGAAGACAGCCAGCCCAGGTCATGTCCTGCCATGGCTACTTAATGAGCTTAACTGATAACCATGGGCCCAGGCAGGCTGCCAGCTGGGCCTGTGCATTTGGCCAGGCTTCCTGGCCTTACACCCACTGGCTGGGGGAGGGTGGCAGGGGGCCAAGGGAGGGGCCTGAGGAGCTCCAGTTATGTGAATGCTGGCAGCCAAGGCCAGCATCAGTGACCTTGGGCAAATTCCTTGAGCTCTCTGAGCTTCCTTTCCTTATTTGTAAGATGGAGGTGAGCATGGCCCATTGGAGGATGCTACAAGTTGCAGCATCCCAGTCCTACAACATTTGAATAAAGCAGAAAAAGGTTGCAGTGAGAGATTGGAGAACTGGACTCTCCTCTGACTTTCACTAACTGAGGGGGTGAACTGGATCCTAGCTCTCTCTGGGCCTCAGTGTTCTCATCTACAAAATGGTACAAGATAGCCTCTATTTCACATGGATGTGGGGAGGATTCCAGGAGCAGGCATTTACTCAGTTCCATCATGCTGACACCAGGGTAGTTTTGGAGGGCTGGGCCTGCAGATCCCATTAGATCCTAGGACATTCACCTACTTTCTGAGGGCCTTTTCTCATTTGTGAAACATCTGACCCCAAAGTCTGCTCTCCCCCAGCTCTATTGTTCCAGGAGTTCAGCAGTGGATTTTTTGTTTGTTTAATATTTATTTACTTGACTGTACCAAGTCTTCCTAAGTGGCTTACTGGTAAAGAATCCACCTGCAATGTAGGAGACTCAGGTTCAATCCCTGGGTTGGGAAGATCCCCTGGAGAAGGAAATGGCAACCCACTCCAGTGTTCTTGCCTGGAGAATCCCATGGACAGAGGAGCCTGGCAGGCTACAGTCCATGGAGGTGGCAAAAGAGTCAGATATGACTTAGTGACTAAACAACAACAACCATGTCTTGGTTGCGGCTTGTGGGATGTGGTTCCCTGACTAGGGATGGAACCCGGGCTCCCTGTGTTGGGAGGGCAGAGTCTTAGCCACTGGACCATCCAGGGAAGTCCCAGAAGTGTTGGTTACTGCTCCCTCTGAAACCCATCTCGTCTGCATTAGATGCAGAGAGAGTAAAATCCTTGTGTCCAGGGGCAAGGGCTTAAAGGTGGGGGCAGGAATTTTGTGCCCATTTCCCAGGTAAGGAGAGTGAGGCCCCTGGATTTTAATGGCAGGTCACATGTCCCTGCCCACTGCTGTCTCGTGCCTATTCAAGTCGTGGGGCTGGGCGGGGAAGGACCCAACTCCCCTGGGCCCCAGGAAGGCCTGAGGAGGAGGGCCTGGGTCTGGATTCTGCAGGGAGTGGGGCTGTGTCTGCCCGGAGTGGAGGCAGGGCCTGGAGCGTGGGGGGCAGATTTATTGCAGCCATTCCTCTCCCCCTGCAGCGCCTGCTACTAATGAAATTTTACGGCAGGTGGAAATGATACGACTCCGCCAGCCCTAAAAGCACTTCTATTTATTCATTAAAGATATTTATATACTGAGCAGCTCTCGGCCAGCCCCACCTGACTCCTGCTGGGCCGGTGAACTTTGCTCCCAGTCCTCAGCGCTGGGGGAAGGCTCCACCGGTGGGGCCCCTCCCTGCAGAGTGACCGGCTGGCTCTGCCTCGGCCACACCCCCAGCCCTTGTCTCTAACCTGCTCCCTCCTCTTGGTCCAAAGCACCAGAATCTCCTCTTCTTGGATCTCCTGCCTCCACGCTGGGCTCCACAGTGTGTCCTCCATCAAACCTTCAAAGGGATTTTTTCAAAACCAGATCACGTCCCTTGTAAGCTCAAAACTCCCCTGTGGCCCGCCAAGAGCACCTGCCCCCTCTCTGGCCTTATCCCCCACCAGCCTCTGCCTCACACATGGTCCACTGTGACTTCTTTTGGCTGTTTTCTGACGGTGTTCTCTCTCTCTGCCCCGGGACCTTTGCACCTACACTTTTGCTTAGACCCCCTCTTCCCTCAGCTCTTGGACTGCCCCACTCCTTGAGATCATTCAGAGCTCAGCTCAAAGGCACCTCATTGACAAGAACCTCCCAGAACACCCATCCTCAGGATCCCCTGTTATCTAATCTCCATCACTTTGCACTGAGTCTGCCCCTTGATGATGCTCGGTAATCACTCTACGTCTGTTTCCTTTTTATTGTCTTTCCCACGAGGACATGAGCTCCTGGTGGGCAGGGACAATGTCTGTTTTGTTTCCAGCTACAGCGAGTGTCCAGTAAGTGATGGGGGTGGTGGTGGCGGCAGCTGATGAACACCCGGGTACTGTGAGCTGGTCACAGATGTGGACTTCCCCAGGCTGGCACCTCAGTCCCCAAATGGAGAGCCAAGATCCCGAGAGGGAGAGGGACATTCTCAGGTCTCACGGAGGCCAGGCTGGGGGTCCCAGTCCCTGTCCCCTGTCTTCTGGGTGTTTCCTGGATGGGCGGGCTTCCTGAGGCCCCTGGAGCTGCAGCCTGGCTGGCTGAAACCTTCCTCAGCTGTGACCAGACCAGGGCACTGGTTTCTGTGGCTCTTCCCCAGCTGCTCCCTAGGGCTTCAAGAGCAAAGCCTCTTCCCTGGGAGGGTCTCCCACAGCCTTCCCTCTACCCTAGGGATGGTGGCCTCTTACCTGGGTCCTGAGCGCTTTCTGGATGACCCTGTGAGATCAGATCTTGCTTGAGGGATCAGAATGGAGGCTTCATCCCCACCCAGCAGAGTCTGCTTCCCCATCACTCAGGAACTGCGGAGACTTGAACTGGAACAACCTGTGACTCTGGACAAACATGACCCCTGATCTCCCAGAACCTGCACATAGTTCTGCCAGGTTCTGCCACAGCAAGGAGCTCATTCACCCACTGGGGCAGCCGATGAAGTAACTGTGAAACCCCCACGTCCCCAAGGGCCCCATCCCATGCAGTTCCCCTGGCCCCATCCCATGCAGTTCCCCTGGCTTCGAGTGATGTTCTGCCTGTTGGGCTTTGAGACTCACGGCCCTCCTAGGCTCCCGTGAAAGTCACTCAAGACACAGTGATGGTGCCAGTCCCATCTCTCCCCATCTGTCCTGACAGGTCTGGGGGGCCCCTCACCTCTGCTGAAGCCCATCACTGCTCTCTTGTGACACCCTCTTTGACCATGGGGGTGTTCAAACTGCCTTTCAAACTGGAGTGCATGGTCCCAGAGCCCAGCATGGGGCCTGGCACAGAGCAGGTGCTCAGCAGACGTCTCCCAGGAGATGACTGGAAGGAGACAACGTGGGATGAGGAGCGCGAAGCAGGAGGTGCTGGGTGTGGGGTGGGAGCTGGTGGGTGGGCAGAGGTGGAGATGGTGGGGAAGGCGGGCAAGGAGCCTCACCCAAGGGTGCCTGAAGGTGGGTCCTCCTCCCTGCTGTGGTGGGAGAGCCTCACCTTCCAGACGTTTCTCGATTTCCCTCTTTCCGGGAAGGGCAGCCAGGGAGCCTGGCCCCAAGGCCCCCCATGCAGGTGAGTGTTGCAGCCACTGCTCAGATGGTGTGTGAGAGACACAGGGAGAGAGCAGGGGCCCTGCAGGGCTGCTGTGGGCTTCAGTCATGGGGCTGCTTCTCCGGGGCTTCTGCTTCCAGTGGTGTGATAAGGCGGGACTCCGTCTCTGCCACGTGGTTGGGGGACAGTGTGGCTCTAGGGTCGAGAGTGTAGGCTTTGGAACCACTTTGCTTATGTTCCCCTCCCAGCTCTGTCTCTTTGTAAGCCACTGATCTTCTCAAGGTGCTTTCTGCATCTGTGAAATGGGTTGATGATAAAAAGTACCTACCCCGCAGGAAGGAGGGTTCCATGTGCTCATCTGAATAAAGCACTTAGCTCATACACAGCACGGGCTCCATGGGTACAGCTCGCATGTCACACACTCAATACATCCATCCTTGTGAAACACTGAATGACTTCACTCATAAGAGAAACGCAAATTAAGACCGCAAACTCTGTTCCCTGTTCAGATAGGCAGAGATGAAAACGGCTAACAGGGTCACGGAAGCTGTGGGGTTGGTGGAGGTGGTGGCCCTCACATACACCACTGATGGAAGGAGGGCAACGTGACAATCTATATCACAGTGAAAAACGCACATCCTCTCTGACTTAGCAATTCTGCTTGGGAATTTAAACTCACACATGTGTGAAATGATGTTCTATACAAGGATGTTCACTGCAGCATTGTAATAGCCAAAGATCGAAGACAACCTAAATGTCCATTAACAGGATTAACTAAATTATCGCACAGCTCTGCCATGGAGCTCGGCTATTAAAGGAGTGGGTGGGTGGGTGGGGTACTCTGTGCATCGGGTGAATGTGGAGCGAAAAGCGAGGTGCAGAACAGAGAACAGGAGATGCCACCATTTGTGTTAGCTATATTTTTATTCACTTGCAAACACCTAAGACCGCCTCTGAAGGGCTACTCCAGCTCATTAGCGCTGGCTGCTTGTGGGGAGAGGCTGGGGTGGCCCGGAGATGCAGCTGGTAGGGAGATTTATGTTCTGAATCCCCTTCTGTACCTTCTGAAGTTTATGCCAAGGGCGTGTGTTAGCTAATCAAGGGAAAGGTGACTGGAGGAGAGCTTGCCATTTTCCTGGCACAGATAACGAAGGCCCACCGCTGCGATACCAACCACTTTCCATGTGTACCAGGGAGCAGGACAGATTGAAAAATGTGACTCCGCTTCTACCTCTACTGTGGAGTAAGAAAATCTAATCAAGAAGTTTTTGCCTTCAGGAAAGCGAGTCTCGTTTCCCTGTTGACACTAAATCGACGCTCTCGGTAATGGCAGGAGATGCCACCTGGGCACTGGTGCTGCTGTGGGGGTGACTGAAGGATGCCTGCCAGCCTCCCTGACAATGCCCTTCCCCCAGATAAAGAAGGAACGCAGACTGCATGCAAATCTCTCTAAATTAGACACAGCCCATCTTGCCGCCGCTGAATTCAGGCAGACCACCACAAACAGAGCAGCAAGCTGCGGAGGAAGAGGAAAATGAAATCTTCATTCCCTTCATGAAGAAATTCTGGCTAATAGTGAATAAAGAAAGTGGAAAAAAAAGTGCTAGTCACGCAGTCGTGTCCAACTCTTTGCGATCCCAAGGACTGTAGCCCACCAGGCTCCTCTGTCCACAGGATTCTCCAGGCAAGAATACTGGAATTGTTTGCTATTCCAGGGGATCTTCCCCACCCAGGCAAGGATCAAACCTAGGTCTCATGCTTTGCAGGCAGATTCTTTACCATCTAAGTCACTATTTTATTGCCAAGTTTAGATGGGAAAAGGAATACTTCCCACTAGGGTGCAATGTCCTGCACGCAGCTATGAACACAAGATGGACATGAAGGGGCGTTGTTTGAAGGGAGGAGCTTGGGAAGCCCAAGAGTGGTGGAAACAAGAATCAAATTCAGAACCACAGGGCAAATGGGGCCTTTATTTGAGCCCAAGAAGTTCTCCTGAGGGGGCCAGGCTGCTCAGTGAGGCAGGGTCTCAGCTGGGAGCAGGCTCAAGAGGTAGAACCAGGCCCCAGGAGCCTAAGGGTGAGTAAAATCAGTAATGAGGGGCTTTCCCTTGTTCCTAAGTCTTAGCCCCGAGTGGCAGGTTTTTTTAAAATAGCCAAGTTTAGAGGTTTCTCCTCATCCCGTCTCCTTGTTCCCCCAGCTTCTAGAACTGTACACTCTTTCTGATCTTAAGGGATGATAAATCACATTTCCCCCACCCTCCCACCACAAAACTGCTAGAGAAGGGGACATCTTCCTCATTTGAAAGTGAAGGTGTGGGTTCAAACTTGCTTTCCGTACATGGACTTGTTGGACAAACGAAATCCCAGGAGGCAGCCCAACATAGGAAGCAGGAGGACTGTAGTGGAGGGAGTGAGTGCCTGGAGCCCTATTTTTTCTTCTTCTTTTAAAATATTTATATGGCTGCACTGGGCGGGGCTTGTTTTCGGCAGGCGAGATCTCCGATCTTTGCAGTGGCATGCACGATCTCTAGTTGCGGCATGCACGATCTTTTAGTTACAGCATGCAGGATCTAGTTGCCTGACCAGGGATCAAACCTGGGCCCCTGGCATTAGGAACATGGAGTCTTAGCCACTGGACCACCAGGAAAGTCCCCACCTTCTCTTCTATTTGGCTTCTGATGCACTTGTGGCAAGCCTGTGGTTCAGGGTAGAATGCAGCAGAAAGCAGCTAGACAGAACCTCTCTGGAAGGGTAATCAGGTGACCCCGGCTGCGTCCAGGGATAGGGAGGCCTGGCGGGGCGGGGGATGGGAGGGGAGACTCCTCACTGCGAACTTATTGTTAAAATCTGAACTTCTGTACCATGTACAAGCATTTGCTTGTGCTTGTGCATGCTCAGTCGTGTCTGACTCGTGATCCCACAGACTGTAGCCTGCTAGGCTCCTCTGTCCAAGTGATTTTGCAAGCAAGAATACTGGGACTGGGTTGCCATTTCCTCCTCCAGGGGATCTTCGCAACCCAGGGATCGAACCCGCATCTCCTGTTGTCTCCTACATTGCAGGTGTATCCTTTACCACAGAGCCATTGGGAAGTGCCTTGTACAAGCATTACCTGGGTAAAAAGAACATTTAAAAAGAAAAGCCAAAGGACTAATGATATAAATGAAAACCTTAGTTCAAAAAGTTTAAGATTCTGAACTTATTCACAAAACAGAAACAGACTCACAGATATAGAGAACAGACTTGTGATTGCCGAGGGGGAGGAGGGAGAGAGAAGGATGGATTGGGAGCTGAGAATTAGCAGATGCAAACTATTACATAAAGGATGGATAAACAACAAGGTCTGATGGTATGGTACAGGGAACTACATTCAATATCCTGTAATAGACCACAATGGAGGGACTTCCCTGTGGAGGGACTTCCAATGCCGTGAGTGTGGGTTCAATTCCTGGTTGGGGAGCTAAGATTCCCCATGCCTTTCACCCAAAAAACCAAAACACAGAACAGAAGCAATATTGTAACAAATTCAACAAAGACTTTAAAAATGGTCCAGTCAAAAAAATGAGAAAAGAATATGAAAAAGAATACACACACCCACACCCACACCCACACATACCCTGGTGGCTTGGATGGTAAAGAATCCACCTGCAATGTAGGAGACCTGGGTTTGATCCTTGGGTTGGGAAGATCCCCTGGAGAAGGGAGTGGCAATCCACTCCAGTATTCTTGCCTGGAGAATCTCATGGGCAGAGGAGGCTGGCAGGCTACAGTCCGTGGGGCCACAGAGTCAGACAGGACTGAGCGACGAACGCTTTCACTTGTATAACTGAATCACTTGGATGTACACCAGAAACTAACATAACATTGTAAACTTATTTCAGTAAAAATGAATTGTAAAAAGTGTAAGATTCCACAGGTTACATTCTGTGTGAATTCATTAAATCCCTGGGACAGTAGAACCGATTGAAGTGGACTGCTTCAGCCAGTGACCTGTGACAGGCTCCTGATGGAGACCGCCCGGGGGAGAGCAGAGCCTGGCTGTGGAGTTGGACAGACTTCGCTTTGAATGCGGGCCCTGCGTATACTGGCCCCAGAGCCTCGCCCGAGTTATTTACCCTCTGGGACCTCGGTCTCGGCTTCAAATAATGACGTCGCCAGCAGTGCTGCAGAGGTTAGAAAGCGTGGATGTGGAGGGCATGTCAGCTCTGGCCAGATGGCAGAGGCCACCAGGAGCCCCGTCCCTGGGGCCTCACCGAGCAGCCAGAGAGGCTCTGATTGAATGGTGGCCACGGGCACTGCGCGGGGCGGGCGGCGTCCCTTGCAGTCCACCAGCTGACCCTGGGCTAACACTTCATTCTAGGTCGGCTGTCTTACTCCTCGTGAGTGAGGACTCTATGCTCTGGGACAGACTGAAACCATGCTAAAGGGCTGCTGACCTCCATAAAGGAGGAGACCAACCTTCTCACAGTCTCTAGGAGAGGGGTGAGACTGCAGTTCTGAAGCCACAGATGTATGAAGGAAGGATAAGGGGATTATTACCCCCACTTCGCAGATGAAGAAGTGAGATTCAAGAGGGTAAAGTCACTTATCCAGACAGCCCCAGCTGGTGAACAATGAAGCTAGGCTCTAAAGCAGTGGCTCTCGGAACCACCTGGGGGCTTAGAATAGCACCAGCGCCTGGGCCAAACCACAGATTCCGACTTCGTCCTTCTGGGTTGGGGCCACCATGGATACATACTTCTAGATTCCCCTCTCCACCCAGAGCGGCCCTGATGTGTGGTTGAGTTCAGACTGCTGCTCTTAGGACGCATGTTCTGTGGCCGGCCTTCAGTGCCATGGAAGCCCTTCCACACGAGCCATGTGCCTCCTGTTACAGGCTCAGCCCCAGAGAGGTTCCCAGTCCACACCTTCACCTTCCCAGCTGCAGACAGGCAGCCTCCCCGCGACCCCAGGGCAGCAGAGTGGTCACCGCATCACTGATCTGCTCTCAGAGCCTCTGGTTTCTCACTGGAAGGGTGAGGCCCACCACCCAGCTTCCTTGGACACGTCCTGTGAGCGCTGCGGGGAGAGGTGTCGGCTAAAGGTCAGACGGTACAAAGAACACCAGCCCGGGGATACCAAAACTAGCTTTAATTTGTCCAAAAGTCACATCGAGCTCCACAAAGAGTTTCCGGGGGAGCCCTAGGGAGGCCCCGCTGCTGAGCCGGCCTAGAAGTTCTCCAGCAAGGCCAGGATGCGCTTCTGTTCGCTCTCCCGGAACTCCGGGCTCCGGCCGTCCCCGATGTTCTCTGCGTACTCTGGGGAGACAAAGGCAGGGTCAGGGGGAGTCTGGGGAGCGGGGACCATCGTGGCCGGGTCACGTCGCGCCTCCCCCTGAACCCTGGCGCCCGCGGGTGTGTGCTGTTCTAACGCCTCCAGGGGCACCCACCGTGGCGGCTGTGCCCAAACTCCTTGGGTCCTGCCCTCGAGGCCCATGGTGGACCAACTCCCTGGCCCCTGCTCGAGTTCCTCTCCTGGCCGAGCCTTCCCCCACTTAACACACATACGGGCAGGTACTGCCCCGGAGCCGCTGGTTCTCAACATCATGCAGGAACTGGTTAGAAATGCAGATGTCGGGAGCTCCCCGGTGGTCCAGTGGTGAGGACTCGGCACTTTCACTGCTGAAGCAGGTGTGCAGGGGAGTATCTGGGAGTGAGCGGCAGGGGGCAAGCAGAGCTGGGGCTTGAGTGGGGAGCAAGGGGGGCGGGCATGGGGCAGACAAGCCCCTGTCGGCACTTCCCCGGAGATGAGAAGTTATAAGAGAGCTGTAAGCAGAGGCATGACATGATCTGTCTTTTCACCAGTGCTCACTTCAGCTGCCACAAGGAAGACACTGTGAAGGGGCCAAGGGCAGAACGAAGGAGATGTGATTTGATGGTGGTCTGGCCCAAGGTCGTGGTAGAGAAGTCTTCAGATTTAAGATGTATCCTGACGGTGGCTCCAGAGCTGGGAGAGGAAGAGACGTGGATACTGAAGCCACCAAGAAAACGACAGGAGAGGAGGAGACAGTGGAGAGGGTGACAGTGAGCTTGGACTCCTCCACGGAATGAGGGGGACAGGTGTGTGTGCCACAAGGACGCGGGCTGGGGTGCAGTCCACTGACGCTGAGATTCAAACCAATGGGTGTTTTCTGGGAAAAGGGGAGGAGGAATGGTCTAGAGGTGCCCAGGAGGAGCATGGAAGACCCCTCTCCCGTCACTGGCAGACGGCCTGCGAGGGAAAGCAGGTACCACTTGAGCGGGCCCATCCCAGGGAGACACATTTTCAGTCAGAGCAGAAAGATACAGGAAATAACGTCTAAAGAGAATGGGAATGCGGGACATGATGCTGACGACAGGATGTCATCAGAGTTGTAAGGTGGGTAAACGTGTCCAGTTTACCGGTTACCCCAGCACAACACATAACACTCTTCCATTTTATTCTCCAAAGTGTCCCGGCCCCCAGGTTGTATGTGGCCAGCTGGTTTTAGGAGGTGGGAGGGGGTGGGATATGGCACAGACAGGATGCGCAGAGCTCCGGGATGGGAGGCAGGGCTGGGGGCTGAGTGGGGCCCCGGCTTCCTGGGGGGACTCCCACGAGGTGCACAGAGCCCGGGGGACTGCGGTCCTGCTCCTCTGAGTGCTGCCCTGCCCCCACCCTTGGGAGATGCTGTGACATCATGTTTGAGTCCTGACCCTGACTCACAGTCCCAGGGGGCCTTGCATGGTCTCCCCTCTGAAAATGCATGTAAAGAGCTTAGTGATAACACATGTTCCAGAAACACTGGCTCCCTCTTCCAACCTGCTTTGCTTGGGCCAGTAACTGCAATCCCACACCTCCTTCAAGGACCATCTTAAAGGACACCGTCCCTTGAAGTCCCACCGAGTCACCTCTGACTCCCGCTCCCCTCCTCAGGCCTCTGTCTCCATCGCAGGCCTGACTTCTGGATGATCCTCTACTTGTCCCTCTCTACATCCAGACTGGCAGCTTCATGAAGGCAGGGGCTTTTGCCTCACTTTCAGCTAACTTCCCAGCAGAGCCGGGCTGACAGCCGACTCCTGGCTGTTTTGTGAATAAACTCCTAGAGCAGTGAATCAGGATGAGTACCTGCGCGTCTGCCCCTAGCCCCGTGTCTGGGGTGGCCAGAGACTGAACGATAGAACTCGCAAGAGGCGTCTGCATGATAAAACATCTGCTGATGTATATCAGGCAAAGGCTTGGGGACAGGAGTAAAGCCTGCAAACCCACTGGGCTGGGGCAGTCTCTTGCTCCTGCCACTTCTGCACGTCTCCGTCCTCTTTATGACTGGACAAGTGCCGAAGAGGCGATCTGGGATTCAGACGTGTGCCAGCTGTGTGTCCACCCCCCCGGAAATCATCCTCTCCTGTGAGGCCCATCCATCACCTCCAGCAGCAAAAGGCTGTGATCCCTTCCATGAAGGCTCTTTAAAGGGAGGGCTGGAGTGATGGGAGAACAGGAAGTGGGTGGTGGGAAAAGGCTCCGGGCTGGTATGTAAGTGGTATCTTTTTACTCACATGTGAATGATCTAGTCGCTGCCCCAGGAGAGAGAGAAATGACCATTATAGCATTTAATACCCTCAGAGGCCTGACCTGAAAGCAAGAATCTTAATGGACTGAACTAACACTTTGTTCTCCTAATGGATTCTCAGACCCAGGAGAGAAGGAAGTGAGACACAGTCTGATCCTTTGGGGCAGTGCTTTTGCAAGTAAAGCCAGCTTCCCTGGAGGGACCTTATCGCTTTCCAGGGATGCTCAGAGTAGAGCACCAATGTCTGTATCAATCCCCTTGCTGGATCGCCGCTACCAAGGCCGTAAAAAAAACGCTTGCCACCATGGTACACAGAGTACCCATCGACGGACAAGTCTCCTCGGATGCTCCACATGCAGAGAAGGAGGAAACAGTCAGATTACCTGCTCTCTGGAAACAGGCTGTGAAGGAAGGGAGTAAAATGAGGAAGAGGGGCTGTCCTGCACAGAGTGGAATAGGACTTCACATGTAGGGAACACTGTTTATGTGCCAGGCATTTATATATGTTGTCTCACTGAATCTCTGCAGCAATCCTACAAGGCAAAGAGCATCTTCTCTGTTTACAGATGGGGAAACTGAGGTTTATTAGAGAGCTGAAGCTACCTGCCCAGGTGCAGCATGGCAGAGGGGCTGAGATTCAAACCAGGAACATGTGTGAGAAGTGAAAAGGGCACCTCCAAAGCCACTGGGGGGCGGGGGAGCTGGTCCCGAAAGTGGCATCCTTTCCTCTAGGCAGTACTGTACCCCGCCTGTTCCCCATCCTTTGGGGAAAAAGTCTCCAAGGCAGTCCAGCTCTGGCAGGGCATCTGGCATCAATATCCTCATAACAGATAAGGCTCTGGAAGGGATGTCACGGGGTGAAGGGGCCTCAGCAGTCAGAACAGACGTGGAGTGCTGGCTGGGGCCACGCTCCCTTGTTCCCGGTCACCAAACATCAGGGCTGGCAGGGCTCTCAGAAATGTAGGGCAACCCGGAGGGACAGGGGAGCGGCGGGGGCCCACAGCGAGCCGGCCCCAGAGGCAGACCCGACAAGCCCTAGTGCTCTCCCACTGGCCCTGGCTGCTGGTACCAGCTGTGCACCTCACGTCTCACCCTCCACCCCTGACCCCAACTCGTTCTTTGTTTCCAGAGTGGAATCCTATTTGGAGCAAACCGTGGTGGTGCCGGCTACCTCTGGTTATTATAGCTGCTGCAGCAGTCTATAAATATTGAACAGATCCCTCCCAGAGGTCTTGGGAAAGAGTTCTCTTTGCTGTGTGTGTGTGTAAGAAAGGAAGAGAACAGAGGGGCAAAAGAGATGCTAGATGAAGGGAGAACTTCGGGGTGGGGGAGAGGGAGGAGGAGATAGTGAGTCGGTCTGGAGAGTAAGACGGGGAGATACATCCACTCCCTACTCTCCTTCCCCAGCATTTTCAAATGCTCTTATAATAAAGGCTTTGATGAAGCTCAGAAATAGGCAGCAGCGTTGAATGCATAAATATTAAAGCAAACTTTAGATAGCAGGTTTACTATTCAGACATGGAATATGAGCTGTTGTTTATGTTAAGAGGGAGAGGGCGGGGCACCAGGACGGTAGATGGGGAAGGACTGTTGTCCAGGACACAGACTGGGACCGGCCCTCATAAGCCTGGTTCAGATCCCTGGACCTTTAGCCTTAAACGCTCACCTCTGAAAAAATGCAGGAGGAAGGGTGAGTGGGGAGAAGAGGAACGTCAGCATTTTTACACAGAAAACACTTGTGTTTTCTGTGAAGTGAAGACACAGAAATAATAACAAAATAGAAACTGGGAGAGTAAGGCCCTTGAGGTCTAACAGAGATTCCTTAGCAACAAGGATGGATGTGGAAGGACTAACGTGACTTCTCTGGAGGAGAATGTTGTGCTGGGGCTGCAAGTTGGGGTGTAAGTTTCATCAGGGACATCATGACAGTGAAACTCACTTAAGGAGAAACAGAAGGAAGCTTATCCTTTGCTTACGATGCTAACAGGGTCACATCCCCACGGACTGTTTTCCCACAGACATTTCAGCTGCCTGGAAAAGCACCACCACCCCACCCTCCCCATCAGGCCTTGAAGAGTGAGGTCTGGGTTGGGCTTTCCTGACTGCCTCTGAGTCCAGTGAAACGATGAGGCCAGGGAAGGGAAGGAAGGAATCTGCACTTTACTGAGCAAGTATTCTGTCCCGGGTCCCCAGCTGCGTCTCTATCTCAGCCATCCTTGGGGGCAATCTTCACTTTCGGTTTGCTTTTTACAGAGGAGGAAACTGAGGCTCACACATGTTATCTACTAACTCACCCCAAGTTACAGAGAGCCAGAATCCTGCTGGACTGTGCATCTCAGTTCTACCTCTTCCCACGTGAGCTGGGACGCAAGTCACACCGGTGAAGGTAGCTAACGTCATCAGGCACTTATCATGTGCCAACAGGGAAGCACTTTACTGCAGAACCTCATCTAATTCTCACAGCAAACTTTTTTTTCCTTTGGTGCTCAGTATAGAATTCTTATTTATTTATTTTTTCCCCCAATTATTTTTATTAGTTGGAGGCTAATTACTTTACAATATTGTAGTGGTTTTTGCCATACATTGACATGAATCAGCCATGGATTTACATGTGTTCCCCATCCTGAACCCCCCACCCACCTCCCTCCCCATCCCATCCCTCTGGGTCTTCCCAGTGCACCAGGCCTGAGCACTTGTCTCATGCATTCAACCTAGACTGGTGATCTGTTTCACACTTGATAATATACATGTTTCGATGCTCTTCTCTCAGATCATCCCACCCTCGCCTTCTCCCAGAGAGTCCAAAAGTCTGTTCTATACATCTGTGTCTCTTTTTCTCTTGCATATAGGGTTATTGTTACCATCTTTCTAAATTCCATATATACGCGTTAGTATACTGTATTGGTGTTTATCTTTCTGGCTTACTTCACTCTGTATAATGGGCTCCAGTTTTAGCCATCTCATTAGAACTGATTCAAATGAATTCTTTTAATGGCTGAGTAATATTCCATTGTGTATATGTACCACAGCTTTCTTATCCATTCATCTGCTGATGGGCATCTAGGTTGCTTCCATGTCCTGGCTATTATAAACAGTGCTGCAATGAACATTGGGGTGCACGTGTCTCTTTCAGATCTGATTTCCTCGGTGTGTATGCCCAGGAGTGGGATTGCTGGGTCATATGGCAGTTCTATTTCCAGTTTTTTAAGCAATCTCTACACTGTTCTCCATAGTGGCTGTACTAGTTTGCATTCCCACCAACAGTGTAAGAGGGTTCCCTTTTCTCCACACCCTCTCCAGCATTTATTGCTTGTAGACTTTTGGATAGCAGCCATTTTGACTGGCGTGTAATGGTACCTCATTGAGGTTTTGATTTGTATTTCTCTGATAATGAGTGATGTTAAGCATCTTTTCATGTGTTTGTTAGCTATCTGTATGTCTTCTTTGGAGAAATGTCTGTTTAGATCTTTGGCCCATTTTTTTGATTGGGTCATTTATTTTTCTGGAATTGAGCTGCAGGAGTTGCTTGTATATTTTTGAGATTAATCCTTTGTCTGTTTCTTCATTTGCTATTATTTTCTCCCATTCTGAAGGCTGTCTTTTCACCTTGCTTACAGTTTCCTTTGTTGTGCAAAATCTTTTAAGTTTAATTAGGTCCCATTTGTTTATTTTTGCTTTTATTTCCAATATTCTGGGAGGTGCGTCATAGAGGATCTTGCTCACAGCAAACTTTTGAGGTGGGTTATCCATCTCCATCTTATAGATGCAGGAGCTGCTTAGGGGGAGGGCACGAAGCTGCCCGAGGTTAAAGAGGCCCCTCTTCAGGATCCTTTCCTGCCTCCCTAAATACTAGAGGCTCCAGCAGCCAAGGTCTGGTGGAAGTCACACACACACGAACATGTCATCAAAGAGAAATCCCAGCAGCTTCTGCAGCTTGCAAATCACAGAGGCCAAGCTCAGGTTACCAAGCGCTCCAAATCAATATGGAAACACATGTCTAGGAGCTTCTGAGAGAGGACTTGAAGCCATAAGGAACACAAGCAAATCAAAAGGCCAGGAGCCAACCTCTGACAGCGTTCTGAAGTCTTGGCTCCGTCTTTTCGCCACCCGTGAGAGTTTTTTGAGTCAGTAATCCTCTAAGCTTTCTTCTGCCAAACAGCCTAACACCATAAGGTCTTCTAACAAACTTTCACCAGTGACTGAAACATTTAGGAGATTCACTGGAGGATTCAATGGTAAGCCCCGGCATAAGAAGAATACTTATAAAGAAGTATACTTCTTTATACTGAGAAGTATTTCCAGGTCACAGGTCCTATTCCATATCCACAAGGGGACCACTCAATGTACCCCGCATCTACCTGTGAGGTGTCACATGTTTCGAGAAGCCACGTTCTTATTTAGTTATCAACTTCATGGAGACAGAATGTGCAAGGGTGGTTGCCAGAGGCTAGGGGGGTTGGGGAATGGGGAGTGAAGGGTTTAATGGGTACAGCCTTTCAATTCTGCTGAAATGAAAGTAAGTTCTGTGGACAGGGGGTGGTGATGGCTGCGATGGTTAAGATGGTAACTCCTGTGCATGTTTTACTACAATTAAAAAACAAAAACAAGCACCTCTTCTTGCATCCTCTCCGGATCTTCAGGCTCTCTCTCCATCTCCAGCAGAATTAACTGTGCTTTCTTGATTCCCACTGCATCTCTTAGCACTGACTCCAGTCTGCTTTGTGTAGCGGTTATTTATTCCCCATGCAATGGGACTGAATCCCCCGGGGACAGGGTCTCCTCGGGAGCCCACTGAGGGCCCTGTGATGCCACTGGGTGATCTGAAAAGATGGCTGCCCTGAATTTTCTTTCTTGAAATGCTCGAGGAGTGTATCAGCCAACTGGCCCAGTTAGAGCTTTCCTTTCCGCCAGATGGAAAGACCGACTGAGTCTGGATCCAGTTTTCCTGCATTAAGAGCAACTTGGGTAACGTTGCTTAACCTCCACAGGTCTTGGCTTCCTTATGGGCACAATGGAGATTGTAATCCTGCTTTTAGGGCTCTTGTGAGAACCGGAGAACATACATTAAAAGCCTGGCACAGAGGACGTGCTTGGGAGTGACCACTCTACCTACTGTGACCCTAATTTCAGGAACAACACAAAGAAGCCTGAAGTGCATCCCCAGCAAGCATTAGCTTAGCCCCTTCTTTGTGGCACGCGCGGCCTAGGCACCAGAAGATAAAAGTCAGGACAACTGTCACTGCCTGTGTGAAGCACGCAGTCCTTCTCTAGTACGGAGACCGCCCCCCAGGTGGGTGCCACAGGCCTCGGGCCAGAGTGGCTACCTGTTCAGGAAAGGCTGGACTTCAGGAGCACCGAGTACACAGCCTGCAGACCGAGGGACTTTAATGAGCCATCAATTATTCCTAGCTCTCTTGGCACCCCCAGTACAAAAGGAGGGAGTGAAACTGTGAGAAAGGGGACAGAAATAAAATGGGAAGAGTCCCCTGCTGGGCCTGCCTCATCAGCGTTTTCCTGAGACCCCAAGGGATCCATCAGCTGTCATCCTGCCAGCAAAACTTGGGAAATATGTAGGCCATAAAATCAAAGAAAAAAGCTTGCATCTAATTAGTATGATAAAAAAAAAAAAAGGAAGCAACCCAAACTGAAAAACAAAATTAAAATCAAAGAGGACAGACTGATGAGCTGGCTTTCTTTATGAGGCTTTGTTTTTTTGCTCATTTTGATGGAATGAAGGCTGGGGGAGGGAGCGAAGACTTTTAAGAGGTGGGCCTGAAGCAGAAGCCCAGCCATCGCCCCCCACCCAGTCCCGTGGTAGCCTCACCCCTTCTCAACCTCAGCACTGTCCGGAGGGTGCTTGCTGGACCACATTCACAGGCTGAGGAAAGGCGGACCGTGGTATAGCTCTGTCACCCAACACCGCAGACAGAAGGGCTTCCTGGGGCCAGTGTGAGCCCTTTATTATAACCTTAGCCTTCCATCTGGAGAGAATGCTTTTTTTTTTTTTGTGGTCAGCATCCTGTGAGGACATCTTTGATCTGGGCAGTGGCATCTGATTCCCTGGCTTTAAATATCACCTCCCTCATGAAGACTTCCAGTTGTCCAAACTAGCACCTCTCCTGCCTGAATGAGAATGTCTGCTCTCCACTGGCCAACAAAGGTGGCAGGCACTGCCTTTCCCTCCAAACTCACTGTACCCAACAGAACTCGAGAGCCTTGTCCAGAAACACGCCCAACCCCACCCGATGCTCCAGCCTCCCGCATCCCTAAGAGACCTCCCCTGATGAGGGAGACTCCGTATGAAGACCACTGACGTCCTGTTCTGCCTCAGGCCTCTGCTCCCTCTGCCTGGGATGTATGTCCCCCACTGGACACCCTTCCCAGTCCCGAGAGCATCCTTTCTCTCTTCCCTGGGATTCCCGGGTGTGGCCTGTGCCTCCATTACTGCCTCTTATCACTCCTTTAACACTCTGTTCACAACTTCAACGCAGCACTTATCACATTATAATTAGTTTCCAATTTTTCTCCCCCTAGACCATGAACCCTTAGGACAGGGATCTTGCTGATTCTTCCCTGTCTCTCTAGTCCTGGATACAGAGCCTGGCACCCAGCAACGCTGGCTGAGTAGTTGTTGAAGCATGTATTTTGTTTGACTCAGTGGTAAAGAATTTGCCTACCAAACAGGAGATGTGGGTTCGATCCCTGGGTTGGGAAGACCCCCAGAGAAGGAAATGTTAACCCACTCCAGCATTCTTGCCTGGATAATCTCATGGACAGAGGAGCCTGGCGGGCTATGGTTCATGGGGTTGCAGAGAGTCAGACAGGACTTAGCGACTAAACCATGTCGCCCCAAAAGACTAAAAACTCTATGAGGGCAGGAGCTGTGTGACACCTTAGTAGTACAGTATTAGCACTGTGCTGAGTCCTGAGGAGTCTCAGTAAATATCTGCCAATTTAAATTCACACAAGGGTAGGGTTTAATTCAACAACATTTAAAATAGTCCCTGGGTGTCCACTATGTGCCTGGCATTGCTCTAGGTGCTGAGGAGACACGGGGATCAAGCCAATGGCCCTGCGTCACGGAGCTTACATTTTAATGCATGAGACACAGAGAACAAGTAAACAGAGACATAAATAAAAATAATTACAGACTGTGATAAGGGCTAGGAAAGAAATAAACAGGGTGCTATGATGGGAAATAACAGATGGAGAGAAATGGATTGATTCAGGATTGAGGCTGGAGGCAGCAATGGCAGATTTACTAAGGGACTGGCTGTGAAGGGGGCTGGAGAGAGAGCTGAAGAGCCGAACCTGGGTCTGGAAGGAGGGATCTGAGAGTCTGGACAGTGGGGGAAAGAAAGTGACTTGTGGGGAGGAACAAGAGTGGGAATGAACGCAGCATCTGTCCAGGCTGTTCACCTGCTCACCCGGCCAATCAACAAATGTGTACTTGGCACCCAGTACTCGCCCAGCACTTTAACAGGCACTCGGGGAATAAACCGGGCTTTGAGGGTCACTGAGGCCGGCTCGCAACAACTGAAAATCCTGAATAACCTCAGGTACACATATTAGGATGTCAGGAAGAAAGGCATCCCCCTACGAGGTGTTAAAAACACTCTTCCTTTCTCAGAAGATCACTGCTTTGATCATGCGGATGGCGGTGCAGGGAGAAGCCTAAGTGCAAGACCTTGGAGTTGATAGTCACAAAAAGTTCTAACTGAACACGTGGGCATTGAAAATGAACATCCTTTAGAGGCTGGGCTTCCACATCACCGCAGCTGCGCCTGAGGGAGGAGGCAGCGTGACACCCGGAGGAGTGACTCACGTGGCTGTGACACTGAGGGGGAGCAGGGAGCGCCCAGGAGGCCACTACGGGAGACGCCGGGTGAGGCTCATGAACGGTTCCCCCTTTCCTCTTTCTCAGGGGGAAGGCAGTAAATTCCAATGCCTCACAGGCTCCATCTGCAAAGTGGGCACAGGATTTACCACCCCCACCCACCGGGGAGGGCGGTGATGATCATGTGGCTTCCAGTCCTAGGTTTTCACCCACACGGTTCCTTTGTTTTGGAATGTCTAAGACCCAGCTCAATGTTCCCACTCCCACACAGCTTCCCATGGGATATTAGCCGTGCCTCACTTGTAACACTGCTGACGATAGTTATCATCACATTTCATAATACTCACAATACCATTTACCAAGCAAACAGCAAATACTCAGCTAGCATTTACCAAGAACTTATGAACTGGAGATACTTTCCATATATCATCTCATTTAATCCTTTTAGCTATTCTAGGAGGTCTCTGAGCAACTGGATATCTTGCCTGAGGTAGCACCGTAAACATCAGGGTCAGGATTCACTTCCAGGAGCCAGATCCCAGAACCCAGGGCTCTTAACATCTCCTCACTTTATACCATTTATCTTCACATTTCATCTCCCACCTGTAATGGGAGTTATAAGCCACTTACCCACACACCCTTCAAGTGAATCTAGCCTAATTCCTCAGCTAAGGAGTGGGCAGAATGAGGGTCAGAGAGAGACAAGATGTGCCTGCGGTACCGTCCACCACGCAGCTGAACTCCGGTGTTATCAGTAACGACCAGCATGGGCCCCCTGCTGCCGTCTGTGCTGGTCTGCGCTAAGTGGTCTGCGGGCGGGCGCTGCATCGCAAAGCTGACTGAGAGCGTGCTCGCCAACCAGAGGCCTCCTGGGAGCGGCTCCAGCTGAGTCAGGTCCAGCCAAAGAGGCAACAGTGTTTGAGGGACCCGCTGGGGAACGTGAAGGAAATTCACCCGAGCACTTCCCGTGTGCTGGCCACTAGGCTGGATGCTGTCATGTAGCATCTCATGAACTTTTCCAAATTTCTCCTAGATCTTGCTCACACAGCTGGGGGAAGGCAGAGTTGGCACTGGAAAGCAGGCATGCTTTTTCTCCGACACTACCCTGCCTCAAACTCACTTCCTTCTGCCTTAATTCCAGGTAGTTCTTATTAGCTCGTTTCTTTTTTTTTCCCCCTAAGAAAGCAATTTCCTTTCACTACATGAAGTTTGGACCTGGATTTTTTTTGTTTGTTTCTTGTGTGTGTGTATGTTTTTACATTTCCAATCCCTAGTGCTTCTTGTTTGTGTTTTTAAAATTCTGGAATCGGAGGATCAGAGGCAGAGATTAACTAGGTTAGTCTTTGGTATTCTGACAGGATGATCTGGACACAGACTGAACTGGACAACACACTTAAGCCTGCAGTGCAGAGAATGCTGCACCAAACTCCAGGCATATAGACAGAGATGGAAAGAAAGCATCATCTAATTAATTCCCTGGAGCCCCAGACACAAGCAACATCCAACTCACCCTTGATGATGTGCCTGACGATTTTGATGGAGCTTCCACGCATATTCAGGATCTGGTGAACCCTCTGGCGAATCTAATAAGGAAAAGGAAGTGTGGACAGAGAAAGAAAGAGCATCATTTGTCTTGGTAGACATCAGAAGACATCACTTTGGAAGTATTCACCTCACTCCCATCCCTGAGAAAGAGGGCCCACGTAGAGTGAAGGGAATTCAAGGAGTGTGTGATCCACTTCCTTCTTTGAGAGACAGTCCCTAAGCTGGTGGCGGGCAAGGAGGCAGGGATGGACGGGCCCACCCAGGGAAGCCCCTCCTACCTGGGGCACGTTGGCATTACAGATCTCTGCCATGATGTAGCAGATGTGCTGGAGGACAAACAGCCCGGCGTCCAAGCGCCGGAGGTAGAACTCATCCTCAATGTCATTGTCTATGATCTCTCCACGCCGGACCATGTCCTAGAAAGGAATGAACATTGGGGAACAAAAGTCAGACGGTGAGTGGAGGAGGAAAGAATAGGTTTCTAGTCCTCTCATGATTCACAAAAGAATAGTAATGACAACTACAACAAAAGAAAACCACTCTGCCTTCATTTGCCTCCTGCTTGTCTCATTATTCTAAAGTTATCTTATGTTCTCATTGTTAATGGACTAGAGGCTCAGGGAGTCAAGACTAAAGTCCATTTTTTTCTCTATACAATGACTCAAGGCCAAAATGATCTCATCCACACATTCAACCTGAAAAAATAAGCTGATGGGGACATATATCTATTTATCTGCTTCTACTCATTCTTTACTCTTCGGTTCCCACCTCCATCAGTAACCTCTCTACAAGATAGACTTAACTCTTTTTCTTCCAAATCAAATTAACCTAGGGAGGAGAGGTCCGCTTTCTCTACAATTCCGTTTTGGTGCCCTCGTGATGGCGCAGGTACCCATTCTATGTGTCCCTTTCGGCTTATATTTCGTTAGATACAAAATGCCAACCTTTCCGCTTCATTCCACTAGTTCAATACTTCCTCAAGGTCAAAGACCTAATCTCTTTCCTCTTTAGGGAGTCTCTTTCCTAAAGTTTTGTAACCCCAGACCTATCAGACTTGCTCTCCCCATATCTGTTCCTGTCTAATGGATTCTTTAAAAAACAAACCTAGCTTTATCCAGATACAATTGATGTACTATAGTATTCACCCATTTAAAGTGTACAACATAACAGTTTTGTGTGTAGTCAGAGTTATGTAACTACCATCACAGTCATTGCAGCATATTTTCATTCCACTCCACCCCAAAGCCCCTCATCCAGAGGATTGTCACCACCTCTGCCAAGACAGCTCTTCTTCCCATCTCAGGGCCTTTACTGCCTTGCTTCCTAAGGGTTCTGGGATATCTCTCATGCCAACACTATAAAGCAACCTCTCCTACAGAACCTTCCCTGATCATTTAAGGACAACAAAACTCCTTTCCAAAATTCCTGACAGTACGCTTGCAGGTCACTCCATGGCACGCCGTCTTCTGGCCCATCATATCCACACTGATTTCAGTTATTATCAGTTCCCCGTTTCCATAACTCCCTCTATTTCATGAGGGTGGGCTGTGAGCTCTGTGAAATTGGGGATTGAATTCTGTCTTTACATCCCTGGCTCAGTAAACATCCACGCGGTGAATGAGAGGAAAGAGACATAACTGCTTCAGGCTGTCAGAGTCGGAACTGGGTGAGGGACTCGTTCTGCACGACTAGCAGATTGGTCTAAGAAGACAGGTGCTTGAATACATGCTTCTGATGACAACAATCCATTTCTTAATTCTGTCAGTGGTTTTATGGCCATGGTTCCCTCTGACAATTCAGGCTCCTGTCACTGATGGAAGCCCTGGGGACCCTGCTTTCCACTCTCCCAAACTTGAAGGACTTACCACGGTGGTCATCAATCCCCAACCAGCATCCTTCAGAGACTATTTAGATGCAGATAACGCGCTTCTTTATTTGCCCAGGGGGCCTGCCTGTAGCTACTTTTCATCTCGTTCCTAAAGGCCTCTGTCTGTGAGGCAAAAGAAGGCTCTAGGTTTGCCAGGCCCGGTGCTGCCCGGTAAAGCACCACCACTAATTCAGAGCTTTGTGTATTAGCAAATTCCTCGGTAATCTGGTGATAGTGTTAATGGTCACGAGGTAGTCACGGAGCATCGGACTGATGTCCAAGGAGTTTAAAAATAGAAGGGCCTCTTTAGTTTCTCATTTGTTCATAATCATAACTTCCTGCTCCAGAACTCCTAAGTGTTCAACAGCTGGGGGCACAGGAAGGAAAATTACTCTTTGACTTCCACTCATGCAAAAAGCATTTGCGGCTAATACTTCACATTTCTATAATGCAGTGGAGTTTAAAGCGTTATTATATATATGGTCCTTATTACCAAATTTAAAGCAAGCAGGGGAGGGATATTAATCCCATTGTACAAATTAGAATCCAAGGCACACAGAGGTTAAGTAAGTTGTTCATAATTACATAATTACCAGTTACTCGAATATGGACTCCCCAGGGACAGGAATCCTGTCTGACTCATCTCTGAGGTGGAAATGAATAACATGAAGTGGAGTATCAGATCTGGACCCTGCTTAACTGCCGTGTGGCAAGAACACCGCTCCAAGCACTGAGTTAAGGCAGAAAAGGAGTGAGAATGAAGGTAAGGGGATGTGCTGGTCTTAGTCACCAAGGAGCTGCCGGTCTGAGTGGGAAGGACCACAGCAACACAGAAAATGATCCAACAGTAAAGGGATACAGTGCACCCACAAGTTTAAAGTAATTACAAGTGGTGGGTGCTAATCAGGGTTGGTCATAAAACACTGGGAAGAAGTGACTTTTGGATAAGGAGTCAAGGCTTCTGCTTGGCAGACGCAGTAGGACGAGTGACTTAAGAATGAAGGCAGGGTCTCCCCTGGTGGTCCAGTGGCTACGACTCTGTGTTCCCAAGGCAGGGGGCCCAGATTTGATCCCTGGACAGGGAATTAGATCCCACACATGGCAACTAAGAATTTGCATGCCGCAACTAAAGATGCCATGTGCTGCAACTAGGACGTGGTACAGCCAGATAAATAAATATTAAAAAGAATAAAGTGAAGGCATTTTTGTGCCCTGAAGCCTTATGCAAAATGCATTATGCTGTTCATACTTTCTGCTCATTGGCCTTCCCCCGACCCCACACACACAGCATAAACAGGCCTGCCCTCCCTTTTCTGGCCCCCTCACATTTACTTGTAATGTTGGTAATCTCCCCACACCCCAGTCTCTATCCATAATATATTTAAAGTCTAAAATGTGATATTCCTTATAAAATTGTCCCTGAGATATTTAAAAACTTGTACCCTACAAAGCACCCTACAAAGTACTTTCTGCAAAGCAGACTCCTGAAAAGCATTTGTGAATCTGTCGGCCAGAGAAGTGAGACAGGATGAGCGGCGGACTATGCCGTGCAGGTAAGTGGATGAGGACGTGCGAACACCTGTCTGACGGACACGTCGGCTTCAAGTGCTGAGAGGCAGGCAGAGTGCACAGCTCGGAGGTTGCACAGTGTCAGCCTATATGAGCAGTAGAGCAGATGGAGAAGAGAAGTGGGGTGGAGACGGGAGAGAAGAGAGACCAGTCCCTCAGTGCAAACCTGGGAACTTGGGGAGAAACATATTCATTCATCCACTGGCAAAGAATACTAGCTCAGTGTTCCTGAACACTGACTATGGACCAGCTATTACATGATGTGCTGGGGGCAGCAAAGATAAACAAGACAGTCTACAGAATCAAGGAGATTAAAGTCCAGTGAGGTTAACAGATATGAACAAACTTCTAGGACCTTGCACACTGTACTGAGTGCCAGAAGGAGAGGCTAAGTTTGTTTTCTTTGGGTTATGAGGAGAGTTCCAGGGAAATGTAACATTTGAGCTGGATTCTGAAGAAGTATGACAAGCTGGAAAACACATTCTAAGCAGAGGGAACAACAATAGCGTGGGTCAGCTTGGCTAGGGTGGAAGAGAACAACAGTGGGATACCACTGTCACTAACAGAGAAAGAAGGAAGTGTTTCTTTGCTTATTAGATCCTAGCTACCGGCACATCATAGTTTTTGATTGATTACTAAATTCCAGACATTGTGTGAGGCAGTCTGAACAGTAACCATTGCCACCACCATCTACCCGCCTTGCAGGAGTAGCTTGTGTTTATTGAGGGCTTAGTATAGTGCCAAGTGCTTTACCTACACTGACTCCATTACTTCCCACAAATACTGTGAATGAGATGGTTAGATAGCATCACTAACTCAATGGACATGGCTCTGAGCAAACTCTGGGAGATAGAGGAGCCTGGCATGCTGCAGTCCATCAGTATGCAAAGAGTTGGAAATGACTTAGTGGCTGAACAATGACAACAATAGGGATCATCGCCCCCATTTCCAATGAGGAAACTGACTCAGGCCAGACCTCCCTAAGGTTAGTGGGAAGGAGGACGGGGGACTCAAATCCAAGTCTGTGCTCTCTTCATGCTACCATGTCTGTGGAGGCATGACAGATTTTAGAGCTGTTTGGAGAACAAAGGAAGATACTAAATTAGAGTGGTAGAATGGCTTAAGAACAGAGCTTAGCAAAATTAAATTTCTCCAATTACGTCAGAAGTGCCCCGGTAGTTTTTCCTTTTTCACACTCTTCCCCACAATCTGATCCTCTTTTAACCAGACGTACTGTACCTTCCAGTTTCCCCAAATGTTGTCATGTGGAAAGGATGGACCCAAGAGAGCACTGCCAAACCCTATTTTTTCCTCCTTCCCCAGAACTTCAAGACTCTGACAACGTTCACTTCGACATTCTACTTTTAGACACGAGGCCGCATGATTTGAAAGTGAAATTTTCAAATGCAGATCTGAGACAGGATTGCAGTTCATCTCCAGGAGAGGCATCACCATAACTGCACTGAACACGCACAAAGATGAAACAGAGATTGGCTTCGAAGATGGAGTTTCTGCCCTGACAGTTTTAGAAGCATCAAGAAACCAGCACGGAGAGAAGGTGACTGCTGTCAGGATAGCACCTAATCTAGCCTGTTACAACTCTGTGGCATGGAATATTTATTGCTGAGTGGATTCAGGGAAGGTGAACACAAGTGTGTACTCCATGTTTAAAGGGAAAGTAAAAAAAAAAAAAGCAAGGTGATTATGTATTATTCTGATGGAAAACAAGGAAGTTTGGCTAACAGTTACTTAAGGCACATTTTCTTGAGTTCTGGACTTTTTAAAAAAGAAGTAGATGGTATGTCACCTTTATTATCCACGCCTGTCTTACTATGTGTGAACAGAGCCAACTTTTTATAAATGAATTAATGAATTTTTGGCTCCTTTTCTTGGTTTCTAAGATACTACATAACAATCTGATTTTGTGATAAGGACCTGATACAGTTCTTTGGATTTCTGAGTGTGACGGAAAAGAGTTAGACATCTGAAAGAACTAAGCCAACAGGATCAGATCTCAACTCTAACTTACTAGGGTCTGTGGGCAAGTCATTTATATTTTTTTGGCCTTGACTTCTTTGCTTGGAAACCAGAAGCCTGAACTGGATCAGGGAAGGGAAATAAGGTTCCTGAGTGCCAACTCTGATCCACTATAATGGCTACAGAGAACCATATTGGAAAAGTATTGTGAAGCCAAGTTGGAGCTTAGTGAGGGAAGAACACTGAAATCGACTGGCACTGTTCTCAGGTTGGGGAGTGCAGAGGGCTGACTTTTGTCTTTCCTAATTTGATCTTCTTGAAGGTGCCTTTTAGCTTTGATAATCTGTGGCAAATCTAGGACTGAAGCACCTTAATAGCCAGAAGCAATGGGTTTTTGCCCACAGATGGGTACATTGAGAGACTGGAGCTGATGACAGACAGTGCTCCGAGGCAGCAAGAAGAGCCACTGGAAGACATGCCTCCAATAGCCGTCACTTCAACAGCAAGTGGTGAGCACTGACAATTAGCTTATCCTGTCATCAATAAAGTAACTTCCCTGGAAGAAAGAGACAAGCCTTGGATTTGCTGTTACATTAGAGAGGCTATTTTAAAACAATATGAGTGTGTAAATCAAATGCTCTTAAAATGGGAATATGATTAATAGGGACTAAAGAGAAATTCCCGCAAACCAGTAGCCTCCTTAAGTATGGTAAAGATATTGTACTTTGCAAAATTTCCAAGTGAAAATCTATATACACGTTGAAATGCATTTGAAATAGCACGGGAGAGTTAAGATTTAAAGGATGTCTTCCACAAGCTAATGCATTCAACTCTCACCTTTGAGAAGAGGGCAGGTGATCGTCTTCTCCGTGAAGCAATGACAACTCAACATCCACATATGGCATTTTTTACTTTTCAGAGCAGAGGACCTGCATTAACCTCACTTGCTGTATATGCCCGGTGTTGTGTGTGCACAGGAAATACCATTTTCAGATTTCACAGGTGGAAAAACTGAGATAGACATCAAATAACTGTTACTGAGTTTTGCTTAGAGACTTTAGTGGGATATGATTTCCGAGTCTAAGACCTTTTCCTGTTAGTCCTTTCACTCTGACAAAGGATGGGCAGGGGACTTCTCTGGTGGTCCAGTGGTTAAGAATCCATCTTGCAATGCAGGGGACGTGAGTTCAATACCTGGTCAGGGAACTAAGATCCCACATGCTACAGAGGAACTAAGCTTGCGTCACAGCTAGAGAGTCTGCACCACAGTAAAAGATTCTGAATGATGCAACAAAGATCCCATGTACTGCAACTAAGACCTAATACAGTCAAATAAATAAATATGGCGGGTGGGGAAGGATGGGTGGGAAAAATGGAATAATAACAGCAGCAAAATTTCCTGGGTCCTCACTGTGTATCAGGCACTGTGCTAAGCACTTTCTTGAACTTCTCACTTTTCCTTAAACCCCAAGAGGTAATAAGAACCATAACTCTTTCCACTTTCAAATAAGAAACTGAGGCTTAAAGAGGAGAATTCTCCAAAGGTGACAAAGCTCAGAGCTGAGCAAGTTGTTGGAGACAGGATAAAAACCCACATGAGTCTGGCTCCAAGCCTGTGATCACTTCTCTAGTTCAAAACATCTTTGTTTTACAGACCTTTTCCAGTATTAGCCTATGAGCAAATAGATGGGGTTTTTCTTCATGCAGTATCTGGGAACCACTGCAAACGACCAGCTTTAAATGGAAGGTCATTTAGCTCTTTTGTTTTTTTCTTATAAACTGAAGAAACTTAAAAAAAAAAAAAAAAACGAGGAGGGATCTCTAGCTAGACTAGCAAATTCCACGTGTAATTCAGGAGAGTTAAAAAAACAAAAAAAGACAATCCGAGAGGTTTTATTTTGTTCATTCCTTCCATAAGAGAGGGCTGAATAGATGGTTATTCAGTGAATAGTGCATTAACTAGAACAGATTGCAATTCAGGGCAGCATAAGCCTGTTTGGGGGCTGCTAAAACAAACAGATTCATCTCCAAAGACACACACAAGGAGGTGGTACGTGTGGCATCAAGGCGCCATTTCTGCAGGGCTGTGTGTGCGTTCCCCCTCCCCCGGCCACATCCTCACTTTAAATGTTAATCTGTCTTCAGAGTGCTACCAAATCTCTACCTTGCCAGGTGCCTCTATCTCTCTCCGCAGGCAAGTCGCAAGCCTCCAAATGAGCGTGTGGATGCCACTTCTAATCTGCCCCTGACAGGCGGCCAGCTGCCCCTCTGATGGAAGGAGACAGTCATAAAATAAGCTGCTATGAAGCCAATAGGAATCCCTCTTTCCTTAATAAGCGGGGACATGGCTCAGAAACCCAGTGGGGTCACTGCTAACTATGTGTAGTCATGGGCAGGAACTGCCCCACCACTGAGAAAAGGCCAATTTCCCCTTTTCTTCCAGAGTAAAGGGAGAGGCAGGTAAGTGGAGAAGGAGGAGGCACAAACAACAGCCAAACAAAATCTTCTTCCAAGAGCTTCTGAAACAGGGCAACTGTGAGAGAAGGAGACGAGGGACTGCAAGTCTTTTTCAGCAGGGGAAACAGGCTGGAGAATTAGTGAAAGGGATTTTTTTCTGAGAATTTACAGCTAACTGATAGCAGTTCTGATAAGAATTCAAGGATATCAGGCCAGAGTTTGCAAACAGAAAAGAGACTATGTGTTAGGCCAGACTTAACACATGAGCATGTGCCACTCTAATAAAGCTACCATGAAAACTAAAACACACACGTATACATACCAGGTAAGGCACTTCCCAAAAGAACAGAATTTGTGTGTGGCAGAGCTGGGATTTAAACCTGGGCTATATGATGCCAGGGTTCATGTTCCTTCTATGGTAGCTTGACGCTTCCATCACAGGTGGCGTCACATCAACCATCTAAATGTACTAAAAACAAACAAGCAGACGGCTAGACTACTCATTCACTGAATTTTGACAACATATAAGCCAGCCTTGTGGCTCTGTGGTAAAAAATCTGCCTGCCAATGCAGGAGATGAAAGAGGTGTGGGTTTGATCCCTGGGTTGGGAAGATCCCCGGAACAGGAAGTGGCAACCTGCTCCAGTATTCTTGCCTGGAAAATCCCATGGACAGAGGAGCCTGGTGGGCTACAGTCCATGTGGTTGCAAACAGTTGGACACGACTGAGCATACACACAGCTCTCCCAAGCCAGCCTCGAGAAAACCAGGGCTTCTGTGAAGTGCTGTGGGAGAGACTGTGAGCCCACTGAGAGGAGGACAGAGAGGATGAGAAAAGCAAAACAGAGTGCTTAGGGCCAGGGACTTCCCTGGTGGTCCTGTGGTTAAGACTCCACTTTCCAATGCAGGGGGTATGGGTTCAATCCCTGGTCAGGGCGCTAGGATCCCACAGGCCTCAGGGCCAAAAAAACCAACACATAAAACAGAAACAATACTGTAACAAATTCAATAAAGACTTTAAAAATGGTCCACATTAAGAAAAAAAAATCTTTAAAAGAGTGCTCAAGGCTACACTGCAAGGGAAGAGGCAGAGGAGCTGCCCAGGACTCAAGTCCCCCAACTTCTCCTCTAATGGTAGAAAGGATGATTGTGATTGGGAAGGGGGCAAGAAGGGAGGGAGGAGAGAGACGGGAGTGAGCATTTGGCTAAACCTGCCTCTAGGAAAGAGGGAAGCAGGAGGGAGGGGAAAGCACTACCCCATCCCCTTCCCCACTAGCTCTGGCTTCTACAGTGTGCTGTAAGCTGTGGTCTGCCAAATTCACAGACTGAGAAGTCTGGGAACCACTGTTCAAGGAACAGCTGAGAGAAGCTCTCAGCAGGATTCCCTTTTTTTTCTGGCTTGCCCAGGAGCTTCCAGCACAGTTAGCAGATGACCTGACTGCAGTCTCACACTTCCACTGTCTACACAGCTTGGTAGGTGTGCTTTATGATCATGGACCCCACTCATCTGCTCCTGCACTTTACCTCCTCTGTACAAATCTATAAGTGAGTGTCAAATGCTAAGGAAATCGTCAAAGTCTGTCTCGGCCATCAAGTCCTGTGGATACTGTTTCATTACAAGAAGTCCGTCTTTCTCTTTCCAGGATAAAGCCTGGGATGATTTAACTGTGGCAAAATTAGCATGCAATTTGTAAGTCATTTCGGTGCAAAGTATGTGGCGAGAAGGCTTTATTGAATAAACCTGCTGAGAATAATTTTCCCAGGAACTAAAAAAAGGAAAACCTCTCTCCAAGGTTCTTTCCTCCCTCTTTTAAAACCCCTGCCAGTACCTAAATAATTATCTCTTATTTCTGACGTGCAGAAGCCTGGCATCCCTGTACATTGAATCAGCAGAAGCCGGAAGAAACCCACGAGAAGTCAGGACATCTGCCCAACAACAGGGACCTTGGTATTTTCTGGGCTTCTTGTTGCTTGGGGAGTCAGGTGAAATCTGCTGAGACAAGCACCCTGGGTATTTACAGACCACAGAGAACTGCTGCTCACTCCAAGAGTCTCAAGAATTACATGCCCTTTAAAAGTTCAGGTCAAATCTTGTTAACCAGGAAGCTCCAGGGTATGTTCAGATACTTTGTGGCCCTGGAGTCTCATGGACACTGAATATAACATGAGAAAGCAGTGGACAGCTGCCCAAGACGTGGAAGTCTTTGCTAGTTAACAGATTCTTGCAGTAATGCGATTGGAACTGAGTCTGTATGTAATACAATTATCAGTTTGTCCTGCAGACGCTTCTAAATAATAGGTTTTTAATATAGCTACAGGTATTCCACAGAAGGTACACAGTTGTAGAAAACATGTTTTTGAAGATGGGGCTATTCAGAGAAAATACAAATTAGGGTTAACAATGAGAGTTTAGATATAATGTAGGAAACTCAGGACTCTCTTATCTTCTTGATACCCATGGATAAATATTAATTTTAACTCATTTAAATGTCTCTCATTTACCACATGCTAATCACTAAGTAGGTCTTAAGAACATGATGAACAAGAGGGATGAGAGTTGCAGAGAGACAGAGTAAACAAATGTATAAAGTAATTACAGGTCAGGAAGAAGCACTGGCAGTTGGGGGGCGCTGCTTCACACGTGGGGGGTCACTGAAAAGCTCTCTGAGGGGCTGACATTTAGGCTGAGACCTGAAGGTGGAAGGAGGCACCAGCTTGAGAAGAGGCAGGACAGAGGGAGAAGCAAAGACTATGAGACAGAAAGTTAAGGCACAGCAGCAGGAGAGGAAGGAGGAGAAGTAGGGGGGTGGGGGGGTGGGTCTGAGATCCCACAAAACCACGCAGCACAAGGGAAGGAATAAAATACGTGTATGCGGAGGGCTGGTGGTAGAAACAGTCCTCACAGAGAAAAAAGGGAAGGTTCTCTCGCAACTCTCCATGCCAGGACCTGTGAAGGCAGCTTTCATGTGTGTGATATCTATGTCACCGAATTCTGAAATGTGTAATTCCTCACACACCCACAGGTTGAGATGTGCACTTTAAAAAACAGAACACCAGAAAGGAAGAAAAGAAAGCTGGAGAAGTGAGGCTGTGTGTCGGCAGTCAGAGAACCCGAAGCAGCCTGGCTCTAAAGTCCACGCTCCCCCATCTTTTGTTCGGAATATAATTTAACAGTTGCCCCCAAACTTAACCTGGCCTCCCAGCGCCTCTGCTTTGCTCCTGTTCCTGGAAATGCCCTGTATGTCCCCTTTGGAGGTGCAGCTCCGCTTCTGCCTCATCCACAAAACTGTTCAGGGTGACTCGGGGTGCAGATGGCTCCCCCTGCGCCCTGGATTCGTCCAGCCCTCAGCAGCAGTAGCAGGGCTCCCTGGGCCCCTTCCCTCGACACTTGAACCTGTGCTCACCCCAAGCTGGTGTCAAGCTTATAGTGCCTGCACAAAGCACATGCCTAAGAAACACGTGCCACATGATGGGATTCTTTTTGGTGAATCTCGGTCAATGGTAAACCGGTGCACATCTGCACGGTGCCCATGGCAGCCTGAAGTCTCCAGGGACAGCAGTGGCTCTGAGACACTCAGACTGTCAATACCTGATCCCCCTTCTCTTGGTCAATTTATTTAAGGTGTTTTTGTTGCAGGCCTGGCACAACATATGAGATATTTATTCCTTCCAGATCTGATAGTCAATGTTATCAAGAGAAACAAGGATTCAATTCGGGTCAACAAATATTTGCTGAATTCTCAGTAGGTGTAGGACATTCAAGTTTAAAGGGAGTAGGGTGGAAAGAGGCAATGAACAGCTTGTGACTTACGGGAGAAGACTGCATGAAGGAGAGACAGGAGAGAGGTTGTTTGTTCCAAGTCCCTTTATAACTGGGAGGCAGCTTCATCTGGCAGGAGGAGCCTGAGTGCTGGCAGAGCGCGCCGCTCACAAACGCACCTCTCACCCCCCAGCCCGCCCCGACTCTCTAAGCAACACCGAGGCTGCTGAGCACTAATAGCCTTGGAATGTTTGCCAGTGCCGGCTGAACGGCCTTGGCATCAAGGAGACAGATGTTTGTCAGGGAATGGCAGGGCCCCGCGCCTGTGGCACACGGAAGCACTGGGAATGCTGGGGAGAATGGCTGCAGCCATTACTCTCTGTCAGGGCTAATCAATTTCATACCCTCTTCAATGCTGATAATAGATAATCTTGTGGGAAGCAAGCCAAGTTTCTGAACAGCTCCATGCAAGCTGCTCCCTGATGCCCAACAGCTTACTCTGGTCTCTCTTAAAAAACAAAACAATACCCCCTCAAAAAAAAAAAGAAAAAATAACAACAAGCAAAAACCAAAGCTTATTCCAGCTTCACCTCAGACAAAGCACCTGATGGGGCCAATGCTCTGGTCTGCTAGGACAGCTCATTCTGGGTTATCTGGGAAGGAGGATGCTCTTAGGAACAGGGTGGCCTAGCTTACTTAAGAGTTACCCAGGAATTTTAAAGGAAGCTAGGAAAACCTAGTAACAGCAGCAGCTAAGTGCTGAGCAAGGTACTGACACTTTATGCTTGGTCTTCTAATAGCACTGAAAGGGAGGTGTTGCGTCCATTTTACAGATGAGAACATCAAGGCTCAGAGAGGGGACTTCCCTGTACGTCCAGTAGTCAAGAAGCTGCCTGCCAACATAGGGGACACGGGTTTGAACCCTGGTTCGGGAAGATCCCACATGCTGCAGAGCAACTAAGCCTCTTGAGTCCGAGCTCTGCAACAAGAGAAGCCGCTACAGTGAGAAGGCCTCACACTGCAACAAAGAGTAGCCCCAGCTCACTACAACTAGCCTGTGCGCAGCAATGAAGACACAGCTCAGCCCCCACCCCACCCCCCCGGAAAAAAACAGCTGGGGGAAGTCATTTGCCCAAGGTCTCAGAGCTAGGAAGCAGCAGAGCTCAAGTTCAAATCCAGGCTTGTCTGGCTCCCTATGCCTCACGCTCACCTTTCCACTAGGCTGCAGCTATTCTATACAGAAGACAGCAGCTGATCAACCTCTTATTGTGCTTTTCATTTATTCCATTTTCAAAAAATGGCAGAATTACCAAAGTATGTTCACCTGAACCTGAGGGAAAACATCAAGTTAACATTTCATTAATGTTAATGAAAACATTAACTTGAGAGACCCCTTTGCTGAAGCCACGTCATAGCTAAGAACCCGAGCTACATGAGGCGTGGTGACAAGGTGCGGCAAGCAGTGATTCTGAGGTAGGTGCCTGCACGCAAATCCCAGGCCCCGCACTCCCACATGTTCCTGCTACCAGCCCTGAAAATCTCCTTCAGCAGATAACTTGGGGGACGCCATCAGAGCTGGGGTTCTAGTTGTCCTGGGGCTGTCTCCCTACAAAATTCTACGGAAAGTTCAATCTGTTTCTAATTACTGTTCAGTCTAAGAAAAAGAATACATTACTCTGGCATTTTAACAATCACTAAGTATCGACCATGTACACGCTGCTATAAAGGGAAGAAACGATGGAAGAGGAAAGTTTAAGCCAAGAATAAAATAGAGGGGGTGATGTGTGTGGAATGAAAGGACTGTGTGTAGAATATGCTGGTATCTGAAGTCCAGACTCAGAATTCAGAGTCTCTGCCACTTATCTTGTAGTAGTCTCATCATATAAAAGAAGACAGGCCCAGGCAATCAATCCAATCAATCCACAAACATCTGAGGACTCACCAGGTCTAGAGAGCACAAGGAAACCACAAAAATGATACACATGGTTACTGTCTTCTGCTACTTATAAATGAAGGTGTATTTTCTGAAAGGGAATGGGTAGCTAAGAAGGACACAGACAACAAGGTCACTGTGTTCCCCAAGCTCTAGTCGCTCACCCTGGCCTGAGGCACAGCTGGAGGGAAGATGCTTGTGTGATTCCCAATGCACACAGCTCTGCCTCACGGCTGGCTTGCCCCAACAACACAGAAGGGAGGGCTGCGGAGGCGCGCTCTCCCACCAGTAAGGCTCCAAAGCCTCAAGTGTGTCTTTAGGCAAGAAGAGTGAAAAAAAGAGAGTGATACAGCAAACCGAGATCACAAAGAAAACGACTCTGAAAAGAGCAAGAAAAGGATCATTTTGTAACCTGACCAAAGACAGAGGAATGTCTTATAGGGAAGAGAATGCAAATCGGATGTTAACCAATAGATACGAAAACCTGCCCTGATTCAAGAGACAGAAGAGAAAGCTACCGAGGCCAGAGACGGCAGAGAACAAAATAGAAGGAGGTGAAAATATAGGAGGTGGCGTAACATCCGAGGTAAGTCCGGCCCGGCAAGAAAGACAGCTAGCAGGTTTCATCTCTCCCAGCAACCACCGCATCAGACAGTGCGGCTCAGTCACTGTGACCCGGTGTGCGGGCCGGGCTGCAGAGCTCTGAGTTCCCTTCTCTAGGTCTCCAGGTTCCATCTGCAAATGCAGGAACTGGATTCAATGACCTCCTGGTTTCCTTCCAATGCCTCCCTATGACTACTGAAGCCAGCAAGTGTGTGTGCCAAGACACACTCTGCCAGTGGGGTACCAAGTCACAGCACTGTGCCGTGGTCAGGTTTTCAAGGAGGAGCTCTTGTCAGGGGTACCTGTGCAACCACCCAGACTCCCAGGTCAGCCCTGGCTCGACCGTACACACCCACCCTCTTCAGGGACTTCACTCCTGTTAGAAGAGCAGCTATAATCGCTGGCAGACCATCCCCTGCTCAGGATGACATGCTAGTTGGCACACGAGGGCAGACGGCACCTTTGTCCTGGCCTGTCCAGTGGGGAGATACGGGTGCACAAGGGACCCAAATGGAGTGCAAGTCAAGAAGAGCTGGCAAGAGACAGGCAGGGATACATACGTGCTTTTCCCCTTCAATCTTCTTGTCGGCCACCTGCACTGCATCCAGATACTTAAAATGCAATTCCATCAGCCTGTCAACCTGAAAGAGAGGTATTTCACAGGCGTGAGTGAGAAGGGAAGAGAATACCAGGGCAGGAGAACAGCGGAGCTCCTATTCATCTCACTGTCGCTCCCCACAAAGGGAGAGCCCCTCTCCCGCTTCTCACTCTGGATCAGAGCTTTGCCTTGAACACATCAGCAATGGATCAAACAGCTGGGGCAGAATAAAGCAAACGCTTAGCATGGATACTGAACACAGGTCCATTACCAAAGGACATCATGTGTTCCCAGCCCTCCTAGGACTCCCCTGAATTCAAGCTGTTAAAAACAAATAAATCAATAAAAATTCAAGTCCCTTCTTGCAAAGAAGAGGAGCTTGAAGTTACATACTTGATATTCACTCAGAACTTTACCGAAACTTCTTTTTTTCAAACTGAAACCTTTCATGTTCGGATTCTGCCCCAGAGCTGATCTTTTTTTTAAAAAGGTCTGAGTAAAATCTCTTTAGTTGCTTTTGAGTGAGAACAGAGTGCAAGAAAAACTCCTTCAGCAACTTAAAAAAAGCCCTGACTTTTGTTTGGCAGTAACCTAAAAACCAGTTTCAAACTTCACAAAAGTCGCTTCAAATATGCCCAAGGAACACTCAGTAGGTTTGAAAAAGTTTCTGTTTTTTTTCCCCTTAGACTTCCAAGAGGTTGAAGGAAGACTGTGAAGCTAGCCTAGACTTCTGACCTCTTTTTACTGGGTTGGCACCACCGTGGTTGTTGGTAACCCTGGAATTTACCCAGTGTGTGCTGTGTGTGCGTGTGTGTGTGTGTATGTGTGTGTGTGTATGTGTCCATGTGCACGTGCGAGCACTCTGTCACTTAGCTGTGTCCAACTCTTTGCGACCCCATGGTCTGTAGCCCACCAGGCTCCTCTGTCCATGGGATTCTCCTGGCAAGAATACTGGAGTGGGTTGCCATTTCCTCCTCCAGGGGATCTTCCTGCCCAGGGACTGAAACAGCATCTCTTGTGTCTCCTGTATTGGCAGGTGAATTCTTTATCACTGAGCCACCTGGGAAGCCTGTTTACCCATGGGCTGGTATTAATAATAGATGTTGCTTCAACATGGCATCAGACAGGAGACTGTGCCCATACCTTCCCTGGTTAACAAGGAAGACCCTGAAATCTTACAGGTTTCAGTTTACAAAGTATTCTCATATCCACTATTTCCTTAAACATTAGAAAAACCTGATAAGGTAGGCAGGGAAGATAGAGAGCAATCCTAATTTTAAAGATGAGGAAACTAACACATAGACATTAGATGATGTCACCAGGGTGACACGACTGCTAAGATGTTCTCTGTCCTAACCTGATGGCCTTTTTTTTTTTCAGACAACAGTTGCATTTATTTCTATTACTTATATGGGAGCAAATGGTTTCACTGCATGTTACGAATTTTTAAAGCACTGACTTAGTCTTTTCCTCCTCGTCCTAATGATCCGTAATGGTACATTAGTGCGTACAGAAATGGTTTCAAAATATTTGGGGTTGGGGAAATTGCATTTGGAAATGAGAGGCAGGACAGCCAGAAAAGCCTCTGAGACCCGGAGCAGTGGGGCCCAGATGCCGGAGAAGACATTTTGGGGCAGGATCACTCTACCCAGCACTCGTCAGGTCACACTGGGGAGGCAGCCCTTTCCTTCCGCTGGGTCCTGGCCCCATCTTACAGTCCACCAAGGGCCTACCTTCTCACTGTCATTTTCAGTGAATTTATTCAGAAGCCGGGTCCGCTGCTGCCCTCTCAGGTTCCGCAGGAGGGAAGCGAGGATCGAACAGACATGCTCTGGGTTGGGAAGGAGAAAAAGAGAACATGCTGTGATCAGAGCAGTAATTATTACCTCTCTTCAAGCCTGATCTGGTTCTATTGAGGAGGAATAAGTAGGCCTTCCCTGACTGCTGCTATTGATTAATAAGACAAGAACCTAAACTGTGTCAATGGAAAACTAAACTGATTTTCACAGACAGCACAAGAAATATATTCAAAGGGGATTACATCCCCAAGGACAACTTGAGCAACTGAATCAAAACTAAGTTAGAATTTCTGTTCTGCCTGGAATTAATTGAGTTCTATTGTCCACAACAGAACCTCAAACTAATCCCCCCCATTTACAGAAATAACCTGTGAACAGTGTATGAATACTAACCATGAGGGCAGCACGCAATGAACAAATAAGACATGTTCTATCATATTCTCAAATTATCTTAAAACTTTCCCAAGCAAATATCCCAGAATTAAATCAGAAATATGATGGGGTCCAAGAGCTATCACTTATATTCTGGTGCAGCTATAATCCTTACCTGTTTAAAGACAGCTGGATAATAAGTACTTCAAAATGATAACTGCTTTTTTTTCAGTTCATATAACCTATGGGCTTCTATTATGAGATACTATTATTCTAGCCAGGGCAGAAGAAGGTGATTGAAGGGTATATTATAGGCTTCAGCTGTTAAGAGGTTCTTTTCTTTAAAAATAGTTTTTAAAAATCAAGAATAATGACCTTGAAAAGGAGATGGCAGAGAAACGTTTATTTTTAAATAAAATACCTACAGTGTGGGCAACATATTCTGTTTTGAAAACTGAGCGAAGAACACGTTCATATGCCAAAGTTACTTTGAGTTCTCAAAAAGTCATCTGATTAGTAAAGTCACAAGGAAGAATTCTTATGGTAGCACAGATACAATTGTGTATTTGGTTTTTTCCATCACTTATATCAGAAGCATTCCTCACTACTTCATTTCCCCAATCTCCTAGTGCGAGAGTTATTCACCTTCTTCCAGCTACATTCACCTTCCTGGGCATCCCATCTAGTCCCATAGCTTTAAAGACCAGTTGCATGCGTGTGTGCCCAGCTGTGTCCGACTTCCTGTGACCCCACAAACTATAGCCTGCCAGGCTCCTCTGTCCATGGGATTTTCCTAGGCAATAATACTGGAGTGGATTGCCACTTCCTACTCCAGGGGATCTTCCTGACTCAGGGTTGAACCCGCCTCGCTTATGTCTCTTGCGTTGGCAGGCAGATTCTTTACCACTGCGCCACTTAACGTGCTGACTACTCCCAACCTCTACAGATCAGTTCTGTTCTCTGAACGCAGGTTCATGCATTCATCTGTCTACCTGCTCTCTCCAGTTGGTTGTCTAACAGGTCCTTTAAACTGAACATGTCCAAAACCAAGCTCCTGACCTTTCTCCTTAGACCTGTGCCCACAGTCTTATCCACTGAGTTAATGGCAACCATGCTCTCCAGCTTCTCAAGTGAAACAGCGGTGATACCCTTGATTCTCCTCTTTCTCACACGTCCCACAGAAACCTTGTCAGCTGTACCTTCAAATTACATCCAGAATTCCATCTCTTCTTACTGCTGCCCCCCCTCCCCTTCATAACTCTGGTGCACAGCACCAACATCTCTTGCTGGGAATACTCAACAACAGCCTGCTTGTGGGACTCTGCGTCCACCCTTGCCCCCTTCGCCTTGATCTCCATAGAACGATCAGTTAAAACAAAGTCACACTCTATCATTGCTCTGTGTAAACCCTCTATTACTGGCCCCAACTCACTCAGACTGAATGCTGTTTTCTAATGTCAGACATACTCCTGTCCTGGGGCCTCTGTGCTTACTGTTTTCCCTGCCTGAGATACTCCTCACCAGAATATCTGCATGGCTCAGTCCTCAGATCCAGTACTACTCAAACTGTCCTCTTCTCAATGAGGCTTTTCTTTGACCACCCTATTTAAAAACGAAAAGCCCCAATGCTGCCTATTTCCAAGTCTTATCTGCTTTATTTTTCTCTTCAGCATGCATTATCTTCTAACATGCTGTGCAGTTTGTTTTTTTACTGCTGCCCTTCAACTAGAATATGAGCTCCTTGAAGGAAGGGATTTTGTTCATTGATATATCCCTGGCCCCACAACAACGCCTGGCACATAATAGGTGTTTCAGAAATACGTGCTGAATGAATGGGAAGAAGGCAGGTTTTCAGTGCAAATTTTTGGTGGTAGTGGTGGGAGGTGAGGAGAACCAGACAAACAAACCACTCTTAAATTCTGGGTATTTTTCAAATGCCTTTGTATAGCTTTCACCTTTTGGACACAGTGCCTATTCCAAGCTCAGAGTAAGAGCACCTCTGCATTGGTAATATACTCATCAGTTACAAAATGGTCCTTAAAGATATTTTGCATTTGGGAATGAGTGGATGACTTTTTCCTAGGGAGCCATGAGTTTGAATAAAAGATCTCTCTAATCAGTAGATTCACTTTTTTAAGTATAAAGTTTTTCATAAAATATGCTGTAGAGAGAGGTATTAAACAGCTTCTCAAAGTGACTCCAGGGTCACCCCAATATCTTCCTGCTAACTTTTGTTGTGAAGCTTGGATTGAGGTGCTTTAATCTCCATCCTGAACAAAAGGAAGGGGAAGGGAACAGGAGTGGGGCAAGATGAGAAAAAACATCCTGAACCTAAGGTAAGGACAGTGAACCGAGATGGCTCAGCTCACGGTGACAAAGTAGAACAAGAAATGATGTCTTTGGAGGCTCATGGCAGGAAAAAAAACCACAAACAACTTCTGTGTATGTCAAGGGGAAAAGATTAGAGGAAAGAAGATGGGGTGGGGGGTGGGGGGAATATAATCAGTTCTGTAATCTTGGGCCAAACAACCGGATGTGGCTCTGATCTCTTCAGCTGGTGAACAGATGTGGGACAGGTCATAATAAAAGCAGTGAATTTTAACAAGCTTAGTTCTGAAACTTTGAAATTACTCAGCGTGACAACTGGTAACAACCTCCATGTATGTGTATATATATATGTATGACAATCTGACAACCATAGAGGAAGGAAAAAAAAGATTAGCCAGAGAGATCTCACAGATTATCTGGGGCCAAATCTCTTTTTGTACTGATAGAAAAATCGAGGCCCAGAGAGAAGTGACTTGTCCACATGGCTAACTGGTGAAAGAGGTAGAACTCCAACTTCAGATGACTCACTCAGTCATTCACTGACCACTTATCTCTGTGCTTGACAAGCACTTGGTGATCAGAGCTTCCAAACAACACAGTATCCCTAACCTTAAGGAGGTGCTTATTTCGTGGGGAAAACAAAACAAGAACTACAGTGCAGTGTGCCAAGTTTCATCACTAAGGTAGGCAGAGGGGATGGAAGGAGCACAGGGGAGGCATAACGGACCTAGAGGGATTCCCACTGGAGGTAAGGAACAACTGAAAATCATAAAAGCAAACGCAACAAAAAAGTCAAGGCTGACAACTAGGTAGAGAAGATAGAGCACTCAGGAAGAAGGAGCAATACATGCAAAGGCCAGCTTGGATGGAGTGCTATACACACACGAGGGAGGCAAGGCCAATCAGATGGGGAAGAGTCTGGAGAAAAAAGTCACAAAAATCCACAAATGAATTTTAAGCTGGAGACAGACAATACGAGATAAGAGTTTAGCTCAATCCTTGGCTGCTAGATTCCTTTCAGAGACCAAGATCAGGAAAATATTTCTCTTTCCTGATGAATTTTTAATTTACCTGAGTTCCTGCTTTGCCTTGGCTACCAGGAAGCTCAAAGATGAGTCTATGTTCAACTACAGGAATCAATTTTTTACAGTTGCTTTACTATTGATTCCTTCTGTCCTCCACCAATGAATTTTTAAAATCAAAGCAATGGATGCATCATTAATGATTATATAGTTATGGTTAAAAACCAAACTATACAAAAAGGTATAAATGTCCTTAACAATTATTCACTGAGCATGTACTAATACATTCCTCCCCCACTCCTCTCACTACCCCGTTCATCTCTTCCAAATGACAAAAAACTACTAAGTATCGTGTGTATATTTACAGGGGAGGGGAAAAAATGTATATACATACATACATACACACACACAGGTCTTCTCTTCATACCTTTCCATATCAACACATTTTTTATTTTAAATGGTTATGCACAATTTCACTTATTTATCATAATTTAACTAGTGTCCCCAATCATGGTTATTTTACATGGTTTCCAGTTTTGGGTTGTTTCGTCTTTGCTGTTAGAAATAATGCCACAATGAACATCCATGAACACATATTCTGACACTTACACCTTTATTTCTGGCATGGATACACTTTTGCATGGACCTAGCACTGGCTGTGGGTGAGTCAAAAGCTATTGACATACCTAATGTTGAAAAACTAAAAGAAAGCACAGATGGACTGACCTAGGGCCCTTGCTATTACAGCAGGAAGAGACGTCACTTCTACATGCACAGGGGTGCGGTGGGGGCTGGGTGGAGGAAGGGGATACTGAAGACAGAAACATACTGGTCTGTCTTTACTGTATATATTGTTTCCTAGAAGCTGGAGATAATTTGGTCTACAAAATAGTTCAAAAAGAAGCCCAAACTATTACCAGGCCAATTCAACTGAGGTATATAGATTTGCCTATAGTAAATAAAGGACAGAAACTCAGAAAAAAAAATTGTTTTTTTGAAAGACACTGACAAATGGTCTTCCAAGAAGGCTGTACCAATTGACTTTCACTCTCAGTATGTGTATGTATGTATATGTATGCATTGTACACATATAAAAAACTTTGATGATTACCTTTATTGTGTGGGAAGCATGCAACTTAGTAGGAAAAGCTTACATTTTGGAGTCAGACAACATGGTTTAAATCTAAGCTCCCACCACTTGCTCGAGAACGTGACATTAAGTAAGTTAACTAACCAGTATGTGCATGTAGGTATGTACTGTGTAACATGAACATACACATGTATCACATATACACAGAGAGTGGAAACATGCTTTTACATACATATTGTAAAAGAGTATCTGTTTTCTCATATCCTCTCTCATATTGGATATTATCCAACTTAGAAATTATGACAACCTGGTAGGTAAAAAATGGAATCTTCTTTTGATTAGCACGTTTTTGTTCTTGTTACGAATAAGGTCAAACTCCTTTTCTGATGTTTACTGACCATCTGTATTGCTCTCTGTGTGAACTGCCTGGCCTTACATCCTTTGCCAATTTTGATTTCTATGAGCTCTTTATGAATTAAGAATATTACCCTTTTGTCTTTTACACTGCAAATATTTCCCCTAGTTTGACATCTGTCTTGACAAATTCTTACTCAAAGCCAAGATTTAGCATCGCCACATTGTTTTGCTGTAAATTGCTTCAAAATCCTATCTGAAAGTAAAAGTAAGCAGGGTACAATAATAACTGTCACCAGTTGATTGTGTATCTATAACAGCAGGATTGAATCTGTATACAATATTTTCAATGAATCTTTACTAGTAAGCTATGAGAAAGGTACTACTCCCATTTCTGTATTATAATGCAGAATCCAACTGTCAGTGTGGTTAATCAACCTACTTAAGGTCATGTCCTTCAGAGAGTGGTGGGAGCTTAGATTTGAGCTCATGTCTGACTCCAAAATGTAAGCTTTTCCTAATAGGTTACATGCTTCCCACATGTAAAAGGTAATCCAAAGCTTTTAAAGAAGGAAAATAAGATCAGAAACTAAACTGTGCAAAGCCCAAAAAATGTGCTTCATGGGGGGCTCACTGAGTGCAAAAGATAGGCACTATGCAAATGTGGGTGAAGAAAAACTCAGCAGTTCAAACGAGAGGAAAATGAAGTGAAAGGCCATCTGGAGGTAAGATATGACCAACAACCCCTCTTTTCTCTTTTACTGAATCACTCTTTCCAGAAGCAACTTCTAGTAGAGTCCAAATAAAGAATGGAGCAGTTCTACAAAATACCGAACCAGAACTTCTCAATAATTCCCTGTTTCATCTTCCTGATTAAGATGGATGAGGAACTGTAAGAAAATGTTCCTTTTTTTGGCTGGGCCAAGCAGCCTGCAGGATCTTAGTTCTCTGACCAGGGATCAAATTCGGGGCCCAGTTAGCGGAATCCTAAGTTCCAAAGAATAGCAAGGAGAGATAAGAAAGCTTTCCTCAGTGATCAATGTAAAGAAATAAAGGAAAACAATAGAATGGGAAAGACTAGAGATCTCTTCAAGAAAATTAGAGATACCAAGGGAACATTTCATGCAAAGACTGGCTCAGTAAAGGACAGAAATGGGAGGGACCTAACAGAAGCAGAAGATATTAAGAAGAGGTGGCAAGAATACACAGAAGAACTGTACAAAAAAGATCTTCACGACCCAGATAATCACAATGGTGTGATCACTTAGCTAGAGCCAGACGTCCTGCAATGTGAAGTCAAGTGGGCCTTAGGAAGCATCACTACAAACAAAGCTAGTGGAGGTGATGGAATTCCAGTTGAGCTATTTCAAATCCTAAAAGATGATGCTATGAAAGTGCTGCACTCAATATGTCAGCAAATTTGGAAAACTCAGTGGCGGCCACAGGACTGAAAAAGGTCAGTTTTCATTCTAATCCCAAAGAAAGGCAATGCCAAAGAATGTTCAAACTACTGCACAATTGCACTCATCTCACATGCTAGCAAAATAATGCTAGCTGTCAAAATTCTAGATGTCAAATGCTAGCTGTCAAATGCTAGATGTCAAAATTCTCCAAGCTAGGCTTCAACAGTACTGTGAACCGTGAACTTTCAGATGTTCAAGCTGGATTTAGAAAAGGTAGAGGAACCAGAGATCAAATTGCCAACAACCGCTGGATCACTGAAAAAGCAAGAGAGTTCCAGAAAAACATCTATTTCTGCTTTATTGACTATGCCAAAGCCTTTGACTGTGTGGATCACAACAAACTGTGGAAAATTCTTCAAGAGACGGGAATACCAAACCACCTGACCTGCCTCTTGAGAAATCTGTATACAGGTCAGGAAGCAACAGTTAGAACTGGACATGGAACAACAGACTGGTTCCAAATAGGAAAAGGAGTACGTCAAGGCTGTATATCGTCACCCTGCTTATTTAACTGATATGTAGAATACATCATGAGAAATGCTGGGCTGGATGAAGCACAAGCTGGAATCAAGATTGCTGGGAGAAATATCAATAACCTCAGGTATGCAGATGACACCACCCTTATGGCAGAAAGTGAAGAAGAACTAAAGAGCCTCTTGATGAAAGTGAAAGAGGAGAGTGAAAAAGTTGGCTTAAAGCTCAACATTCAGAAAACTAAGATCATGGCATCCGGTCCCATCACTTCATGGGAAATAGATGGGGAAACAATGGAAACAGTGGCAGACTTTATTTTTTTGGGCTCCAAAATCACTGCAGATGGTGACTGCAGCCATGAAATTAAAAGACGCTTACTCCTTGGAAGGGAAGTTATGACCAACCTAGACAGCATAGTAAAAAGCAGAGACATTACTTTGCCAACAAAGGTCCGTCTAGTCAAGGCTATGGTCTTTCCAGTGGTCATGTATGGATGTGAGAGTTGGACTATAAGGAAAGCTGAGCACCGAAGAATTGATGCTTTTGAACTATGGTGTTGGAGAAGACCTTTGAGAGTCCCTTGGACTGCAAGGAGATCCAACCAGTCCATCCTAAAGGAGATCAGTCCTGAGTGTTCATTGGAAGGACTGATATTGAGGCTGAAACTCCAGTACTTTGGCCACCTGATGCAAAGAACTGACTCACTAGAAAAGACCCTGATGCTGGGAAAGACTGAAGGTGGGAGGAGAAGGGGACGACAGAGGATGAGATGGTTGGATGGCATCACCGACTCAGTGGATTTGAGTTTGGGTAGACTCCGGGAGTTGGTGATGGACAGGGAGGCCTGGGTGCTGCAGTCAATGGCGTCACAAAAAGTCGGACACAACTAAGCAACTGAACTGAAGTGAACCACTGGATGGTCAAGGAATTCCCAAGAGAATGTTCTTTGTATGTCTCAACAAGATGAGGTGTGGGGTGCTGGTGGCACAGAGAAAGCATCAGGAGCTGTAATTTTCACAGAAGAAAATGTAATAAACAGAAGAATCTTTTTTTTTTCTGGAACTAGATAATATTAACATACATGTCCATAACTCATTCCAGCCTGGAACAGGAGATACCCTGACCAATCGCAGTGGTACACTGAGAACAAATGACATATACATGTTTGCTTGGGATTTTTAAGTAAAGGACAGGTTGCCCATTTCAGGAGACCTGAATCTGCCTATGTTCTTTCTGTCTCTCTCTGTCTCTGAGTTTTGTGGCTGGCTGTAGGTCACTGGTGGCTGCCAGATAGGAAAATACTTCATCCACCCCAAGTTTTGTGCCTGTACGTGAGCACAAACACACACACATGGTTTCATTAGCCACTAATAAATGTAGCTTCCCTAGGAACAGATTTCAGCCCAAGGTGGTGTCAATTTTTCATGGACCGAGGAGATGGGAAGAGCTGCTGGCACAGAAAGCAGGGGAGATAACAGGTTTATCTGCTGGCCAACACCGCTCAGCTGCTCTGTCATTTCGACAGGATAAAATGGGGGTGAAGGATGGCTATGGAGCTGTCAACACAGACAGGGCAGATATGGTGGCTCCCACTGCAGAGAACAATCTCTACGGCAGGGCCCAGGAAGAGAAGAACATATGCACGCACACACACACACACACACTAAAGGAATCCACAAGGCTCCAGAGAGGGGAAGCCCAAGCAAATCTACACTTTGAAGTCACTAGGTAAGGAGGCAGAGATCCTGGTGGAGTATTAGAGAGCCAGCACTGAAACTGTACACCCATGTGAGTCCCTGCCTGCTGGGTGTCTTGCTCAACAGTCAGACAATGTGGCTGCCTCACACACTAACTAGTGAAACTGCTTTAGAGGGGTGGCTCTGGTCCATTCTTCCCCCAGATCAACTCTTCAGGGTCTCTCAAGAGTGATTAGCAATGGGTTAGATGCCTCCTTGGGTATATTAAAAAAAAAAAAAAAGTCGCTCAGTTGTGTCCAACTTTTTGCAACCCCATGGACTGTAGCCTGCCAGGCTCCTCTGTCCATGGGATTCTCCAGGTAAGAATACTGGAGTGGGGAGCCATTCCGTTCTCCAGGGCACCTTCCCTACCCAGGGATCAAACCCAGGTCTCCTGCATAGCAGGCGGACTCTTCACCAGCTGAGCCACCAGGGAAGCTCTGATGCATATGCAAGGTATAAGCCTTGGTATATGCAAGCGGGTAAAAGTTTGATTCTCTAGGGTCAGTGAGAATTATGTAATTTTCAGAGCGGAAAGGAGAATCAGAAATCTTCAGTTCAATTCCTCTCGGATTTCGAGTACAGAAACAATAGCCCTGATAAAGGATGGGATTTGCTTCTGGTCAAAAGTCACTTTCCAGGATACTGAAATATAAATCTGCCATTTGTAGCACCCCCCCCCCCCCACATTCTTTTCTTCTTAAAATCATGATAAACACTTTTGAGAATCTGACAAACCCTATGTATGCTATTGTCTCACACACACACCCCCACACACGTCACATTTCTATGGAGTTTCAGAGAGTTCTCATCTCTTAGGGATGTGGCTCTTTGGGTTAAGAACTCAGATAAGAAGTCTTTCCAGAATGGCACAACCAGACCATGGCTGTCCCTCTAACCAGCCTCTTACATACAGTGTGTGCCAATTTTGTAGAGAGTAAGATGGAACTGCGTTTCCCATCCTTATTCTTAAAGAAGAATGGTTCAAATCCCAATAGGCTAACATCAGCTCTCTCTGTGAGGAGAGCTACTCAACCACACAGGCCTATAAACAACTAGGTCTATCAGCGTCTACTGCTGAGAGGGACACTGATGAGACTAACTTCTGGGACCTCCTCCAGAAACGTCAAGTGAATGAATGAAGGACTGATGTGGGGCTTTAGGATCACACGGACTCGGATTCAAATCTTGCCTCTGGCACTCACTAGCTGGTTAAACTAAACCATGGCATACTGTTTAATTTCTGAGCCTCAGTTCTCTTATTTGTAAAATGGGGCTGTACCTTCTATTAAGTCCATTGTATCAAATGAGCCATGTGCACGGGAGGCACTCAACGGGTTTGAAACCCGCTGCACTGAAAAACGGCACCCACTCCAGTACCCTTGCCTGGAAAGTCCCACGGAAGGAGGAGCCCGCTGGGCTGCAGGCCATGGGGTCGCGAAGAGTCGGACACGACTGAGCGACTTCACTTTCCCTTTTCACTTTCATGCACTGGAGAAGGGAATGGCAACCCACTCCAACTCCAGTGTTCTTGCCTGGAGAATCCCAGGGACAGCAGAGCCTGGTGGGCTGCCGTCTATGGGGTTGCACAGAGTCGGACACGATTGAGGCGACCTAGCAGCACTGAGAAAGAGCATCACAAGAGATTCTCTCACCTAGGCACCTGCCAAAAGTGTCACCTTGCTACTTCCATGTTGCATCCTGATCACATGCTGGCCTTTGAACATGTTGCAATCAGCCTGGGTTATTCTAACTAGCTCCCGCTGAGAAAAATAGGAACTTAGATGGCTTGACTTTCTCAGCTGGTAGGGCTATTTTCTACAACTCGAGATTTGTTCTAACCCTAAAATGGAACAAGGCCAACTTCATTCAGACTCTTTAATCCCACAATACATTAAAATAAAGAGCTTTATGTGTGGTTGCCTTTATAGAAGCCAAATAATACAAGATTCTGGGAGGCCTGCGGATAGCCCTGAGGTGGGTGGTGGCTATTTACCAGTAAGCTGAAGGACATGGCACATCTAAGTAGAGATGGTCCTCTCTTTTAATAAAACTAAACATACTTTGCCATGGTAATCATTTGCCTTTTGATCTCGGTGCAAGAGCTGAAAACACAGCACATGATCTGCCGAGGAAATGAAAAAGATGTTCTCCTTTATGAGTTTCATAATCACAGACAACTAATCGCAGGGTACAAAGTAGTACATACACCAACCACTCCTTTACTCAAACTTCTGAGTGCCCACTATGTGCCAGGCAATGTACTAAACACTGGGACTGCAGAGATGAAGGAAGATGGTCCCCAATAAAAAAATTAAAAGTTGGAAAAAAAAAAAAGAGGTAATTAGCTTATTAGCAAGGTCAGGGAGGGGTGCAGATCAAGGATAAATAGACATACTGGACTATGGAAAGTGTACCCTAACCAATATTCTGATGGCCTGGCATTTAAATGTTGGCCCAGCAGGGCTCATGGGGGAATAAATTCAGGGCTGCTCTGCCTACCCAGCTTCAGAGCCTGCATCTCCTTCCAGCAGCCCAAATGGTTAAGAATGATATGGGTCAGACAGAGTTCTATTCTTAGGATGAAAATGGTCCCTGGACTTCAACCATCAGGCCCATGTCAAGGCAAGATTCTGCAGGGCCAGTTTAAAATTCCAGGCCATGCTGCAGAGATGCCTTTGTTTCCATGGAATATTTGAGGCCATTAGCTCTTTTGTTTTAAGGAAATCACACAGAAGTGGTCTTCCCTCATTTCTAAAATTAAAACCACTCTGTTTTATTGCTGAACCTTGCTGCCCACCTCCCCTCTGGGCTCCCCCAGATGGAGAGACATCCTGCTTTCTGCTAAGACTCTAGATGCAAACAGGATGTTTAAAATATCCTAATTAGATCGATCTTGATTTCAGTAGGGGTGTGCTGGAATACAGATTAATCTGTTCCATGCCTGGCACTGGCAGCTGAAGTAGCAGGAGGCCCTGTCAAATCAAGACATAACATCACACTCCTCTGTCTCTGTTATTATTTCTTTCCCTTTTTACATTTCATTATAATGGACATCTGCCTAGCAGGGGATGTGGTAACCCTAGAAGAGTCACGCGTGTGCGCTCAGCCACTCCAGTTGAATATTGCTGCAAGTCAAATCGAACATTTTTCTCAAGACAGATGGGTCTGTGTAAGCATCTATATATAGTCCCCTTTAACACATATACAAAATACATACATTCCTGTTCTTCGCAAACATTTGCTGAATCCTGGCAGGCACTGGGCTAGAGACTGGGGACTTAAACAGGCAACATTTACTGTAAACCTACTATGCGCCTATGTGCGCTCTGCATGTATTACTTTATCTAATTCTCACAACAATCCTTTGAAACGTGTTTATTATTCTCCCCACTTTACAGGTAAGAAACTAGAGACTCGGGAAAAAAAAAATTTGTCTCCCAGAGTTTCTCAGCTATTAATAACTAGGAAGTGACCTCATTAGTTCTACTATAATACAACTTGATTATTTTCCTCAAGAGTTAAAAAAAATACCCAGTAAGAATATTAAAAAAGCATTCAGCTTCCTTAGCATTACCAATAAAATCACGAGATAGTTTCATTTGATAAAGTTTTCAAAATACCTGGCGCCTGGAAGGCTGTGGGGAGGGGAGCTCCCCTGCACTGCTGGCCCTATTAATACTGTGGACGCAGACCACTCTTGCTGTGTGCATCTCCCCAACAGATGGTACGCTCCTCCAAGGCAGGGACCACATCTTATTCACTGCCACACCTTTACTGTCTAGCCTCGCGCCAGGCCTTCAACTCATACTGAATTTGACATCCTAACTAAACAGCATGGTAAGAGTTAGCTATCAGAGATATATCCGTATAAAAAAGAAATAATAACTGACTCCCTGACAGGGTCTGGATGAGCCAAACTCTGAAGGATGAGAAGGAATTTATCAGAGACAAAGGCGGGAACGGCATTCCAGACAAAATACAAGAGATTTAAAAGCACGGAGATAGCAATGGACATGACACGGGACAGGCTGCAGGGGGTGGGCGAGGAAGCGGCAGGTGAGGGAAGAGAGGTGAGCAAGACCCTCGCAGACTCAACTAGAGTCTGGACTTTATCCTGCAGGACCTACAGAATTGACAGAAAACAGGCAGCAGGACCAGATTTCTGTCCCAGAAAGATCATCCTGGAAGATGTGTAGGAATGTACACTGGAGGAGAAGCAGGATCAGATCCAGATTATCACAGAAACATATGTAATCAACAAACACAACATATTGCATTTGGGTATATCTAACAGGCAATTCTCCCTAAGCAAAACCTGAACTAGTTAATGATCTTTCAGAAAGAAGCCCAATTTTCCTGCCCCCTTTCTGGGGGAAGAAAGGAAGTGCAACATAAAGATCACCAGAGTAAAGAGATACGGGTTTCCAGTCCAAACTCAGAGGAAAATCTTCTATGTGCCTCTAATGACGTCTCTTCTCCACCTATTCTCTGCGACTCAATATCTGTGACTGTAAAAGGAAAGAAGTAGCTCGGAAGATAAACAAGGTTCTCCCTCAATTCAATGACAAGATTCTAGTTATCAAAAAAACATGAACAATTACCAAATGACCCAGCAACTCCACTCCTCAGTATCTACTCAAGAGCGGATGAAAACATATGACTAGAAAAAGACTTGCACAAGAATGTTCATAGCAGCTCTATTCATAATTGCCCCAATCTTGAAACAGTTTGTCAACAGGAAGAATGGAAAAAGACATCCACACGATGGACTACTACTACAACACCGGTGGCTCTCAAACAGTGTGCTGAGGGAAAGCTTTGCTCTGAAGAGAGTACGTTGCCTGAGGCCATGGATACGAGGTTCCAGAAGAGGTTACTTGATGGTGAAAAACTCAGAACAATAGATACCTTTGTGAAGTGGGGGAAGGGATCTGACTAGAAAGAGGCATGAGGGAACTTTCTGGTGTGGTGGTAAAGTCCTGTACCTTGACAAGAGTATAAGGAAGGAAGGAAGTGTCAGTTGCTCAGTGGTGTCTGACCTTTGCACTGTAGCCCGCCAGGCTCCTCTGTCCATGGGATTTCCCAGGCAAGAGTACTGGAGTGGGTTGCTATTTCCTTCTCCAGGGGAACTTCCCGACCCAAGGACTGAACCTGGGTCTCCCACATCACAGGCAGATTCTTTACCATTTGAGTCACCAGGGAAGCCCTGACAGAGTATGTATTTACTCAAATCCATCAAACGCTGCATTCAAGATAGGGGCGTTTCACTCTATGCAATTTTATTAAAAAACAAACAAAACAAACACCTGAACTCTAGGTTACTGATACTCATACTGAAGAACTAAGCATGAACTGTACTGATGCTTACTGCAATTTACTTCATGCATCAAAAAATCAAATGGGTGGATGAGAGATGGACAGACACATGACAAAGTGAACACAGTAGAATGTAAACTGTACAGTCTACAGGTGGTGGGGACATGAGCGTTTGCTGTACCGTTCTTCCAACTTTTCTGTATACTTGAAAATTTTCTTTAGGAAATGTTGGGAGAAAGGAGGCAAGAAAAAAAGAGAGATGTGAACTTGGAATATATTATAAATGATGAGATCCCTAAAGGCCATTTTTCCAAAAAGTGGCCTTTTAATATGTCTGTTGTTTGAGATTTTGAATGCATTTTCCATTGACACAGGCCCACTGAAACCCATTTAACCTGAAATATGGCCAAAATTAATTCAGTAATCTCACTTTCCAGTTGCAGTAAGATTCTACAAAGTGTCTAAGCATCTACTGAGTGTAAAGCAATATGACAGGTGTTGCTTTTTAAAAATTTACTTCCACTTTCCCATGGGATTTCTTTCTTGCCTTTTAGGGTTCTAGTAGCACAGTTTATAAAGTGTTTAGGTGCTAGCTTAACTAATTTACAGACTTGCATCTGTGGGAAAATATGCCTTACCGCAAGAAAGGGATATATGTATGCCCAAGAAATGCTTCTTTCTACCATACATTCTCACTACTTATTCTCAGAGTGGAAAACAAAAAAACAAAAAAAAAACCCCAAGGATGTGGCATCTAACACTCCCACTCAGGGCTTAAGCTGGAAGCATGAAGCTCCCAAAGTCTGAGGTTCATCTATCAGGGAAGGTCCGTATCTCAGATGGGCTGAAGGCGAGGGCCATGAAGCTCTAAATGCCTGCCACGTGCGTAAGCAACTGTCTCCTGTGGGAATGACTCGGTCTGTCGTTTTCTATGGCTACTACAAGGTGCTCTGTCAGTGGACCACCCTTATCACTCCAGCAGCGGCAGTGTGGTCTGAGGAAGGCGGCTGGTTCTGGGGAGCACCATGAAGGATGAGCTGGGCATCTGTGGCCTCAGATCTCTGAAGCAGCCTGGACAAGCTCTGCCCAAGACAAATGCTCTGTACCAAGCGGCAGCAACCTGACTGGTTGAGATTGCCAGCTGCCTACCCGATTTCTCCTCTTATTTCCTACTAATAGAACCTGTATTTATTTGGTAATATGCCCAGCTTAAAGAAACAGACAACAACAAACCAACCACCGCTTCCCTTACAGACTGTGTGACTAACTTTGGGTTAAGACTTAAGGTGAACTAGTACTTGGAACTTGCAGGAGGGGACATGTCCCCTCCTGCCTGTTCCCTCCTCTTTTAGCTCTCCTGTGGTTTGGAATACATAGCAACCAGAACTCTAAGAACCATCTGAGACCAGGAGGCAATCTTGGAAACAGAAGCCAGGCATTTTATAAAAAAAGGAGTGTGGGGCACATGAACAAGCAAACAACCCTGGCCCTGTGATAAGGGAATAGAAGGACAGAAGGCAGCTGGGCTCCGGAGGGCACTGTGAGGGCACAGTCCAGTCCTGCTGACCTCTGGGCTGACTTCGCGTGAAAGAAATAAAGCTCCATGTGTTCTGCAACTGCAGTTCCTAACTGATACACTAGTTCCTTCCCAGGAAGCCCAGAGAGAGACTGCATTCTGGATTTACCCCAAGAAAGCTGAGTGGACAGTCTCACTCATTTTTGGAACCAGCCATACAAGCCAGTGGGGAAAGTCCTAGAACAAGGAGTAACTGCTGGCAAAAAGGTACATTCCCTTCTTTTCATTTCACTGTCTTAAAGAACCTCCTTAAGACACTTTCCTATTATGTTCTGAAGAACCTGGCTGGCAGGACTGATACAACTTATACAACTTTTTTTTTTTTACTAAAAAAATGAACCCTCATCCATATAATGGCAGAAATAAATGCCTGGAGTTTCAGCGCCTCTGTCTCTGCATTCTCCCCAATGCTCAGAAGCAGCACTCACACCTGGCAGTATTCTGAACTGGTATGAGATGGCTCAGATGTATGGTTTCTGAATCATAAGCCTGAGTCCTTTGCTGATCCTGCTTGATGAAGCCATCTGAACGTCAGGGGTGACTGGTTACAGTGTCCTTTCCTTTAGCACATCACTTAGAAGTATTTCATCTAAATTAAAGGGACTCTGGCCAAGAAGCTCTTCCAGGGTTAAAAGGGTAGATTACAGAGTTACCACTCCTCTCCCCAACCACGCCCTACCAAAAAACCTTTAGATCCAAAAATGAGACAATCTCTGTGAATATTTGTGCTGTGATTTTTTAAGAGTCCTTTTCAATGGTCAGCTTACTGTATTCTCAGATAAGCCTAGAAGGTTAGGCAAGCACAGCAGAACCTTGTCACAGCATGGACTTGGGTACACACGAGGGAGAGCACATGTGCCAGAATTCTCTCCCACTCTCCCCTTCCTTCATCAGTGGTTTCTTCCCTATCCCAGTTTCCTGCTTTCCAAGGATCAACCTGCCCTGGCGCAGGAGAGCTGATCATCACAGCCCCAAAGTAAGGGAGGTATTTTCACGCTCCTCTCAGAGCCATCCCTGGATGCCTGCTTTAGATCAGAAATTCAGTTTAGGAAAAAAAAAAAAAAGACCTGTTTCCAGGGCCTTTAGGGAATGATCTAAACCTACCTCTGTACTACTTTCATCTTATTCACTAGTCCTGCCTTTGCACTCTTCAAACAACCACCGGCTCCTCCTCCCATTCTTCCCACGTTTTAGCAGCAGAGTCCTCCTTTAAGCTGCTGCAGCCTCACCAACAGTTGGGCTCCACACACTCTACCTCCAGACTCCAGGGCTTCAGCTGATTGCCACAGAAACCAGAAAAAACCTGCTCACAGACCCAAGGTGGCCTTATGTTCATTTTCTTGAAGTCTGACTTCTTAACCCTTCTTCCATCAGCCAGTAATACAGCAGTGCAAGTACTGAAGGAATTTCAGAGCTGCACTAACACAGCTCTTTCATTTCCAGTGTGAGACTAACGAACTGAACCATTCTGCAATCTTGCACAGACCAAAAACCACTGGGAAAACATGCAGTCATCTCTGCAAAAATGCTTCAGAACCATATTCTAACAGGTAGTAAGACTCAAAATAGGGAGGTGATAAAGGAACCTCACTAATCCCAAAAAAACAGTGCCATTTGTGAAGACTGATTTATGTTGTTTTACTAATAAGATATAATCAACAACTGGCTGCTATATGGAGTACTCTGCCATCATCATTTTCTCAAAAGCTAATTTTTCCAGATACTCAGTGCAACCATTTTGGTGGTGGTGGTGTAGTCGCTAAGTCGTGTCCGACTCTTGAGACCCCACAGACTGTAGCCCGCCAGGCTTCTCTGTCCATGGGATTCTCCAGGCAAGAATACTGCAGTGGGTTGCCATTGTTGGACAAATAAAGAACTAAGGTCCTGAAAGATTTACATCCCAAAGAATTAAGGGACTGAGAGATTTACGTCCCTTTCCTCATGGATCGTTTTTTTTTTTTGGCCATGCAGTTTTTATGTTCTCAGCTCCCCACCCAACCAGGGATTGAACCTGGGCCATGGCCATGAAAGCCTGGAGCCCTAGCCATTATGGCACCAGGGAACTCCCCAATGAGTCTTTCTTACAAGGAAAAAATACATTTATTAGTGTTATATGCCTCGTTACTGCGCTAGGTGCTTCACACACTCTTTCTTACTTCATGTTCATAACCACACTTGGAATGAATTACTCTCATTTTACAGATGAGGAAAAAAAAAAGGCCCCAGAGAGGTTATATGTCCTATTCACGTTCTCAGAGATAGTAAGAGCCAGAGACTGATCAGACTAGTTTTTTCCCACTACTCCTAATCTGCCGTTTTAGTGGTGAATTTCCTAGCACCCAATTTCTGAGGTACTTCTTAGCAAACTGAATTGTGAGAAATAAGCAGGGAGTCCATTTTGAACAAAGCTACTAATTGAATGCCAGTGTCCCTTTGCTTTATACAAAGCAGAAGGCTTCTAGGGGAAAAAAAAAAACAACTGACTTCAAAGTAATTTCTGTGAAGCAAATCCTACTTGTTTACCACTACAGAGCCCAAGATGCATTCCCAAGGAAAGAATCCCCCAGGCTGCTTCGTCATAAATATTTGGTAAAGGGGAATGATGGGCTGCCTTGGCAGATGCTGGGCACGGCTGCAGATTAGCAGTGGTGTGTCCTTGCCAGATCTCCTGGCAGCCCGGCTCTGTGCTCCTCCTGCTCAGTGAGACACCCCACCAGGACCACAGGGATGCTTCCTGCGCCTGGGGAGCCTCTGACCTCACTCTGGTGGCTCCTAGGAATTGTGTGTAAGAGAGAAGGACACATGCTAGTGCAGGGATTGGAAACCAGATTTTCTTCTCCAGCTTGGCATGAATAAGAACAGTAATAATCAGAAAGGCACGCTTCCTTTCTGGGGCTCAGTTTCCCAACTGTCTACTGAACAGTCCTCTGAGCTCTCAACATCTCTAAAAGTCTCCCCTCTTTGTCGGTGGTTCTCAATAGAGGGATGGGGTGGGAGGAAGATTCTATTGTTTGAAGTATTTTGCAGGTTTTCTGTAGGTCTTTCCCCTGGAAGAAGAAATGGCAACCCATTTCCGTATTCTTGCCCAGAAAATCCCAAGGACAGAGGAACCTGGTGGGCTATAGTTTGTGGGGTCACAATGAGTCGGAAACAACTGAGAGACTAAATAGCAACAAAAGACTGGGGCGGGGGGGAGGTCCTATTGGCATTTAATGGGAAGAAGCCAGGGATGCTGCTGAACAATGTACAGTGCCAGAAGGACAAGCCCCCTCCACCCCCGGGCAACAGAGTTATCTGGTCCAAAGTGGTAAGAGTGCCAAGGCTGAAAAACCCTGATATTAGCTACTTCTGCCTTCTAATGGTTATGAGGCTGAACTCATCAACAAATATTAATATATATATATATTAATATATCTAGCTTGAAAAATGCCTAAATCCAAGGCTCTCACTTCATATAAATTATTAATTTTGTAAATTAAAAATTCCATATCCAAGGTAAAATTACATGATATCTAGGGTTGCCTTAAAATACTTCAGAAAAAAAAATGTAAAAGGGGAATGAAATAATTTTGGCAAAATGTTAATCACTGAAGTTGGGTAATGGGTACATGTATGTGTTCGATGTATACTTTTCTCTACCGTTCTATATTTTTGAGAATTTCCATAATAAAAAGTATTTTCTTCTTCTGGTTGAATCTACTTACAGGGATATATAAAAATAAAAGGGACCTGCTCCCCCCACCACCTGCCAACACATACACAAAGCATAAGACACAGTCCTTGACCTGGCAGAGCTCACAGCTGAATAGAAACAAGCCCGCCAACAACCTCCACACACAAGGGATGCTATTTGGGAGCATAAGAAAGAAGTGAAAAGTGAAGTGAAAGTCAAAGTCGCTCAGTCATGTCCAACTCTTTGTGACCCCTTGGACTATACAGTCTATGAAGTTCTCCAGCCCAGAATACTGGAGTGGGTAGCTGTTCCCTTCTCCAGGGGATCTTCCCAACCCAGGGATTAAACCAAGGTCTCCAGCACTGCAGGCAGATTCTTTACTGTCTGAGCTACCAGAGAAGCCTGAAGAAGCATAAGAAAGGGACCACTCTAAAAACAGACATGGAAAACCAGGAAAGGCTTCAAGAAGGAAGCAAGATGGGAGGAAAGTCCAGAGAAAAACTATTCAGTTTCAGAGAGACGGGAGTAAAGAAGTGTCTCAGTTAAGGAAAGCAAGAGGTGTCAATACATGTGCATGCCAAGTTGCTTCAGTCTTGTGCAACTCTCTGTGGCTCTATGGACTGTAGCCCGCCAGCCTCCTCTGTCCATGGGATTCTCCAGGCAAGAATACTGGAGTGGGATGCCATGCCCTCCTCCAGGGGATCTTCCCGATCCAGCGTTCAAACCCATATCTCCTATGTCTCCTGCATTGGCAGGCAGGTTCTTTACCACTAGCGCCACCTGGGACACAGAGGAACTGCACTAGCTCAGGCTAAAGGCAGGTAATTTCAAGACGGGGACAGCAAGAGAAGGCCAAACGGCCAGGTCTTCTATATCATACTAAGGAGTCTAGATGCCTCCCTTGACCTGTATTAAGAAGCTCTTAAAAGACTGAGCAGCAGAGTCACATGATCATATTTAAAAGGAACTTGAGGCAGTTTATCTGTGTGTTTCAAGACTCTGGAAGAAAAGGGACTGGAGAGAGGCGAGAATTCCAGTAGTGAGTCAGGGAAGAAAAATGGTACAATCATCTGAGAAAGGAACTAAAAGGAACGAGGGTTAGTAGGGATGATAGGAATGACAAGAAGATTAAATTCAAGAGATAATTTATGATTATAACTGATGTCATTGAAAGAACTCCAAAGTAGAGATCAGAGAAGTTTGCCTATGGAGACCAAAATTGGGATTATCAGAGAAGAATGTACAAAAGGACTTTAAAAAAAAATCAAATGAATTTAGTAGAATTATAGATGATGGCCAAGGAAGAGGCTGAAGCTCCTTCCTTTCCCAGGTTTTGAAGATTTTAGGCACGTACAATAGGTATGATACTGTAGCTGGAGCATCTGCCGGGCTGGTTGAGGAGAAGGCTGCCCTGGTCACCCCTACTGGCCTTGACAAATACAGTCAGCAGTCTGGCTCACTAAGCTTAGTCTCTAACCACAACTCTGGAATTCTTGCCTTTTCCAGAGTTCCATCAAGTTCTTGGTTGCCATTCTATACGCCATTCCCCCCAGCTAAGAGTTCTTCTCTTTCTTGTTCATTTTGGACATTCCTACTCACTTCAATCTTTCTAGTCCCCTCAAGGAAGATTTCCAAGTGGACTGGAAGCCTGTTTCTTCCTTCAGTGCCTCCATCTGCAACCTGTACCCACCTCCTTTATAACCTTCAAAGTCTTATACTGTAATTATCATTTGCATGTTGCCTGGAAGGTGAGCTGCCTCCAGGGCACATGTGTTCCCAGGATCTAACACCCTGTCTGGTACTATCAGGTATTCAACAAATAATGGCTAAAGAACTGTAGAGTGAATGAACTCATGGAAGAGGTCAGTGGAGGATTCCTTTGGGCCACCTTACAAAGGTTTTCATAGAACTCCTAAGTGACTCCTACCTCTGGGCGAATACCTCAAGATGACCTCCTAAGTCACCAAAATATACTCAGATGTGATTAAGCTCATTTTAAAGCTTAATCCTGAGCTTATTACTTGTGACATGTCTTCTGTAGCCTGGAACTTTTGACAGAGATAAGACAGGCTGGGAATACTTGTTTCCAGAAGTACATTTTAAACAAAGGCCATGTTGGAAGGAAAACGCAAGAGGGCTAACATTTGTTAAGCACCTACTATAAGCCACAATGAATCCAAGAGGCAGATGACTTAGTGAGCTCACTGGGCAGGATGTCGATCTCATGTTGCCATTGTTCTAGTGTTTTGGAGCTTTTTCTGCTGTGTGGTTTTGTTGTGAAGCAAGCCTGCTTGATTTTGTGGTTAAGAAAACCTGCATTTTGAGTGATCATTACAGGGATCTTCCATACTTCTTTCTCTACTTACAATTCCCTAGTGGAAACAGTGTCAGACTTTATTTTTTTGGGCTCCAAAATCACTGCAGATGGTGATTGCAGCCATGAAATTAAAAGACGCTTACTCCTTGGAAGGAAAGTTATGACCAACCTAGACAGCATAGTAAAAAGCAGAGACATTACTTTGCCAACAAAGGTCGTCTAGTCAAGGCTATGGTTTTTCCAGTGGTCATGTATGGATGTGAGAGTTGGACTATAAAGAAAGCTGAGCGCCGAAGAATTGTGGTGTTGGAGAAGACTTTTGAGAGTCCCTTGGACTGTAAGGAGATCCAACCAGTCCAACCTAAGGGAGATCAGGCCTGGGTGTTCACTGGAAGGACTGATGCTGAAGCTGAAACTGAAATACTTTGGCCACCTCATTCGAAGAGCTGACTCATTGGAAAAGACCCTGATGCTGGGAGGGATTGGGGGCTGGAGAAGAAGGGGACGACAGAGGATGAGATGGTTGGATGGCATCACCGACTCAATGGACATGAGTTTGAGTAAACTCTGGGAGTTGGTGATGGACAGGGAGGCCTGGCTTGCTGCGATTCATGGGGTCACAAATAGTTGGACACGACTGAGCGACTGAACTGAACTGAACTGTGATTAACTAATTAGTCATCTACTTTGTCCCTTTACTCTGTCCCTATCGGTGTTATAGGGCTTCCCTCATGGCTCAGATGGTAAAGAATCTGCCTGCAATGTTGGAGACCTGTGTTTGATCCCTGTGTTGGGACGATCCCCTGGAGAAGGGAATGGCTACCCACTCCAGTATTCTGGCCTGGAAAATTCCATGGACTGTATAGTCAATGGGGTTGCAAAGAGTCGGACATGACTGAGTGACTTTTGCTTTCACTTTTGGAACTGTGAGAGAATTCATTTCTGATATTAGGGATTCCCTGGTGGCTCAGATGATAGAGTCTGCCTGCAATGTGAGAGACCCAGGTTCGATCCCTGGGTCAGGAAGATCCCCTGGAAAAGGAAACGGCAACCCACTCCAGTGGTCTTGCCTGGAAAATCCCTTGGATGGAGGAGCCTAGCAGGCTACAGTCCATGGGTCACAAAGAGTCGGACATGACTGAGTGACATCACTTTTCACTTTCATCCGTGTTATAGACCCCTGCTCCTCCAAGTGTGGTCAGAGAACCACCAGCAGCAGCAGCAGCACCACCTGGGAGCTGGTTATAAATACCCAATGTCAGGCCTCACCCACACCTACTTAAGCAGACTGTGTTTAAAAGGTCCCCAGGTAATCTGTCTGCAATAAACATGGAGAAGCACTGTTGGAGATGCAGTATATCTGGTATCAGTGAAGTTAATTAATGTGCCTAAGGTTACTGTGATATTGTGATTTATAATAAGAATTATTATATTTGGTCTTTGTCCCAGTTTCTGGCAAAGAACTCCTAAAACCCTTGGAATTTCCTAAGTGATGAAAGTCATAACGGTGTCTCTTGTTATGTTAATGTTATGTTGCTAAGAGAACCCACCAAGATATTAGAGTGATTAGAGAGTTTCAACTTTCAGTCCCAACACCAGACCTGGGAGGGGAGAGGGGTTACAGATTTAATCAATCACAAACGGCCAATGATTTAATCAATCACACGTTCATAATAATAGCTCCATAAAACCCCAAAGGATGGGGTTTGGAGAGCTTTCCAAGTGCTGAGAGAGTAATGTGCCTGGACAGGGCATGGAAGCTATGTGCCCTTTCCCCACATTTTTCCTTTACATCTTATGTTTGGCTGTTCCTGAGTTACATCTTTTTATAATATAGCAGCGTGCGTGTGTGCTAAGTCGCCTCAGTCATGTCTGACTCTGTGGACCCTATGGACTGTAGCCTGCCAGGCTCCTCTGTCCATGGGATTCTCCTAAGAATACTGGAGTGGGTTGCCATGCCCTCCTCTAGGGGATCTTTCTGACCTAGGGATCAGACCTGCATGGCAGACAGGTTCTTTACCACGAGCACCACCTGGGAAGCCCAATATACAGGTAAGTAAAATGTTTCACTGAGTTCTGTGAGCTGCTCTAGCAAATTAATTGAACCCAAGGAATAGGTCGTGGAAACTTCTGATTTATAACCAACTGGTCAGAAGTATGGGTAACAACCTGGACTTTAGAGCGGTGTCAGAAGGGAATGGGGTGGTCGTGTGGGGCAAAGCCCTCAACCTGCGGAAATCTGCCGTTGTCTCCCGGTCTACAGAGTCAAAACTGTAGTGAATTCTAAGACAGCCTTCTGGTGTTCCAGAACTACTTGTTGGTATGAGGAAACCACCCCCACCTCTGCCTTGGAAACCGAGCCTCAAAGCACCTAGTTTAGTTACACAACTGGTATAAGCTGAGATTTGAACTCACACCTGCATGTTCTATAAGCTTTCCCCCATACACTGCTATTAAGATCTATGCCAAGCTTACGACTTAGAAAAACACATCTAACTTACTAGAAAATATACAGAAAAAAACCTTAGTATAACAAGATTTATCATTTCAAAAATTTATGTTGACATTATAAAAAAATTTTCACATCCCACATTACAGAAATGCTCCCCCTCCCACCACTCACCTCCTACTTAATACAAAAAAACTTAGTAATAGAGCTTTTCTGCCTTGCCCTGCCATGCCAATATTATAAATTTTCCTATTTATTTCCAGAAATAACTAAAGGTTGCTTTGATGATTAAATCAAAGTCATTTAACTCTGGCTTTCAGATATCTCCTTGAGAGACTTAAAGCACAGGATCACGAACATGGGCTTTGGGTTCTAGCAGCTGCTGCTGCTGCTACGTTGCTTCAGCCGTGTCCAACTCTGTGCAACTCCATAGACAGCAGCTGACCAGGCTCCCCCGTCTCTGGGATTCTCCAGGCAAGAACACTGGAGTGGGTTGCCATTTCCTTCTCCAATGCATGAAAGTGAAAAGGGAAAGTGAAGTCGCTCAGTCGTGTCCGACTCCTAGCAACCCCATGGACTGCAGCCTACCAGGCTCCTCCATCCATGGGATTTTTCAGGCAAGAGTACTGGAGTGGGTTGCCATTGCCTTCTCTGCAGACGTTCATTTAAACTGTGCACAATTTGAGAAAGTACTTTACTTCTTGGGGGCTGTTTCCTCAGCAGTAAAGCAAGCTAATGATATGGCACACAGCGCTGATGGCAGGGATAATGACATCATGGATAAACTGGAACACAGCAAACACTTAATAAATGTGAGGCGCCATCGCAGCCATCATTGTCCATGGTAACCTCAGACTGGCTGGTACATCATCAGGAGAATCAGCCTGCTAACGAGGCAAGCAAACATTGTTATTCCACAAGTTCGCCAGCCAGCAGGCATGCTTAACAGAGACATGATTTATTAGTAATCAATACATTTAAGAAAGTTGTAGGCATATTTTTAGTGATTATCAAAATGATACGCTTAATTTATTTTATGGTAACCCTGCAGCAAACATGGAATAAATTAACCATCATCTTCTTTCTACTTTGGAGCCAGAGACAAGGGAGAAAAATGTTACAAGAGGGGAAAAAAACGTAAGGGATGTGTTAGGAAAAACGCCGCGGGAGGAAAAAAGCCGCCTCTAAGGACCGGTGGTAAAGGCCTTTTATTAAGCGTCGCTCTCGGGCAGAACTCCCGGGGGCTGGTGAGTGAGGAGACAAAGGGAGTCTGCAAGGTATGAGGGGTGGAGAGGGGTTTTATAGTCCGGGCCGGGTGTCCAGGCCAGGTCTTTTCATATAAGGAAGAAAGCGCGGGCTACAGCGGTGGTCAGTGTCCGAGGGCTCTATGTTGGTACCTGATTGGACAAGGCTGCAGGGGGCCAGACCCTGGAAGTTTAGCCAGCCTCCAGAATTTGCCTTGCAGCACTTTCCCGGGGGCATGCCCTGACCTTTCAGGATGTAGAAGAGACAAGGGAGAAACACTGAATGTAATATATACCAGTACCACGGCCATACTGTACAGGGGCAAAAATCTTACAGTATACGAAGCACTTCCCCACGCCTTATCTTATCCAGTTCTCACACACTGTAAAATAGTATAATCTCCCTCTTTAAAGGTGGGGAAACAGAGGTCCAGAGAGTAAATGACTTGCCAAAGTCACAGAGCTGTGGTACAAACACAAATCTAGACCTTGTGAACCCAACCCAGGTCTCCTTTGTAATAGGCTAAGCAAACAGAGATGCTTAGCCTCAGAAAATTACCCCATGATGGTTCACTGCAAGGTTGTCCAGCCCCAAGCCCAGACTGACCTCCCCAGCTCAACACAGAGATCCTTTAATAAACCTGCATCTTAAAGAGAAAAGGTCTGCTTCTCCTTAACCTGATACCTGAGAATAATTTGTGTTTGGGGATCCTTTGTTTGGCTACCAGAAAAGAATATTCAACATCTTTTCAATCTCCTTCTTATGCTAATTACAGTTCATCAGCACCTGGACACCCACAAGCAAAATCAATCTGACTATAAAAGCAAGCCAAAGCCATTTTCTTACCATAAAGAAAACAAACAAGTAAGGCTGCAACATGATGAAACACACAGAGCCATTTCCCCAGCAACCTGCAAGCTGCTGTGTATAAAAATCACATCCAATATCACAAGAATCCAGGAAGGTGGACACTAACAAACATTTCACACGTGTATTCTTTATGAGCAGTGAAACGCATACGGGTCTATTTTCAGTTTATCTCCTTCTACACTATATCCGCTGTTAGATGCCAACATGTATAACACCTTAAAATACTCGTACATTTAAAAAACATTTGAAAGGCATCTTCACTTCTCTTAGAACCAAGTGAACTGAGATGCATTAGCCTTCAGTCCACACCTCCTTTCCTTGCCATACTCAAGTCCCAGCACATTCACAACTTGAAAGAACCAGCCTCACCATCCAAGCCCAGCTTATCCTTTCCAAAATGCCATCACCTCTACAGCCTAATCATTTCACATGAAATCTATCCTGCCTTCTAAAATTATACAGTCCAGCTTCCTAATTGTATTAAAAGACTCACCCCTGTCAAGTATGCCCAAAACACACTGAGTAAAAACAGGTTACAAAATAGCATATACACCATGCCTCCAATTATACAAAATTATATTCACATATATTCAAGCCCCATCCCTAACGCAGATGTTTGAATGGAGAGTGTCCATGATATTTCTAGTGATTAACTCCCGGTGGTAAGATTGGGAGTGATTTTTTTTTTTTTGGAGTGATTTTTACTTTCCCTCCTTTCTTTTCCACAATGCTTGACTTTTCTACACTAGGTTAATTATTCATACTCAGAAAAAGTAATAAAGATATATCTAACAAGCCTTCCCCTAAGATCCACCATGTTAAGAATCTTATTTTGGCCCGGAGAGAAAGTCAAAAGGATGCTCACCAAGGCTTATGCTCTGAGCATTTTAGCCAGTGAGTCTCAGGACTAACTGAGCAACAGTCTCTGGAGCTTCTAAAAATTACAGAGGTTTAGAATTTTGACCCTTAGAATTCCTGGGGGTGGGGCCCAGGCATGTGTATTCTGTTAAAGCTCGTCAAGCCTTACTCACCATCGGTGAGGGTTGAAAACCACAGATTCGTGTCTCATTCTCCAGGGAGCCAACAGAGGGAGAAAACAGGCCAGAGTGCTGAGTGAAGGGTTCAAGGGCAGACAACCGCAAAGGAAGCAGACTGCAATGTGTAGGAACAGAGACTGAAAGCTGAAGCAGTGCTGAGCCTCAGGCCTGAGAGGCCTAAAGAGAAGAGACTATCGGGGGACAGATACCCCCGAAAACTGCAAGCCAAGAAGAGGTGAACAAAGTGTGGCAGGGCGAAATGTTTGGAATTGAGAGAGTTACTGCAGTACTGGGTGCAGGACCACTGATGACAGAAAAGAAATCAAAAGGCAAAGATAGCACGCAGTAGTTTAAATCAGGCCCACTACTACTGGGCAAGTTCTGACTTATGATTAAAAGAAGAATTAGAAGAGGATTCAATTTTCAGAAACCATAGAAAAATCTTAGCTTAAAATCCTAGTAAGGCCATGTACTAGCTGTGTCTTTGGAAAATGACAACTTCTTTATGCCTCAGTCTTCTCACTTGTAAAATGTAGGTAGTAATACATGGCTCACAGGGCTCTTGTGAGGATTGGGTGAAACGATATAATGAATTGTTTTTACCTGATAGGCTTTTGCCTACCAGAGTACTCAACAAAAAAAGCCCCCAAATAGTAACATTAAGAAGCATATCATGGTAAAGGTGTGAAGAGCCGACTCACTGGAAGAGACCCTCTCTGATGCTGGGAAAGACTGAAGGCAAAAGAAGAGGGCAGCAGAGGATGAGACGGTTAGAGAGCATCACCGTCCAATGGACGTGTTGTCTTTGTTCAGTCGCTCAGTTGTGTCCGATTCTTTGTGACCCCATGGTCTGCAGCACTCCAGGCTTCCCTGTCCTTCACTATGTCCCGGAGTTCGCTCAAACTCATGTCCATGGAGTCAGTGATGCCACCCAACCATCTCATCCTCTGTTGCCCCCTTCTCCTCCTACCCTCAATCTTTCCCAGCATCAGGGTCTTTTCCAATGAGTCGGCTCTTTGCATCAGGTGGCCAAAGTATTGGAACTTTAACTTCAGCATCAGTCCTTCCACTGAATATTCAGGGTTGATTTCCTTTAGGATTGACTGATTTGATCTCCTTGCTGTCCAAGGGACTCTCAAGAGTCTTCTCCAACACCACAGTTTGAAAGCGTCAATTCTTTGGTGCTCAGTCTTCTTTATGGTCCAAATCTCACATATATACGTGACTACTGGAAAAATTATAGCTATGACTATACAGACCTTTGTTGGCAAAGTGATGTCTCTGCTTTTTAATACGCTATCTAGGTTTGTCATGTCTTTTCTTCCAATGGATATGAATTTGAGCAATCTCTGGACGACAGTGGAGAACAGAGCAGCCTGGCGTGCTATAGTCCATAGGGTTGCAGAGAGTTGTACATGACTTAGCAACTGAACAACAACACAGTAAAGATTACGTGTTGAATTTTAATAAACCAGGTTATTATAAGCCAGGTTTAACAAACCACTTAATTACTGTCTAGCTCCTAAGTTATTCCTCATTTTGGCACCATCAAACGCTAAAGAAATAACCTATAAAGGTTTGGCTATTTCTTAACTGCTGTTTCCACATTCCTGGTATTGGTTTTACTTCTGTAAAGGAGATATGCTGCATATTAAACTGTTTCTATAAAATTTAATCAAGATAATAAATGAAAACTAACAGAGTCATATTGACAAAATAATAAATGTACCAGTGGAAAATTCTATATCCAAAATAAGAATTCAGCTAATGCTGCCACCGAAGAACTAAGTTTCTCCCTGGCAAAATGAAAAACGCAGAAGAAAAACAGTGATGAATGGTTCTCTTTCATCCTTTCCACCCAGGCCCTCAATATAAAAATTGAATTTATGCTAAATTAGCTGAAATAGTCAAAACAATTAAAATTAGTACTATACCTATGACATATAAAAATTGGGGGGAGGCTTTTTTTTTATTATAATATAAGAACAGCAATAACTATCAATATAAATGAATGCTTACTATGTGCCAAGTACTGTCTTAAGCACCGTACATGTACTAACTCAGTCAATCCTCACAACAGCTCTGCAGTCCTCCAAGGTCTGGCTTCTGCTTAACTAGTCTAATCTTCTGCTCCATGTTCTTCTTACCAAGGGCTGGTGCCAGACTGGTCTCAGAGGGTACTCGCGGCAAGCTGAACAAAGTACAGATCCACCAATATTATGCAGACTGGTGGAATCAGAAACTCTGAGAACATGTCCCAGAAGGCTACATTTTAAACAAGTTTCCATATGATTCTGAGGGGCAGCGAGGTTTAAGGCTCACTGTAGCCTGTGCCTCCCATGTTTTATTTTATACATGCTGCTTTTTTACATTTAACATTCCTTCACCTGGCTAACTCAGACCTAAGTTGGCTCAAGAGCCACACTGCTAAGGTGGAGCTGTTTCTAACCTCCATCTGTTCTTCTACCACCTAGAAGTCCCTGATCTGTGCTCTCTTCTACCATCCCCCCTTGTACTATAAACACAGGTTTCCACGTCTCCCTAACTGGACTGTGAGCTTGTTCACCTTATCTACAGCACCAAGCCTGGCACAAAGAAGAGCTAGTGGTTTGTTTGATAAAAGAATGAATGAAGCCTCACTCATCTACCTTTAGGGCTCTTCTCCACAGAGCATCAAATGGAAAGAGAAAAGTTTAGTACTTCATTCGGAGAAGGCAATGGCACCCCACTCCAGTACTCTTGCCTGGAGAATCCCAGGGACAGCGGAGCCTGGTGGGCTGCCGTCTATGGGGTCACACAGAGTCGGACACGACTGAAGTGACTTAGCAGCAGCAGCAGCAGCAGTACTTCATTCAAGATGTGATAAATTTTGACAGGACCATCACAACCAGGATTATACCTGAGAGTCCTGATTGGTAGGCCATCACGATAAACTGGCTATCTCATCACTTGGTAGCTCTTGTTATGATCCAGCCTTCCCACATATGGAGTCCTGGTCCACAGCTGGGCTTCAAACCCACAAAAGTCAAGAAGTCTGCACCAGACATGTAAATGTAAATGTGAAAACTGAGAGAAGGATGACTATTTTTGAAAGGAAGCTGATACATAGTAACTATTTGACCATTTAGTAAATGTCTACTTGCTAGAGACTTATAGGATGCTCATGATCATTATTCTTCCCACAACAATTTGAGGAAGGTATTTATCTGGCTTGTTGACTGAAGAGGAATTGAAGATCTAGAAAGAATAACTTCTCTAAGGCCACCAGCTAGTTTGGGGGCAGAGTTGGGATTTGAAGCCAGGTTGTCTCCTGCAAAGACAATCCTCCTTTTCCCTACACTCTGTTGCCTCTGGGTACCAACCAGACCACCAATGGAGCCACCCTGGTGTTAGAAGCTTTAGAAGCAGACTAGGCTCAAATTCTGCTTTGCCACTCACTTGTTGAAAGGTATTTGGTAATTAACAAACTCTCTGAGACTCATCTATAAGAAGATGATAGAAATACCTAATTCATACAGTATATACACCTATAAAACCCTTGGTATATCAGTACAAGGGGCTTCCTAGGTGACTCAGTGGTAAAGAATCCACCTGCCAATGCAGGAGACCTGGGTTCAATCCCTGGGTCGGAAAAATCAGATGCCCAATAAAATGAGAGCTGGCCATGACCTTCTTCCCACAGAAGGGCAGGAGCAGTTTCCAGGACAGTAAATATATCCGCTGTTTTACTGTCTCCCTCAGTGGCAAACTGCTACGCTGTGCTCTACTTGAGAAAGGCCTGTGGACTGTTACTCCTTCATGTGACTGGAACCAGTTAGCGAACCAGCTGTGCAACACTCAGAATCATTCCCTGAAGCCTGATGAGGAAGCCTTAAGAGGAACCCCTTAAGTCCAAACACATTGCTTATTTCAGCATCCTTATGTTTTGTCATCTGAGGTCAGCAATGAGACAAGTAGCTGGAGGGAGAGAAAAGAAATGGATCCAGGAACTATTCCGTTAGAAGGTTTTCGAATGGCAACAAAAAACAACAGCCAGACATTTCCATCCTTGTTTAACATAAAAGTGCCTGTTAGTGGATGGCTTAATGCTACTCTTAAAATTAAATACCATTTACTCTTCACGTGCTCATTGTTCTGAGCACAATAACCAACTCTGGGATTTTCAAGCTTGAGGAACACATAAAAAAGTGTGTGTGGGGGGGAAATCTTTGAATTCTCTGTTTACATGATATGGAGAAGTGGGGATCTGGGGCTCCCCAGTAACATCCTCTATGGGGGAGGTCTTGTCTCATTAAGACTGGGATGTTCACATCTACTCCTCTAAATGGCAGACTCAGAGAGGAAAAGGATTTTATCTGGAGGGTACTTTTAAACCTACCAACAGAGGGACTTCCCTGGTGGTCCAGTGGCTAAGACTCCAAGCTCCCAAGTGGCTGAAGAGGCTTGGGTTTGATCCCTGGTCAGGGAACTAGATCTCACATGCCGCAACTAAGATTTCACAGGCCGCAACTAAAGATGTTGTGTGCCACAATTAAGACCTGGGGCAGTCAAAATAAACAACAACAACAAAAACTACCAACAGAGTAGAAAGAAGAGGAACACAAATAGGAAACCTACTCACATCCCAGCCACTAGTGTTAGTGAAGCAGGCACTATGTTAAGCAGTTGATCAGTATTATTTCATTTAATCCTCACATAGCAACCTTATAAAAAGATAGATTTCAATATTATCCCAATTTTACAGTTGAGGAAATACAGGCTCAGGGAGGTCAAGCAACATTCCCAAAGCCATAAAGCTAGTAAAATGACAGGACCAAGACACCAGCTCAAGTCTTGTCATGTACATGTGGGGAATATTAAGAATTAAGCATGGTGTGTGATTTCTGCCTTGGGTGGTGGAGTAGAACTGGTGCCATTTACCAGCATAGGAAAAGCAAAAGAGACCTGGAAGGAATGAGTGTGGTTTTGAATGAGCTGAGTACCTGGTGCAGCGGTCTTCTGGTTAACTAGCTGTGTTGATTACAGCCTGCAAGAGAGACAAGGCTGAAGACTTGGGAATCAGTGGCAAACAGATAGAGGTTAAAGCTGCAGGTAGCAGATGAGATCAAGGAGAGCGTGAGGAACTAAAAAAAAAAAGAAAAAGAATTGGGGGACTACACTGCCAATGCATGTGAAAATAAATGCTTGAGGGACAGGCTGAAGCAAAGGATCTGGAGATGGAACCCTGGGAAACCCTATTATCCTGTCACATAACAAGCCTGTTAAATTTTGGATATAGTATGAGGCCCTATAAAATGAAAAGTTGGCCCTAAACAATGCCATGCCATTACCATGGCCCACAATGGACACGATACAAATATTTTTTTGCCTGTGCTGGCTAAACTCCCTTCTTTTCTGACTGCAGGAAAGCTTTTGCTATTTCCCTCTTCTAACCCTGGTAGGTGGTGAGAGCTCTGGTCTGCAGTTCCTCACTGTCAGGAGCCTGTAAGTACCAGGCAACTGCACATCTTCTGACTTGAGGAGTCCCCCAGAATCACTTACAATTCTTTGCAGATGACAGAAAAATATTCTTTAAAGCAGTGACCTGTTCTCAACTGCTGTCATTGTTGATGAGCTAAAATGTGCACATATGCCTACCATGCACACGGCACACCTACACACTGCTTGGTAGCTCACCCCCTTAAAGCTTCTAATAGCCTCCAGGGGAACCATGTTAAAACAGCGCAATTAACTAGAACTGCTATAAACTCAATAATTCACCTACCTAATGAAGCAATACATGGAAAATTGGACCTATTTTAATAAGAATTTTTAAAAGAGACAAGAAGTAAAGGTCAAATGCCATTTCTGGATCCCAGCTCTTTTCTTCTTCCCTCATATTCTGAAGCAGTTAATTCCAAGGAGACAACATATACTGTGCTATTCTCTATAAAACCAAGGCGGCAGCCAATCATGCTATTATACCCAAGGGCAAATTTTTTCTTCCCAACCCATCCCCCAAGCTAAGTGCCTCCCCTGATCTACTTCAGTTTATTATGTGAACCTGAATGGATTTCAATTACAATAATTCTTTTCCCTCTTCATCCCAACTCACAAAAGAAGAACTACATTCCCAGCAATTCTAGGTTATAAGGGTGGTCTCTGCTTCTTCCCTTCTCTCTCTAGAGTCAGCTTAATCTAGAGACTGTCCTCTCTCAAGCCCTCCTGTGGCCTGGGGAATATGAAACATGGTTGTTTCTATGTCACTCCTCTATTTAGCAAGTCATGACTCCTGACAGTCCCGGCAAGAATGAGTCTGCCCATTCTCTAGAGGCTATCACATGGCAATTAGACTGCAGGCCAATAAAACCCACACTCTCCCAACCTGGGGTGTGGGCAGTCTCTTTGCCTGGCTTCCCAGTGACCTAGAAGAATGAGTATGTGTGACTAAGGCCAGGGCAGGCAGAACTGGAGACAGATTTAGTGGAGAACTTACACTTCCTGAAGTGCCGACTGTATTCTAGAGTCTACGCTAAGTTTGTATTTGTCACTTCACCTGACTCTCACAACCGCCCTTGGTAGTAGACCTAGCATTTTACAAAAGGGGCAAGAATTCGCTGGAAAAGACCCTGATGCTGGGAAAGACTGAAGGCAAAAGGAGAAGAGGGCAGCAGAGGATGAGATGATTAGATAGCATCACTGACTCAATGGACTTGAATTTGAGCAAACTCGGGGAAATAGTGAAGGACAGGGAAACCTGGAGTGCTGCAGTCCATGGGGTCGCAAAAGAGCCGAACACAACTTAACAACAAGGCTCGGAGAGTTTAAAAATTAACCCCGTGGATAAGCAGTGGATCCTTCTGTACCACACCAGGCTATATTGCTATCATATGAGTTTTGGAAAGTTTTGAGAAGTGACAGGGCCTGAGACTGGACCAGGATGAACTTAATCCTGAATTTGACAAGAAAGGGAAGCTTACAGGACAGCCGTCCAGAGGTTCTGGACAGGCAAGCTGACTCCCAGCCCACAGTGCTTTATTAGGAGTTGCTAGATTACCAAAAGGAGTTTGTCATAGGGTGGCATCGCCTCTAAGGAAGTTATATCCATGACGGGGCTCTGAAAGGCACAGCTCTAAAGGAGAGGAGAGGAGTTCTGCCATAATTTCTAAGCACACGAGACAAAGAGAAACTTAAGGCTAGGAACCCGTCTTGGTTTTGCTTCTAAACAAGCTGGGAGAAAAACCACTCGCCCCAGGGGCATGATCAACAACCATCAACTGTACTGACTCAACCCTGCAAGGTTCTAGAGAGCCCCAAATCCATGTTTGTCTTTAATGAGCAGTCTTTTAGGGAAGCAATTATCCATTCACGCAGCCCATAAACATACACTGTGCATCCACCACGTGCCAAGCACAGGGCTAGGCCCTGGGATCCAGAGTTGACAATGTTATCAGTTCCATAATCTTCAGGGTTATGAAGTCAAAGTCCAGGGTCCAAGCGTTCACTTCCGAAGAGGTTCTATTCTAGCCCTGGGGCTCATGTTATGTTTCCCTGAGCAAGTGACATCAAAACTGAGGACTTGAAGGATGACTGAAAGGCAGCCAAGTGCACAGGTCGGAGAAAATTGTGAAGAAGACGGAGGCAAGAGCATTGTAGAAACCCGGGGCTGGGCATGTTCGCAAACACTCCTGATGCTGGCGGCTGCTGTGCTCCGCACACACACCTGGTCCACTTGCTTCAGGAGGGTGAGCATGTGCAGCGTGACCCAGGAGATAGGACCAAGAAACCTCGCACAAGGCACCCCTGCCTTGCCCTGCCTGCATTCTCACCCTGCCGCTCACGGCCAGGAGCAGAGGCAGCTAGGCGGGGCGGGAGAAGCGCCGGGGCTGTGTTTCCTCCTCGGGGTCCACTGCTCTTTGGGTGCCGGTGTATTCAGGATGCAGGGCTCATCCTCCCCAGCCCATTATAGTCCAAACATGCCTTCCAGGAGCTGTCTTCCCAAGCCATTGCCCTCACTAATACAATGTTATCAAATTCCTAATGCGGGTACTCTAAAGCAAATGTACTGTTACCAGCACGCCACCGGGCACATTTTTCAGAAGGAAAACAGCTGCTCACTGAATCTGTCACTTGTCTTCTCAGCGCCACGCACACAACGCAAGAGCCTGCGAAGGGCTTGTTTTCCTTCATTTTCTTCAAGCGTGCTCAAGGGGCAGCAAGCACCAAGCCTCTCTGTTCAACCCAGCAGGTCAGCCACACACAGTCCTTGAGGAGTTGCCTGGATTACAGGACAGAGCCTTGACAACCAGGGCCTGTGCCTCGGGATCTTACCGATATCAGAGCTTCTATTTCACTAGTCTAGTTTCCGCATCTTACAGAACAGGAAGGAAAATGCAATCCAGAGAAGTTAAGTAAAGTGTCTAAAGTCACACAGCTACTTAGCTATAGAATCACAGCTTGGTTCCTTCCTCAGTTGATCTCCTCATCTAAAGAACAAGGATACCACCATCTATTTCATGAGTTGTGAGGTCCAAATGGGGCTTCCCAGGTGGAACTAGTGGTAAAGAACCCACCGGCCAATGCAGGAGATATAAGAGACATGGGTTTGATCCCTGGGTTGGGAAGATCCCCTGGAGGAGGGGATGACAACTCACTCCAGTATTTCTTGCCTGGATAATCCCATGTACAGAGAAGCCTGTTGGGCTATAGTCCATAGGGTCACAAGGAGCCAGACACAAAGGAAGTGACTGAGCACACACTCACAAGACCCAAACAAGGTAGCACATAATGTAGCTGTGCTAGGATGTGGCAGGTTTTCAGACTGAATGGTGACAGCCTCCTAAATTTTATTTCCAAGATCTTCAAGACCATTCTCTCTCCCATGAATAAATTTCCATTGAGGAAAGAAAAAAGACCAGCAATGGGGTTAACATGTTCACAGCTGGTGTTTCAACAGCTGGGGTTTCAGTCAGTACCTGATTTGAGGTGACCTGAACTTTCTATGTGTTGTCAGACCTCCAGTCCGCAGTTCTTCCCTGCCAGACTTTTTGCTGAGTCTGGAGAGGGGATTTCATCAAAGAAGGTATTCCTGGTGCTGACCACTGAAGACATGCCACACCACCTTCCTTTTAGCCATTTCAAGTTGGTAGAGAGTAAGTCAAGTCAAGATGAAAAGAGACAGAGAGGAACTCTCAAACTTTTATCTAAGAAGGTAAGGAATAAAAAAGATTCTGCAGACATCTATGCTGTTCTACTAATCACTGATGGAAAAAAAATCAAATCATGGGACAGATGTTAACTTCTGATAAGATGACCAAATTAGCCAGTCAGCCAGCCCAGGTCCTCCTCTTTTACACACACCACCACCTCATCCCCCTTGTAGCCCTTTCTCCATACTTTAAAATAACCACCCAACCATGTAAATTCCCTCTGCAAGTGTCTGTTAGCCTCCAGCAGAACTGTCAATGCTCATAAATCCGGGGCCTTCCAGATTGCACCGCCGTCATTTATTGGGAGAGGGAAGCAGCAGGCCACTAGACAATAGCAGGGCGGGACTGGTCTAGCAGTAACTACTCTGCTTACAGCACCACGATTCATGGCATTTTGCTGGGAGTGCGCACCATCAGGGAGGAGAAACATAAAAAGGGGCACCTGGGCTGTAAATAGTTTATTTCGGCAATTCCTGATGTTGGCTGAATCATACTTTAATACAGAAATACATGAAAGCGCTACTCCGGAGGTGACATGTGTTGCCACCTCATTACTCTTTTCAAAAGGGTCTTCCATCAGAGAGACAACTCGCTACAAATTATAGTGAAGAAAACAAAACCTTCACGCACAGGCTTATTAACAGGCCAGTAGGGAATGGAACCACCAGAAGCAGTGTGACAAAGCCCATTTGTGACCGGGGGTCACCAGGTTGCTTTTCCATGCACAGAAAATAAGCAAATAAAAAAGAAAAAGGGAGCACCCTTCCACCTAAGAGCCGACTCCTCAGTTGCACAGCAGTTGGTCAAAGCAGCTCTCATCTCCTTCATTTCTCCCAACACCTTTAAATGAGGCTGACTTCCAGTGAGCCCTACCTTCATGTTCCTTCTCAGTGGTTCCCACTTTCTTGATCTTCCTGGGAGACTTCATAAAAAGGGGAAAGATGGTTCGTAAGCCAAGAATGTCAACGAACTTGTGGCAGTTGTCTGTGCCCTCGGGTCCAATCATGGCATGGTCCAGCACTTTCAGGGCACTGCTCCGGGAGATCTTCTTTTCTCTGGGAACAAAAAAGGTTTTACATAAGGCATTTCATGAGGATGGCCTAGTCTTAAAAAAAAAAAAAAAAAAAAAGTGTATTTACTGCAAAATTCATTACAATGGAAAAAAGACAAATAAGAGCAAAAACAATTTAAAGGTCCACCAGTCAAAACATTATTATAGTATATCTACATGGAATATTACACACTTGTTAACAATCAGGAGAGTAGGTGTTAGAATGAACAAGTTCTTATGATCAGAATGGTAAGCATGAAAAATAATATTCAAAATTCCATATGAAGCATTTCCTCATGTAAAAATATGTAAAAAATATGCACTAGAAGACACTGGAAAGAAACAGATCAAAATACTAACAGGTAATTTCAAGGTGGTAGGATTATGGATCACCTATTCTTCCTTTTTCTTTCTCTTTAACAGCTTTATCAAGATATAGTTGACACACCATACAATTCACCCATTTAAAATGTACAATTCAATAGATCTTAGAATATTCAGAAATGTGTCACCATCACCTTAGGCAATTATAGAACACTGTCATCATTGCCAAATCCAATGTCATGAAGATTCAAACCTATGTTTTCTTCTAAGAGTGCACTAGCTTTAGTATTTACACTTAGATCTTTGTTTTTGAATTAATCTGTGTATGTGGTATTAGTTCAGGATCCAACTGCATCCATTTGCATGTGGGTATCCAATTGTGACATCTGAACTCAGTCTGAAGTATGATTAATTGCCAGGCAGAGAAGAGAAAGCCATGTTACTGGTGGCGGTAAGCAGCATAGGCAAAGGTACAGGAGGTCTGTAAAAGCGCGTCCCTTGGAGGGACTGGAAGTAGCTCTGAATGATCGGGGCTGGGGGGGAGGGCCGGGGGGCGGTGAGGGAGACGACTGAGGGGAAGTGGGCAGGAACAGGTCATGACAGGCCCTGGCTGTGCTGCCCAAGGAACCTGGGCTCCATGTCACTGATGCTGAGACGCCATGAAATGTTTAAGAAAAGGAGGGCGCTACATAAATAGATTTTTGAAAGCTTAATCTGGCAGCAGTGTGATGAAGGGCCTGGAGGGACAGAGCTTGGGGTCAGGAGGCATCTTTAAGAGAATATGACAAGAGTGGAAGTGAAAACAACAGAGTTCTGATTATGGCAGTGGTATCAAAAAGGCATATTTGTGAGACATGAAATCTTAAATATCAGGAGTAGGGTAAATAAATTCCTAAATTTAACAGGGAGGGGTTTTTCTGCATCAAGATAAAATTCTGAAAGGGAACTAGACAAATAATATATTTGTTTTCACTGTAGCTGGACTTCAGCATCCCACTCTACAAACTTAAATTTACAAAGGTTGTGACTAGGGCAATGTAACCATGTGAGGAGAAATTAGGAAACTGAAATACAATATTCTTACTGTTTAGCCACTCAGAAAAAGTCCTCTTGAAATGAATGACGGTCATGTAACAGGGCACCTTCCAGTTACCATTCCGCATACATTCAAACCATTTCACATGTAACAGAATTGTTCAAAATGCTAAAGGTAAAGGACGCTGGGGTTTAGCCAAGTCTCTCTCTCTTTTTTCCCTGCCTAAGCAAATTCAACAAACAAAAGATTTTAAAAGTAAAACCCTTCTCCAGGTAGGCAGTGTAAGACTCGTTTAAAGGGGGCAGTAATTGCATATTGATCACCATTTAGGCAAGCTGCACGGAGGTGAACTTTGGAATATTCATTGGGCTCAAGTTCAGGCTTTTAGCAATCAATAGCTGTTTGGCCTGACTTTCTTGGGTTGGCTTTATTTGAAATATTTATTCTACTTGAGGACACGTAGTTTATCTTAGTCGTGGCTGGGTTCATCAGGTTGTCGATCATGCCAGAACCAACGTGGATGCTGGCTGCTATAAAATGGGTGCTGGTGGGAAAGGACTGAGTCATCTACCAAGGTGAACCTTCTGAGGAGGCAGAAAGGGGAGGAGAGGGAAGTTTCCACTGTGGTTTTAATCCACTTATTCTTCATTAGACAGAAACACTTTCGTAATAAACATGCATTCTGAGTATGTTTGTTCTTTCATCAAATATTTATGAAGTACCTAACAAGTGCCAGATATTAAGCTGAGATGTAAAGAGAGGCACAGCTCATGCTTCTGAGGAGCTCGGTTCACAGGGGAGACAGATGCACAGACCATGGTATACTGAGAAGAGCCATGTAGTACAGTGGAGGTGTATACAGAGGAGAACATGAATACAGGGAGGAGGGCTGACTATGAGTCAGGGAGGCCTCACAAAGGGGATGATGCCTGAACCACGGATGGCTTTCTCAGATCGGCAAAAAAGATAAAGGTATTTCAAGCAGAAGGAAACGATAGCATATGCCAAGGCATGAGTAAGCATGTTACATTCAGGGAAGTGGTGCATGGTCCTGTGAGAACATTAAGAGCCAGAGGGGCAGCAGGAAAAAAATGAAGCCAGTTGATTCTGTGTATTAGAAAGATCATACTTGCCACAGTGGGTTGGACTGTATAAAGGGAGAGGAAGAGGAAGAAGTAGAAGAAAGAGTGGAAATACATGGAAGGCAGAGACGCTGGTAAAAAAGGCGAACTAACAATAGACTATGGGTGAAAAGAGGTGAGTTCAGATTGATCCTGGGTGCTGGTGAGACATCAGCTTAGACTTACTGGTCTGCAGTCCAGGAATGAGATTAAAAATAGAGGGAAATGGACTTCCCTGGTGGCACAGTGGATGACAGACCGCCTGCCAATGCACGGGACACGGGTTCGATCCCTGGTCTGGGAGGATTCCACATGCTGCAGAGCAACTGGGCCCACATGCCACAACCACTGAGCCCTGCAAGCTGCAACTGCTGAAGCCAGAGCACCTCGAGCCTGTGCTTCACAAGGGAACCACCACAGCGAGAAGCCTGTGCACCGCAACTAGAGAGTGGTCCTGGCTCTCGGCAACTAGAGAAAGCCCATGTGCAGCAACAAAGACCAAGTGCAACCAAACACAGATAAATAAATAAATAAATAAAATTATTTTTTTTTAATGGAGGGAAATGTGTGTGCTCAGTCACTTCCAACTCTTTGTGATCCCATGTGTAAGAATGATGAAATCTATGGCTAGTAATTGAATCAATGATGTGAAGACTACCCTAAGAGGATGAACAAACCATGCAGAAAAGAGGGATTAAGCCCTGGAGGAAACTTATTCGAAAGACAAGTAAAAGAGTTAAAGTCCACTCCCTTCTCAACCAGAAGACCATGAGGAATCAAGAAAAAAAAAGTGATAGGCAGTGACAGTCTTCTTTAAAAGACACTGTGAACCATAAACTTATTTCTGCAAAAAAAACTTGGATAATGCCACATGAGATCATTTTCGTTTGCTTTAAAATGTACATGATTACGTTCATTTCCCTTTAGTTCCCCAAATATACCACTTTCCGGGATCCAGGATTCCTATGGATTAGACATAAGATCAATATGACTAAGTTCCTAGGTGTTCTCTAAGTACAGTGCCAAAGAACCCTACTGCTATGGCAGATGCTGAGATATTCCACCTCTAAAATAGAACAGTGGCAGTCTTCTGTATTGCTAGATTCATTTTTTTCAATTTCTATTCCCATTCATTTTTTATAAACTGCTAGTACCAACCATTTCTTGACTGCCTGTGCCAGAAAACGAAACAAATATGTAGAAAACAAAGGTAAGATTTTTGTTTCTAGCACTACAGTAGATATAAAAAACATAGTAAAAATAAAAAACAGAAAGACATGTGGGAGACTTCTCTGGCAGTCCAGTGATTAAGACTCCATGCTTCCCCTGCATAGCAATGAAGACCCAGCAGAGCCAAAAATAAACAAATAAAATTACATATATTTATATAAAAAGACTCTACCCTTCCAACACAAGGGATGAGGGTTTGATCCTTGCTCGGGGAACTAAGATCTCCCCCATGCTACGAGGTATGGCCAAAAGAAAAAAAAAAAAAAAATAGGGGGAAATTCCCAAATATTTTAAAAATAAATAATACACTTCTAAATATATCATAGGTCAAAGATCAAATCAAAAGAGAATTAGAAGGTGTTTTGAACTGAAAATACAACATATCAAAATGTGTGTAACATAGTTTAAAGCAGCAATTAGAGGGAAATTTATACCATTAAATATATATTAGAAAATCCAAGAAAGATCTCAGGTCAGAGATCTCAAATTTCCTTCTTGAGGAATCAAAAGAATAGCATATTAAACCCCAAGCAATCAGAAGAAAAGAAATAATGAAGATCAGAACAGAAATCACTGAAACAGAAACAAAAAACCAGTAGAATTTCTATGAAAACAAAAACTGATTCTTTGAAAAGATGACACAAATGACTAACATTAGAAAAAGCAGAAGGCATATCTCCCTGCAGATTATACAGGAGTTAAAAGGATAATAAGGGGATATTCAAGAACAACTTTATGCCAAAAAATTCTACCACTTAGATAAAATGAATTCCTTAAAAGACACAAACTACCCAAGTTTACTCAAAGAGAAAAAAAGAAAAAGAAAAAAGATCACTGGAACAAGTGAAAAAATTTTACTGGGAGAATGGCATTGAAACATGTAAATTATCATACGTGAAACGAATCGCCAGTCCAGGTTCGATGCATGATAAAGGGTGCTCGGGGCTGGTGCACTGGGATGACCCAGACGGATTGGATGGGGAGCGGGGTGGGGGGTGGGGTTCAGGATGGGGAACACATGTACACCCATGGCAGATTCAACTCAACAATGGCAAAACCAATACAATATTGTAAAGTTAAATAAATAAATTTAAAAAATAAAAAATAAAAATTTTAAACTTCTCTGGGAATTCCCTGGCAGTCCAGTGGTTAGGATTTGGGGATTTCACTGTGGTGGCCTGGGTTCAATTCCTGGTTGGGGAACTAAAATCCTGTAAGATGTGTGGTGCAGTGACTGCCACCCCCACAATCCCCAATTAAAACTTTTCAAAAGACTATGTTATGAAAATGAAAAGGTAAGCTATGGACTGGAAGAAAATATTTGTAAAACATATATCTGACAAGAGTGTATCTATGACACAGAAAGAAATGTTAATAAGACAACCACTCTTACCCCTTACCCCTGCTCAAAATGGGCAAAAGATTTGACCACACTCTACCAAAGAAGATATGTAGATGGCAAATAAGCACATGAAGAGACACTCAACATCATTAGCCATGAGGGAAATTCAAATTAAAACCATAAGACACCTATATACACCCACTAGAATGACTAAAATACAAAACACTGTATATACCTATCATATGATCCAGATATGATAGGATCAATTATCATACTGATCCTAGATATGATTCAACTCATAGATATCAACTCATAGATATTTATCCAAAAGAAATGAAAAACAGTGCTCGTTTTGGCAGCACATATACTAAAATTGGAAAGAAATGAAAAATGTTGTTCACCCAAAGATTTTATACATGAATATTAACAGGAGCTCTGTTCTTAAAAGCAAAAAACTGAAAATCTAAATGTCCATCAACAAATGCATAAACAAACTGTGATGTATTCTTAAATGGAATACTATCCAGCAAAGAAAAAGGGACAAACAATTGTTACATGTGGCAGAATCTCAAAATAATTATAGTGAGTTAAACAGTTAAACTGAAAGAAAAAGAAAAAAAAAACACTCAAGAGTAAAAAAAAATTGATGTTTCCCAAAACCGACATGTGAATGAATGTACCCTTCTCTTTCCTTTTTTTTCCCCCTTTTGGCCTATACAGTTAATAATCAGCATGGGTTCACTGTATTTTTGCTACTCCACCCCAAGCTGCAATTGTACACATCCCTTGGGATCACTGTGGTCTCTTCTTTTTCTAACTGGAACAGGGTTTTACAACAGAAGTAATAAGCTTCATGTCAACGTTTTCAAGGAAACTGACAATGTAATTCTTCTGTCTCCCACTGGCTTTGCTGTTTCTCAGAGAACACTGAACCATTTGATAAAAGGACATACTGTTAAAAACTGCTCTGGGGAGGCAAGAAGCAAAGACTTCGGAGCACAGTCTGTAATTAAATCCAGTATATTGAAATCTTATATTTGCAGCAACATCTTACCAAAGACAGAGTTCTGTAACCAGGCACAAAGAAATGGTAAACCAGTCTCCACCCAGGGGCAATGAGGCCATTTTTACAGCTCCACCCTCATTTTCTGCTAAATTCTAAGATGGCCATGGCCCCATAGGTATAATGTAGTCTTATTTCTGTGAATTGGACCCTATAAATCTCATCACTTTGTTAAACTGCATAATAAACTGTAACTCTCCCAAATTTTATTTTTCTCTCAACCATTCCTGACTACCAAAATACCACTTGGTTCATGTTCATATCTTAACTCTGGCTGCCAGCCAAGGATCATCCAAATTATCCTCTTTGTACCTTAATTCTTCCCAGGTGGCTCAGATGTAAAGAATCTACCTGCCAAGGCAGGAGATGAGAGTTTGATCCCAGATTCAGGAAGATCCCCTGGAAAAGGGAAACGGCAACGCACTCTAGTATTCTTACCTGGAAAATCTCATGGTCAGAGGAGCCTGGCGGGTTACAGTCTAGGGGGTCACAAAAGAGTCAGACACGACTTAGTGACTAAACACGACAACAACCCTAACTCTTGACTACCAAGCCAAAAGAATGAGGGCAAGATACCTGAAACGCAGGGCCTCTGGTTTCTCTTCCTTTCAGAAGAGTTCTCCACCGCCCAAGAGGCCCTGTGGGTCCCACCCTCACCTCATATTTTCTCTTTCCTTATCAAAAAACAACAGCCAAATGAGAAATTCTTTTTTTTTTTTTTTCGAGTTCCTATACTCTAGGATGGCTACCCGCTGTTTCTTTCACAGCATGAGTTCCATTTTTAAATATCACCTCAGCAAGCTTTTTCTTCTTTTTCAAAATGTCTTCATCTATCCTTTGGCAGAGAGAGAAAAAAAACAAACAAAAAAATAGCCTTTTTTCCCTTATTGATTCTGTCAAGCACTGTGAAATCCAGACACTCCACACAGGAATGAAAAAAAGTCACCTGACAACTAAACCAACACTGGGATGGAAGGAGAAAGAAGAGGGGAAAGGCCGGTGAGGTAAGGGCTAAGAGGTCCTAGACCTCCAAACAGTGCTCAGAAACAAAAGCTGGAACTCAGCTACAAATCTGAATGAAGGGTTTCTTTAAACCTTGAGTAGAAAGGTTATAAGAAATGAATACCTAAACCATAACCCTAAAATACCTAGGAGGAGGATGGAAGAAGAGAGTTGAGAGGGTCAAGTGTTCCAAGGGGGGATAAACTGAAGTGTAGACACTTGCATTGGCTTTGCTCTGAAGCCCAGCATGGGCACAAGCCAAACAGGGCAGTGAGCCCAGGACTACAGATGATGCCTGGCTTTCCTGAAGTCTTGAAGATCAGGTTCACCACCACCCTATTTTATATCCCTCACACACTAAAAAATTTCACGTGGGCAAACAGGACTAAATATCTCTTGACGGGAGATTACATTCTCAGCTACATGGCTTTTAATAAATCACTCCTCATTCTTCGGGTCTATCTACGGGATCTGCCAGCAATTCTATGACCCAATGATTCTAAAATGCAAAAATATTTCTCAAGACTTTTCTTATTCATTTAGAAAATATTTACTGAGTGCCTAATATGTATTATTGCTAGATTCTGGGGATACAGAGATGAAAACCTGGTTCCTGCTCTCAAGAGTCTTATACTACAGCCAGGGACAAAGAGATGCTTGCCACACAGGATGGTAAGCAAGGGATGCCTGCCTTACCCACAGGGGTAAGCAAGGGATGCCTGAACCTAATCTCTAAAATCAAGAGGAGGTGTGTGGGTGTAAGGACAGGGCAAGGGGAAGTAATATAGGGACAGAGGCTTCTTAAAAGAACTTTAGCCTAAGTATCAAGGGTGAGGTACCCAGAGAAAATAAAGAAATGTGTTAAGGAATCTAAAATAGTTTGGTTTAGAGAACAGAATATACATGTGTGGGAAAAGGAGAATGAGAAGAGATGGACACAGGAGAATTAGGCAGAGGATAGATCCTGAAGGGACTTGGTGCCACTTCAAATGTTCATAAACAAATAAATCAAGCATCATTTTTCAAAAAGTAAATTATACTAACAGAAAAGAAATGGAATAAATTGCATAATTTCTACAGAAGGAAAATAAAAGAACTAAAAGACAAAACAAAATAAAATCTTCAAGAAAAGCATCAGAACAAAATAAAGAGAAGGAGAGGGCCAAACACAACAGTCATTGTAATAGAAACAAGTACATTAAATTCATCTGCTTAAAAACAAACTCTCACATTGGACTAAAAATCCAAAAAACAGCTACATGCTCTTAATAGGAGTCACATATGATATAAAATGACATAAAAAGTTAAAATAAAACCATAGGAAGGGATACGATAGATAAATACAAAATTATAAAAGAATTCAAAACCAATTCATTACATGTAACAAAGAGGACTGTTTAACACTAACAAAGATATACAATTCAAGATTAAAATAAAAGAATTAGCATTTACTTGCTGAATAAGCAATGCAGAATATAATGAGCAAGACAATCAAGAATAAAAGGGAAAAAAAAAGCCAGTTATATTAAGATACCATATTACTCTCAAAATTTGACAGATTAGTTTTTTTAAAAATGGATATGGAAGAGTTAAAATATATTTTAAAAACTGATTAAGGAGCTATGTACAGCACATTATACTCTAGGAACACAAACTCTAAGTGTCCATGGAATATACACAAAAACTAGCCATCTACACGGTCACAAATACGGTCTCAAATTAGAAAAGCAGATACTATTCAGCCTATATTTTCTATTAATGTAATAAGAAAACAAGATTTAACCACTTGAAACTGTGTGATGAAGCTAAGCCATGTTAAGAGGAAAATTAGTTAGTTTGTTGTTGTTGTTTTCCCCTTTATCTGTGCCACAAGGCTTGTGGGATCTTAATTCCCTGACCAGGGACTGAACCCAGGCCCTTGGCAGTGAGCGCACAGAGTCCTAACCACTGGACTGCCAGGAAATTCCTGAATGTTTTTATTTTCAAATAAGAGGATTATTTTTAAAAGCATTAACCATTCAACTCAGATATTTAGAAAAGGACAACACAATAAATGGAAAGAAAGAAGAAAATAGGAATTAAAGACATAAAAAAATTCATGAGTAGGCAAAAAGTATACAAATAAACAAAACGTCAAACCAAAAGCAAAGACAATCTCAATCACTTTTAACAAACCTGATTGAGTAAGAAAGCAGGGAAATTTAAATAGATAACATTAAGAGTTATAAAGAAGACATAATGAGCAGAAAATGAAAAAGATGAAATGGAAGATACAGAACAGAATTATACAAATACAAGGACAACATATATTAATAAACCTGGAAGTCTATGAAATTGAAAATTTCTAGGAAAATACAAAATATCAAGTTGTCTTTAAAAATCAGAACACCGATGAAAGAATCAAAGACCTAAATAAATGGAGAAATATACCATGTTCATGGATGGGGAGTCTCACTGTTGCAAAGATGTGCATCCTCCCCAAAAGAATCTACAGAATCATTAGAATGCCAATCAAAACCCCAGCAGTTTTTCTAGAAATTTATATACAAAGACAAACTATAGAACTAGAATAGATAAAAGTCTTTAAAAAGACATTAAATAAGACGATTTACATCACATAATTTCAAGACTCAACCATACAGTCAGAACAGGGTTGTGTTGGCAAGAAGACAGACACATAAATCAATGAAGCAGAATAGAAAGCACAAAAAATAGACCCACACATGTAAGATAATTCATTTCTGACAAGAGTGTAAAGGCAATTAACTGGAAAGTGGACACTCTTTGCAATAAATGGGGCCAGAATTGGATATATGGGTTTGGATGGACTCTGGGAGTTGGTGATGGACAGGGAGGCCTGGCGTGCTGCGGTTCATGGGGTTGCAAAGAGTCATACACGACTGAGCAATTGAACTGAACTGAACTGATGCAAGAATAATAAATAAAACCAAGAACCTCAATTCATACCTAATACCAAATATGAAAATTAATTTAAAATCAATCACAGATCTATAAATGTAAAACATAAAACTGAAAATTCTAAAAAAAGATATGAAAGAAACACTTTGAGACCCTGGTTAGGGAAACATAGTTTATATGTCATTCCAAAAGCACAATTAAAAAAATATATATATATTTTAAAATTAGACTTTATCAGTAAAACTTTTGCTATTTAAAAGACATTGCTAAATACATGTAAATCCATGGCTGATTCATGTCAATGTATGACAAAACCACTACAATATTGTAAAGTAATTAGCCTCCAACTAATAAAAATAAATGAAAAAATAAATAAATAAAAGACACTGCTAAAAAATGAAAAGGCAAGCCACAGACTAGGAAAAAAATATTTCCAAAACACATCTCTGACAAAAACTTCTTTCTAGAATAAAGAACACTTAAAAGTCAATAACATAACCCAAATAAAATTTAGACAATAAGTCTGAACAAAGGGTTGACTTAACAAAAGATGTGAGAAACGTCAACATGAAAAGATGTCTAACAACCTTGTGTGTGCCGATGTGCTAAATTGCTTCAGTCGTGTCCGACTCTTCGCGACCCCATGGACTGTAGCTCACCAGGCTCCTCTGTCCATGGGATTCTCCAGGCAAGAATACTGGAGTGGGTTGCCTCTCCAGGGTTCCTCCTCCAGGGGATCTTCCCAACCCAGGGACTGAACCCATGTCTCTTAGGTCTTCTGCATTGGTAGGTGGATTCTTTACCACTAGCACCACCTGGGAAGCCCTTAACAACCTTAGTCATCAGTTACATGCAAAGTAAAGCCACAATACACATTCATTCAAATAGTTAAAACTAAAATCTGACTACACTACTACTAAAATCTGACTACACTAAGAATTAGGGAAGATAGAGCAACAGGAGTTCTCATGCCTTGCTGGTAAGAATATAAAATGATACAATCATTTTGAAAACAGTTTGGTACTGTCTAATAGTAAATTTACATTTACTATATGCCTTAGTCATTGGTGGCTTAGATGGTAAAGAAACTGTGCAATGCAGGAGACCTGGGTTTGATTCTTGGGTTGGGAAGATCCCCTGGAGTAGGAAATGGCAACCTATTCCAGTATTCTTGCCTGGAGAATTCCATGGACAGAGAAGCCTGGCGCACTACAGTCCATGGGATCACAAAGAGTCAGACACAACTGAGCGACTAACACCTTCACTTTCATATGACTTAGTCATTCATCTCCCAGGTATTTTACCCAAGAGAAATGAAAATATATGTTTATCTTAAGACTTTTAAGCAGCTTTATACACAACAGCAAAACACCAGAAAAAACAAATGTCTATGAACAAATGAATAAATAAACATATACTACTAACCATAAAAAAGAAACACACTACTGATACATGCAAAGTAAATGAACCTCAAAAACAACGTATTGAGTTAAATAAGCTAAACAAAACACAAACTGTATGATTCTATTTATATGAAATTCTAGAAAGACAATGGTTGACTGGGGCCAAAGCTGGATTGGTGGGAATTGATTGTCAAAGGGATCAAGTAAATTTCAGACGGTGATAAAAATGATCTATACATGCATTATCCAATATGGTAGCCACTAGCCACAAACGGCCATGGAGTATTTGAAATACAGCTAAATTTCAGATTTAAGTTGAGGCAACTTAAAATTTAATTGAAGTTTAAAAATTGATACTTGATTGAGTTATTGGGAAATATTTAAGTATGTTTGGAATAAGTATATTTAAGTATGGGAATCTACTTTTTCAACTGTAAATTGTATGAAATCTAACAAAAACCAAGTACTTTAATGAAAACTTGGCATTGAATTCAGATGCAAATGTAAAATGCACACTGAATTTTAAAGAGTGAGTATGAAAAATGAACGTAAAATAGATTAAGAATATTTTTTATTGATAAATAATATTGGTTACTTTTCCCCTTTGGTAACCATATGCTCATTTTCTATGTCTGTGAGTCTATTTCTATGTTGTAAATAAGTTCATTCGTATTATTTTTTAAAGATTCTACATATAAGTGACTTCATATATTTGTCTTTCTTTGACTTCACTTAGAATGATAATCTCCAGGTTCACCCATGTTGCTGCAAATGATAATATTTTATTCTCTTTTATGAGAGAATATGGCTCTTTCATTACTTTTATGGCTGAGTAATATTCCATTGTATGTATATATAACCACATCTTCTTTATCCATTCATCTGCTGATGGACACAAGTGGCTTCCATGTTTTAGTTATTGTTTAAGTAATGTGGCTAAGAAACACTGTGCGGCGTGCATCTTTTCAGGTTACAGTTTTCGTCTTTTTCAGATATATGCCCAAAAGTGGGATTGCTGGATCATATAGTAACTGTATTTTTAGTTTTTTAAGCAACCTCTGTCTTGTTGGGCCTGCACCAATTTATATTTCCACTAGCTTCCCACTGTGCTTCCCAGGTGGTGTTAGTGGTAAAGAACCTGACTGCCAGTGCAGGAGACATAAGAGATGCAGTTTTGATCCCTGGAGGGATCAGGAAAATCCCCTGGAGAAGGATATGGCAACCCACTCCAGTATTCTTACCTGGAGAATCCCATGGACAGAGGAGGCTGGCAGGCTACGGTTCATAGGGTCACAAAAGGTTGGACATGACAGAAGCGACTGAGAACGCACATACTAGCATTATAGGAGGGTTCCCTTTTTTCCACACCTTCTCAGCATTGATCACTTGTAGACTTTTTGACAATGGCCATTCTGACTGGTGTGAGGTGATACCTCACTTCAGTTTTGACTTGCATTTCTATAATAATTAGCAATGTTGATCTTTTCATGCACCTGTTGACTATCTTGGCTATCTGTACTGTATGTCTTCTTTGGAAAAGTGCCTTTATAGGTCTTCTGCCCAGTTTCTGACTGGGTTGTTTTTTGTTTTTTTCTTTGACATTGAGCATTAAGAGCTGTTTGTATATTTTGGAAATTAAGCCCTTGTCTGCCGTATCATTTGCAAATATTTCTCCCATTCTGGAGGCTGTCCCTTCGTTTTATTTCCTTTGCTGTGCAAAAGCTTTTTTGCTTGATTAGGTCCCATTTGTTTACTTTTGCTTTTATTTCTTTTGCACTGGGAGACTGACCTAAGAAAACACTGCTATGATTTATGTCACAATGCTTTGCCTGTGTTCTCTCCTAGGAGTTTTATGGTATCATGTCTTTATTTAAGTCTTTAAGCCATGCTGAGTTTATTTTTGTGTATGGTGTGAGGACAGGAGAAGATTTTCTGAGCCTAATTTCTTGCATCCTCTCCTATCCAGGAAAGCAATAAAATCATTAATGGAGACATCTGCTCCTCGTGATTAGCAGGAAAACTCTGCCAAAATGGTGCACATATCTCCCTTCACCAAAACTACATATAGACTGACTTCCCCACTTCCTCTTCGGGGCAGTTCCTCAGAGCTATCTGAGAGGCTGTCTCCCAGGCTACAGTCCTCATTTTGCCCCAAATAAAACTTAACTCACAACTCTCATGTTGTGCATGTTTTTCAGTCGACAGTATCTTTTATGTTCCTTGTGGTGAAAATAAAGGTATATACATTTGTCAAAATTAAAACTATACACTTAAAATGAGTGTCTGATTATATATCATTTATGCCTTGATAGAGATGATAAAAATATTAAAATTGAATCATATATATGTATGTGTGATAATGTGTGTACATAAATGTATAAATGACTATCTTGTTGGTGATCGTTCCTTATCAATAATCAGAAACATAAAAAAAACTCATAGGCTGTGGAGATGCAAAATTCACTGTTACTCTTCACAGTTAATACTTTAAATTATATTAAGAGTTATTCAATGTCAGCCTCCATCACGACCTATTGAGTTTCTTGGAGGCAAGAATCCTGTCTTGTTCATGTCTGTGATAGGCCTAGCACTTAATACAGTAAGTGAAGATAGCACTTTATCAATGTTTTAATAACTGCAGAGCTGTCCCAGACAATTTATATAGTCTAATTCCCACAAAATCCCTGCAAATTTGGCATCGTTACTCCCATTTTCCAGATGAAAAGAGGGAGAATCAGAGGACAGAAAGGTTAGAATAACTCACCAAACATCCAGAACTAGTCATTGAAAGAGCTGTGTTCCAAATCCACATCTGCCTCAACTCTAAACCCCATTCTTTCACACTACAACATGTCGCTACCTCTCCGGTGGGCATTTCATTAACTGTTTGATGAATGCTTGAATTCAAATAAAAATCAGTTATTTATGGACAATGGAACCAGAGGAATTTTCCTGAACTTCTAGGGTTATAGCTGCATAGTTTTTAAATGGGTTCCCTTGAGACAGAGAGCAACTTGGCAGCTCTTGCTAGAAGATCAGGAAGGATGGATCTACTAGGGAGAAACAACTCTCTCCCAATTAAACTTTTCATTTGGGAGTCTGAAGAAAAAAAATTACACAGAACAAAGAGCATGAGAAAGAGAAAAAAAAAGAAACGCTGAATCTGCTGATATAGCTAATTAAGGTAAAAGAATTAATCTAACAGTATCTTCAGCATTCAAAAATGAAAAGTTAGGAGATCCTAGAAAGGTGCTATTTCTACATCTTTTAGAGCTCCTTTTTAAATTAGGCTCCCAGAGCCTCAGCATTCCTGCTTGAATAATCCATACTTCTGGTTATTTATTCAGCTCCCCACTGCGGCACATTTCCAAGCCATATGCCATAGGAATACATCACCTCGTATTTGTACTCAAACATCCAAAGACACTGGCAGTTCAGACCTTTAAGAAGCTTAGAAGAAAGTCCCTGTAGAATATAGTTTTAAGGTTAAAAGGCCCAGGAAGCCAAATGCATCTTCTTTATATGCTATGTGCTTGAGAGGAGGTGGGTCATTTCAACAAAAGGACAGGCAATTAGAAGGGTAAAGAAGATAAACAAACAAAAGACTCAAGAGAGTAAAGCCAGCAAAAATCAGTCGAACACCAAAGGCCTCTGAATAATTACAATGCCCCTCTCTGTACTTTAAAATAAATTTTTTAAAACAATTCCACCAAGGAAGATTTTCAATCAATCCAAGGTCTGGTACACACTGGACAAACCAAGAGATCTACTGTGCCCCTGGGCCTACACAAGCCTTTAAAAAGAAGATGTTTTCGAAACACATACTCTGATGATCTTAAGTGCAAAAATAGCTTTAAGCACAAAAATTTGTAGAATCTGTCGCTGGAGAATTTTTTATAACAACAAAACACTGTAAATAACTACAATATCAATAACAAAGAAAGACCAAGTAAGTTATATTCCCTTAGAGTCACCATTATTCAATTATTGAAAACTGTCATGACGATTATGTCACAACATGGGAAACAGCATGTTAAGTTAAAAAAATAAACAGTATAGAAAATTACAAGTGTGGTAGGCCTAAAAAGCTGTTAAAAATAAGAAAACAATTATGGAGAAAAAGACTCCAAGGAATCTGCATCCAAAGAGACAGGAAACCTACCATTCATTTCTGTATAAGCCAAGCACTTAACACATTACCTTATCAGTGCTTTAACAGTTTTGTATTTCTATATTCTAAGCTATATTTAATAGATAAGTATCAAATTTATTAAAAAATTTTTTCACTAAAATTTTCAATGTATGCAGATATGTTTCAAAACAGCAGACTCAGGCTCAGTTTCATAAAGAATAATCCCATAGTGCTCAGTCCTCCAACCAATCAAACATGCTCTAACATCTCTCAATTAAAAAAAACTGACCATTGTCAACTAAACACCCAACTCTGGTTACCTCTTCACCCTATATCTCTACTGCTTCCAAGCCAGATTTCTCAAGGGTTATCAACTACAAGCTATCTCCCATTTACTTCCAGATTCTGTGAATTACACCAATATGAAACCTACTTTAAGTATTTTAAGAAATGAAATCACAAGTAATAAGATATGAAAGTGAAGTGAAAGTGACAATCACTCAATCATGTCCGACTCTTTGCAATCCCATGGACTGGAGCCTACCAGGCTCCTCTTCCATGGAACTCTCCAGGCAAAAATACTGGAGTGGGTTGCCATTCCCTTCTCCAGGGGATCTTACTGACCCAGGGATCGAACCCAGGTCTCACGCACTGCAGGCAGATTGTTTACAGTTTGAGCTTTAAATTAGACTTAGATATACAAGGAAGGAATTATGAAGAAAAGTTCCAGAACTGTCTTGCACATTTTCATATCTCTTATGCTAGCCACATAGCAAGGCACAACTCATTATTGAAAATAATATATAATGAAAAATATGTATAAATGAAAAACAGGAATTACATTCTGCTGTCAATAGTAAAGTATGTTAGTTGCTCAGTCATGTCTGACTCTGCTATCCCGTGGACTGTAGCCTGCCAGGCTCCTTTGTCCATGAAATTCTCCAGGCAAGAATACTGGAGCGGGTTGTCATTTCCTTCTCTAGGGGATCTTCCCGACACAGGGATCGAACCTGGTCCTCCCACATTGTGGGCAGATCTTTACCATCTGAGCCACTATTGATCTTTGTCAATAGTAAAAATATGGACAAACATATGGCATAGATAGGTCTATATAAGATAAAAAGAAAATTGGGCTAAGTTTAGAAATTAACATAGGGTATGTTTAGAAGTTAATGACTAGATTTCCCCAAACCAACACACTATGAGAAGGAACAACAACAACAAAAAATTTCCCTTCAATGGAGTGGTCCTATTACCAAATGACATGACAATAGGGTACAAACAGACCAAAATATACTCTGTATTCATCCAAACTAACTTCAGAAAAGACCATACACTCACCTGAAGACTACTGTTTTATACATCTAGGAAACTCAATGGAATAAAAGACCATAGCTAGCTACATGTTCTTGAATCCAGGCTAACAGTGAGGAGTTGGACAAAAAAAGATGTATAGCTAGGACATGATAGATGAGAAGCATACCTTAGCATGAGATTCATCAGCTGAAGACCCTCGCCCTTTAGGAAGCGCTCACGATTGGAACTCAGCATTAGGCAGGAACAGAGGGAATCAAATAGATTTTCCATCATCTCCTGCTCCTCGGCTGTGCTAGGATTGTGTCTTTTAAACACCTGTCAAGCAAAAGTATCAGAAGGCACAGAATCATAAGAGAAGGTCTTTTCATCAACCAGCATTCAACAATTTCCGAAGCCTGTCTACTCCAATAACCCTACAACTGAAGAAGCAGAGCCTTACCAAACAAAATTCTCATTTGTTTCCATTTTAGAGAAACTGGGCTTTCTGATTCACAGGTATTAAATAAATGGCTATCATGCAAAAACAAAAACAAACAAAAAAACACAATAACAATAAAAAACCACTCAACTGACCATTAGGTTCAGGAGTGATCCATAGTTCCAAGGAGGCAGATTTAACAAAAACCAACAAAACCTTTTTATTATGAAACATATTCACCTACAGAAAACTCTATAAACATGTACAGCTAAATGAGTAAGGTGAACACCCCTGAAACCATCACCCAGATCAAGAAACAACTTTGCCAGCTACCCCCACCCCAAAGCTCTCCACTTGGCCCACCCGACCACAACACATTTCTTCCCCTTCTAAAACAAACCACAGTTCTGAAGGACAAATCCTGGCCCAAAATAAGGAACAGTTTCCTAATCACCAGGGCTAATGAACTGCCTTACAGACCATTTGTGGCTCTAAGTCGTGGGAATGGCTTCAAGCAGTTTTTATCTTTGCCAGAAATACATGGCATGTTAGGAGGAAAGCCTCTTAACAGTGTATGCATACCCATACAGTCTACTACAAAATGATCAGTCTTATAGGAACAGGACTAAGCACTTTCCCAGAACTGGGAACAGATTCACAATTCAAAGCTCCATTTTTTGGGGTGAAGGCCAAACCACTCAGGCTGCTGGCACCAGGAGGGAAGCTGTATGCAAACTGACATCTCAGACACGCCCAACACTCTAAAGATTTTATCCAAATGATCTATTTTCAGTCCTGGTTTTGGAATAGCACAGATGAGACTGGTTAGGAAAAAAAAATCTTAACAGTATTTTCAGAATGCCAGCAGAACATTTCAACAGGATTTACATTTCTAACACTGAGCAAATGGCAATTTCTAATTTCTTTTTCCAGCCTCCAGTGCCACATCCTCCCCATCCTCCTCTCTGACCTCTATCCCATTGCATTGGAACTTGTACACGTGAAGCTTACTTGATCTTAAATGAACAGACCCCAATTTAGTGGCAGACTGACAAAAAAGAAAGTGAATAATCTTGGGAGTGGGTCAACTGAAAATACTGTGGCATTCTTGGCTCAAAAATATATACTTAAGTGGGAAGCACACATCTTTGGGCCTGACAAACATCAGCAGACTGAGAAAGTCTACACCAGATACATGGTGATATCTGGTCATAAAGAGCAAACGACTAAGAAAGGAGGCAAACCATGTGCCTCCATTGTGACCTCACGCCTGCCAACACACCCCATATGGCTTGCATCGCGTGGCTTATTCCTTCCCACCATCTCCAGCTCCACCTCCCATTTAAAGATACAAGCCATGTATCTTCATGGCAGACAGGAAGCATAAGAATTACTCACGGATAACTGCTGAAGAAGCACATCGATTCCATCCAGCTCCCCAAGCAATTCCCTGTTTTCTAAAAGGGGAAAAAAATAGAAGAAGAAAAAAAAAAATGAAGCTAACTGTCAGATTTTACAGCCGTCTAACACTGATACATCAGCAAACAAAATCAATACAGCTTGACAGAGTACAAAAGCTGCACAGAGAGCGAGAGGGAGAGCAAGGGGATGCCAAAGGCAAGAGAGCTTGCTGTCATGATCTGAAACAAGCCTGGCTCCTATCCTAACAGAATATCAATACCGAGAGGGAGCCTCACCATCGTTGTCCTGGAGCAATATGGCCAGCACTTCACTACAATACAGTTTGTTGGCATCGAAGGGCATCTTTGCCTATGGGGAAACAGGAGAAAGGAGAAATATGTTAAGGGCCCTTGTTTCCTTCCCCAGGACAGTTTTTTCCACAAGTATGAGGATCTGAGTTGGAGAGATGGAGAAGTGAGAAAGGGAAAAAGTAGGTTATGGGTGAAAAAAAGTCTGCCTCTGCTGTCAAGAGACCAGACTCCAGTACTACCCAGTAAAACCATAAATAGCATTATGTACACAGCGGTCCTCACACTTCTAATGCCCAGATACAAATGTCACCTCCTCTGTGAAGAGTCCCTGTTGTGAGTCTAGGGACTATGGTCGAGCACATAATATGTACTCAAATGCAAAGAAGATGAATGAAAGTTTTTAAGACTAAAGTCTATCATGAAGCTTCAGTCATGAGTGACGGTCATAAAATTAGGCTGTAAATTAGCCTATGGACAGATGAGAGAAGCTGAAAAGAAAGCCAGTTCTTATTTAGATTAGCTGAATGTCTTTGTAACAAAGTAGTTCCTTTTTGGATTTTTAATTTTTTTTAATGCTTAAAATTTAATTTGAAATCATAAACCTATCTGCTCGTGGGCCATAATCTGCCTACTATTTAAAAAGGAAACCACATTAAATATGCAGAAATGTGTTAATATTTTAACACCCAAATTACTACCCACAATTCTTTCCCTGCTGCATGCTCTGCTACTCGGAGTCGCAGAGGGGACACATGCACTGCAGAGCCCATCTTTCATGGTCACCCACATTGTTGCTCCTGCAGTGAGACTCAAGTGCCTCACCATTAACGATGCCCCGTGGATAAAGGGAGCGTGCGCCTCATCGATGTGTTTTTATTTACTGGATCCTTAAAATGCAGGCAGAATAACAGTTGTTAATCAGCAGCAGCCCTGCTATCTATCCAGGTTTTTGAACTGACAAATAATTACTGTACCTGGAAAGGACAGGGGAGGTGTTTATCTTGAAGCTAATACCGCCATCCCCTTAGCACCATTCACAGCTCTGTTTGGACATTGATTTTGCACTTAAGAAGGGAGACTGGCCCCTAATGAAGCAACACCCAGCATCTTTTCAGTTCTCTCTGCACGTCTTCCTCATCAAGCCTAAGTGCACCCCACAGGGCTTCTGGAGGCTGACCAGGTATGACCCATCTCAGGTTAAAAGATCTGTAAATACAAGGTCTTACGTGTGCTGACTGCAAGGTATGCTCCCTGGGCAAGCTTAAGGTCTTGTTTCAGGAAATTCAGTACAACAGCCAGTGTTTAAATGCAAACTGTGGCATTTTTCACTTTAAGAAAAACAGTTTTATACAAATCAAAACACAAAAGTGAAAAGCCAAGGGGTGAGTATCTCTATCAGAATGAAGAATCTGCTAATAAAATCACTCACATTATTTAAGTTATGAGTACTGCTAGTTTGCTGACAAAAGTCCGTCTAGTCAAAGCTATGGTTTTTCCAGTAGTCACGTACGAATGTGAGAGTTGGACAGTAAAGAAAGCTGAGCACAGAAGAATTGATGCTTTTGAACTGTGGGGTTGGAGAAGACTCTTGAGAGTCCCTTGGACTGCAAGGAGATCCAACCAGTCAATCCTCAAAGAAATAAGTCCTGAATATTCAGTGGAAGGACTGAGGCTGAAGCTGAAGTTCCAGTACCCGGGCCACCTGATGCAAAGAACTGACTTATTTGAAAAGACCCTGATGCTGGGAAAGATTGAAGGCAGAAGGAGAAGGGGATGACAAAGAATGAGATGGTTAGATGGCATCACTGACTCAATGGACACAAGTCTGAGCAAGCTCTGGGAGTTCATGGTGGACAGGGAAGCCTGGTGCGCTGCAGTCCATGGGGTTGCAAAGAATCAGACAAGACTGAGCAATGGATTTATATATTTATTGCTAGTTTAAGTGATTTAAGCCATACCAACTTATATGCAGCTTTTTAAGGGTCAAGGTTCTTGGTTCAAACAAGATACACTCAACTGAAAGACCAAAAGATATCAGGCCCCTAGAGCAATAGCTTTTCTGTGGTTCCAATGACTCTTGACTTTTATTTGATTTTATAAAATTCTGTCTCCAAGGTAGGGGGGAAGGTTTCCCTCTTTTCCCAGCAAGTTATTTATTAGGCATTTGCTAAATGTAAGACAAAAAATTAAACATGACAGCAAACAGAGGTGAATTTGCATGAACCTCATCCACTGTTACATCATTTAAAAGATTACAATGAATTAAAATTAATTTTATCAAGTAATACATGTATATTAAAAAAAAAAAAGGACATAAATCTAGGATCAGACACATCTAGATTTCACTCATAAGCACGTACTATGTATGTAACCCAAAGTCTGCAGTTCCCAAACTGTGTGCCATGGGACACCACATTGAATCCACAGGAGATTCCAAGGATTCACAGTATTTCCAAGGAAAGCACAGTGACATCTGACATCTGTGGAACAGTGAATGCATTAACCATTAGCTCCAGGTACTGTTTCTTTTGATGACATCCTTTCTTTGACAGGCTGGCTTTGGGTGGTTACTGTGATAAAAGAGCTGTGTGAAAATCAATGTGGAGAAGAAACAAAGATGTTGGTGTTCAATCTGATTCCAAGGTTTTAGAAGCTGTGCAGTACTCAAAAGGCACGCACATCAATAGGTAAGTAGTTGTGGTATTTAAGAATGAAATAAAAAATATATTTTAATCCAAGCGTTTCATTTTTCAAATGGCTACTAAATTCTTAGGACATAAATATCTATGAAATTGTTTGCATCTAACTACCTTGAATGGGGCTGTTAGGTCCTTTTTGGCCTAGGACCTTATAAAAAAATTACTGAGATACTGATGGCACCATGAATTAAGAATGGTCATCTATGACTGAAGTCACATTCCTGGTCTCAAGTTTCTTTAATCTGTAAAATGGAGACAATAAAATAACATCTTCTTTGGAGGGTTACTATGAGAATTAAAGAATATGGACGTTGCTGTTGTTTAGCCGATAAGTTGTGTCTGACTCTTTTGCAACCCCATCAATTATAGTCTGTCAGGCTCGTCTGTCCATGGGATTTCCCAGGCAAGAATACCAGAGTGGGTTGCCATTTCCTAAACCAGGGGATCTTCCCAACCCAGGGATTGAACCCAGGTCTCCTGCATTGGCAGGCAGATTCTTTATCACTGAGCCATCAGGGAAGCCCAATATGGAAGTACCTAACACAATATGGAAGTATCAATAACCTCAGATACGCAGATGACCACCCTTATGGCAGAAAGTGAAGAAGAACTAAAGAGCCTCTTGATGAAAGTGAAAGGAGAGAGTGAAAAAGTTGGCTTAAAACTCAACATTCAGAAAACTAAGATCATGGCATCTGGTCCCATCACTTCATGGCAAATAAATGGGGAAACAGTGGAAACAGTGACAGACTTTATTTTGGGGGGCTCCAAAAATCACTGCAGATGGTGACTGCAGCCATGAAATTAAAAGACGCTTTCTCCTTGGAAGAAAAGGTATGACCAACCTAGACAGCATATTAAAAAGCAGAGACATTACTTTGCCAACAAAGGTCTGTCTAGTCAAGGCTATGGTTTTTCCAGTAGTCATGTATGGATATGAGAGTTGGACTATAAAGAAGATCAGTCCTGAATATTCACTGGAAGGACTGATGCTGAAGCTGAAACTCCAATACTTTGGCCACCTGATGCAAAGAACTGACTCACTGGAAAAGACCCTGATGCTGGGAAAGACTGAAGGCGGGAGGAGAAGGGGATGACAGCAGATGAGATGGTTGGATGGCATCACCAACTCAATGGACATGGGTTTGAGTAAACTCCAGGAGTTGGTGATGGACAGGGAGGCCTGGTGTGCTGCAGTCCATGGCATTGCAAAAAGTCAGACATGAGTGAGAGACTGAACACATAGGAGGTGCTACATGTTTTTCTGATGACTGGGATCAGAAATATCCAGGTTAGAATCTCAGTTCTACACATTAGTTACTAGCTATGTGATCTTGGCCAAATTACTCTGCCTCTCTAACCTGCCTGATCTCTCTTACATTGAGTGAAACCGTGGGCTTGATGGGAAAAAAGGAGAGTAATCTTTCATGTCTAGCCAAAGACAAAAGTCACCAAGGAAGTTTTATTTCTGTTTAAATCTCACTCAGCAATGACAGTCTCCAAGCCTGCAAAATACCAAACTGCCAAATTACAAGGACATTTAGTCAAAATCCGGAGGAGGGAGAATTCATTTACCAGGCATCTTTTCTTGGATTTTGCAAAGTTACCCAATGGGAGTTGGAGCTTCTGGGGCTCTCCTCCATCCAGGAGCCTGGTGATCCTAAATCCTTCAGCTATCAGAGTAATTACAGAGTCAAGCATAGGTTTGTACTCAGCACACGCCAGCCCTGAATAAAATTAAACTTCACCTTTTGGGGAGCTGCTGCTTTTTTGGAAAGTACAAGACAATTATGCTACCACCCGCAGCCAGAAGCTGCAAATTATTTCTGCAGCTCACCTCTGGTACCTGGGGCAGGTTCAGACATGACTCCAGCCCTGTACAATCATCAAAGCAATCTGTGCCCTATAAAAATTCCAACTCCTGCTCATAAGAGGCTAAGGACTTAGCATCAACCAGTTGTACATGTAGTATACTGTAGCCAATTCTCAACTCATGAGCTCAATGCTGAATATTGCAACTGTTTTTGAAGCAATGATTTAATTGGGAAACAAAAAGGAATCTTAATTTTGTTTCTTTAAAAAAGAAAGAAGTTTTGGTATTATTTTCAATAGTACACAATATCCTAATAAGTTTGTATTCCCCATTAAAAGTGAACTATGGTGCAGCATCTCTCACACTACAGTTATCTGCTTACCTGTTAAACCTTTTAATGCAATCCTGTGAAATGAGTTTTATCCTCATTAGCAGCACAAATTAATAAGGTTTCATTTAGTGAATGAAAATATCTGTTAAGTATCTCTATATACTGCTAGCTAGGCTACTAGTACCAAAAGGAGACTCACTAATGTGCCATTCACTTAGGGGTTACTCAAGGACTACTGAATAAACAGTGGGATGATCAGTTAGGTAGCAAGGTTTTATAAAGCAGTGTAAACATAGAAGGGGTTCTCAGACTTCAGCATGCATCAGAATCTCCTGGAGGGCTTGTTAAAACACAGATTGCTGGCTCCACTCCAAGCTGGGCAAATTTAGTGAGTCTGGGGTGGGTTCAAGAATGTACATTTCCAACAAGCAGCCAGGTAATTTTGATGCTCCTCATTGGGAACCACACCCAGAGAACAACAGGGAAGACATGCACATATGATGGAGTCCTAGTCCTTGCTGCTAAGTTTAAAGATATTTGGAAAAAGACCAGGAACACACATAATAATATGAAAGTCTCCCAGGTAATGAAGAAAAGATACTCCATGAGGGTATGTTTCACTCAGCTATAGGCATATGTTAGAACCCAGATCTGCTAAGTCCCAGAAGAGAACCAACAAGAAAAAAAAAAAAAAAAAAATGACTGATACTCAGAAAAGAAAGAGGGCAGTATGGGCAAAGTACTCTTCTATGGGAAGAGTACATGAAGAAAGTCTGGAAGCTTAGGTTTTAATTTTAGCTCTATCTCTAACTAGCTACATGAATTTGGGCAATCTTAACTGTCTTAATCTTTATAGGTCTTGATTTTTAATTTTTTCTAGAACTTATAAGATTCCTTCCAGTTCAAAAAATGGTGGTGACAATATGGAAGAGTAGGGGGTTTAAGTTTGTTAATGAAGGTTATGTACAATTTAGAAATACCTAAGGCAGGAGTCATTCCTGGTGGAGGGAAGAACATGAACAAAGACATAGAAGTCAAAAATACTGACCTTTGCAAAGGGAGCAGGTAAAGAGAGGCATGTCTGAAAACTAAAAGGCCAATGTTTCAAAACTGAGAAATGGAAGGGTCAGATCAGGCCAGGGTAAGGGGCCTTAAAAAGTAGGCAGAGACGGTGGGATCTGATGCAGAGGGCATTGGCATCGCTGTAGGAAGGTTCTTGAACAGGGAATGGCATAATGGAAATGAAGTTTTAAATTAGTTTTGGAGTAGTACTGAACAGAAACAGGTAACAAAAATGCTCACATTTCTAGAGACCAGTGGATCTTATAATTCACTGTACATTTATAATCACACGGGGAACGTGTCTAAAATACATTGAAGACAGAGACTGAGAAAGTACGTCTGGGAATCTATATTTTTTAAAGTTCTACCTGTGAAAGTAAGGATCTGGGTCCATCATTCAATCTGATTCACCAAGATGATTATGATGGTGAAGATTACAATAAGCACTTCCCCAGATTATGAGAAATAAGAGCAAGACATTGCTTTTAAAGATATGCCTTCTTGCTGGCCTCACCCTGAAGCAGAACTTTCATTAATGTTCTGGTCAGCACAGAATTTTCTAAGAATTTTCGCTTACTAGTAAAATAACCAAATAGCATTTTAATGGTTAGATACCCTCCAATTTTGAAAAACTGTTTTGGAGATAACAACATGGCTATTTGTGCCCCGAGGATCGAATAAATACTATGCCTGAAAGGTAAGAGTCAAAAGCTTGCAAGATGGCCAAATGGGCCTCTTTACTACTCTTATAAGAGTAATGGAATTCAACCAAACACCCAAAGGTCTCAATTTCCCTTCCTGTTACCAATTCATAAAAAGACCCGCAAGTTTCAACACCTTTCAAAAGGCAGAAGAGGCCGGCTATTCTAGTTTAATGAAGACTCCCTGATTCAGTACCAAGCCTCAAGCAACTGGGAAAAATTGGCCCTGACCTCACAAAGACAAAAATTATTGGATTATTCCGTATAAAGTTGAGGCCCCAACCTGTGGCCATCCCATTAAGACTCAGGTCCCTGCCATCTATCCCATCACCTTAACTCTGTGTTTTACTTTCCTCTCCCCTAGCCCTCACCCCCAAAATGTCTCAAGGCTTTGGAGAATAAAGTTTTGTTGAATATCGAGGGATGAAGAAACTGAGGGAGATGTGAGTTACATGAGGAAACCAAAGGACATAAAGATTCATGAGAGGAGGTCAAAAGGAAGCTGCATTTCACTCATGACAATGAGTGAATTAACCAGACTTGACTCCTGCCTGAAAGGAAGGGTAGGGGGTGTGTGGATAGGAAGTTGCAGTCTACTGAACCACGCAGTAAGTTTATACTTATACCAGCAAGTGTGCCCCTACCCACTGAGGAGAACACACGGGCGAGCTGAATGTCCTCAAGTCATGTTAATGCAAGTCTGTGTTACAGATTTAATGGCAACAAAGGGTTAAATAAGAAGGATTTGAGAAGACCTAAATTGTCAGAAAGAGAGGGAACCATGTGGACATATGTTATCTTAAGCAGAATCTTCCTCCTCACCCCTGCCAAGACAGTGGTTGGGTGGGGGGGTGGCGGTGGAGCGGGGATAAATTGGACCTGATGCACCTCAGACTTTCTGCATCTCTATGACCCTCTGGAGCTCAGCAAGGCCAGGACTACCTAAAGAATCATTCCCGCCACAAACAAGTGCCTCTTTCTCACTGAAAAGCTGGGAATCCTTGCTTGCCCAGAATATTTCAGTACTACAGTATTAAGTAGTTCCAAACTTCCTCCCATCACATCTTTGGTTACTACTATCCTGAGAGAAGCCCTTACCTCTCCCTTTCCTCATTCACTCTATGGTACAGGCACTAAATGGTCAAAAGGACTATGCTAACAAGGAAAGCGAATGAATGATCCAACAAAAATATGAACAAAGGATATAAATAGGAAGCTAAAAGAGATGAACACAACTGACTAATAAACAGGTGAAATCAACACTTTGTACTTGATTTTAAAATTTCAAATTAAAATAAAATAACAGTTTTCACTTATCAAATTAACAAAATTTTAAGTTTGACAATGACCAATATTGCTAGGGGAAATAGACATCTCAACTCAGTGGAGCAACTGATAGAGGACAATTCTGCAAAATTTACCAAAAATGTTAATATGCATACCCTTTAACTGGACAATTCTATTTCTAGGAATTTATACTATAGATAAACTGACAGAAGTATGCAAAAAAAAAAGAAAACAAAACAGTGTGTGTGTGTACATGGGAATACTCACTACTGTGTTGTTTTAACAGTAAAAAACTGTTATAACAGGAGAATGGTTACATTAATTTGGCACAACCATAAAATGGAATACTAGGCAGCCACTAGTTCAGTGAAAAAAAATCAACTTGCAAAAGAAAATAATGTATAATTCTATTTGTGAAACACATATAAACACACATACACTCCTATTTACACAGACAATTTCTGGAAGGATAGATAAAATATTGTTAACAGTGGCTGTCTCTGAGAAGTAGAACTAGAAGGAATCAGCAGAGGAGAAATTCTATTTCTGGTATAAACCTTCTGTACTATGTGAATTTGTGTTGACAACATGTTTATATTATTTCGGGGCTATTAAAGGCTATTTTTAAAACAAATGAAAGAAGAGAAGGGAAGAAAGAGGCAACATTTGCCAAAAGATTTCCCAAACGAGATCACCCAGCACAGGAATAACAACCTGTGCCAACGACCCAGCGTGAGCCACGCACACAGCAAAGACTTACCTTCAGCCTCTTCAGCAGCCACTGCAGAAGACCCTGCTGGGCCGCCTCTGTGCACATCTCCGGCCGGAACTCAGCCATGTTTTCCACAATAGCTGCAGAGAGACAGACACCGTCATTTGGGAGGGCAACTTTGTTTCCATCTGCAGCCTGCTTCCCATGCCAGACATTATATTCCTCTTCCTATTGGCCTATGTTCCTCCCAGCCAGATGCTGTGTCGTCATTCTTAGATTAACCAGGGACACGCTATGTTTGTTTGTTTTTTCCCCTTCAAGTTATGTTACAAGTAAAACTCATAACTGAACTTGTCAGAATTCACTAAAGGAATAGTGAAAGGTTTTCCGCTGTGTAGAACACTACAGCGGAATACACAAAGGTGTGAGTATCTGCCTAAGAAGGCCCTCTTACCGTCACAGTACTACAGTCCCTGAGGCCTGTGACAGAAGAGACAGGGGGCTAGGCAGAAGCCTTATAAGGAAAAATCAGTGGACGAATTCAGAGCCTCTTCCTCTCCTGATTCACCCATTTTCAGATCTCTTTCTTTAGATACTACAAGGGAAGCAAGCATGATCTTCTTAATTGAACAAAACAAGGTGCATAGACAGGAAAGGCCATGCTGGCAGAGGTAACTGTCAGGTACTCAGAAGCAAATATAATTGGTCCTGCTATCTCGTACAACAGGCACATTGTTGTTTAATAGAAAAATTTTAAATAAGGAGGCAAAAAAAAAAGAAAAAATGATTGTATGATTATGAGACTTAAAAAAAAGGACGTTAAAAAGAAACAAAACTACAGACTTCCCTGGTGGTCCAGTGGTTAGGAGTTGACCTTCCAATGCAGGGGATGCGGGTTCAATCCCTGGCTGGGGAACTAAGACCCCCACACACCGCAGGGCAACTAAGCCTGCTTGCTGCAACTAGAGAGCCCATGCACCACAACTAGAGCCTGTGGTGCAGCTAGGGAAGCACCTTCGCACTGTCATGAAGGGCCCGCGTGCCCCTATGAAGGCCTAGCACAGCCAAAAACAGACCCAAACCCTCACAAACCAAACCCTCACTCTAACACATCCAGTGCTTTCCTTTCCTTTAGGCCCCTGCTGCTCCCCATGCCTGGATATGTTACTACCAGCGAGCAGATGGAGCTCTGCGCTCTCTAAGCACAACACCCAGCAGGCCTGAGTCTTAAGGAGAAAAGGCTGAAGGAAGCAATACACCTATTTCCTCCTCACTCTTCAGTCCGCGTCAGCCTCGCCAATGGCAACTTACAGGAGGCCCAGGCAGCCCCCCAGGGAGCAGACGCAAAGCTGTGAGAGCAGAGCAGCAGTGACACCTGAGAGATGGCAATCACTTGAACACCTTACATTACTTTCCACGTTTTCTAAGAAACTGGCTCATTCTTTTTAACCTCTGATGCCTTTATCTTATTCTGCTTACACTTCAGGTGGCTTTCTATTGTCCACTAGAATAAACTCCAAACATCTTGCCAAGGTTTAGAAGGTCTTCCAAAGTCTGGACAATCTTACTCCTCTGGTCCCATCTCCCATCATCTTTACCTCTCGCTGCCACAGCACATTTCTAGTCTTTCCCCAAAGCCTTTACCCATTCGTGACTTGACAAACGATACTGTCCTGCCTGAGGGTCTGGCTCACACTTCTCCATCAAAATGCACCTCTCTTCACATTCAGCCTCAATCAGCTACTTGCTCCTACCCAGCCATTTGGAGACCCTTCCTCTTCTTTTCAGTAGGGCTCCCCACTGACTCCTATTATACTCCTATTACAATACCCTGTATTATCTCTCCTTTCTGTTCAAGACTTTCTCATCAGTCTGATTCTTAAGAAGAACTTTGCCTAATTCATCTTTAATGTACCCAGTGGCCTAGAACAGTGCCTGACAAACATCACAGGCTTCGTAGGGAAGAGCGGGATGAATCTCCTGAGCTGCTGGTAAGGGACCAAGTTGACACTACACAGATCTTCACAGATTGACAGGCTGGTGCTTTTCCCATTACATCAGGCTCTTTTTATAAACAGTCCGTTAAAACTTCTGATAAGCCTGAAACTTCTGAATTTCAGCGAAATTCAGCATTAGGCTGACAGATGGCAATGCCAAATTCTGGCTCTAGACTACAGCCAACCCCCAGATCACAGACTGTTGTGTTCTCTCTTCTCTTACTCCCTAGGTGCTATGTCTTCCTCCCTCTTTATGATAATTTCCCAGTAGAGAGTATAAAACTACCGAGAAATCTGTGCTAGACACCAAGGAGCTGGGAGGAAATCTAACCTCATCAAAATTTCTACTTCTGCTGGGCCTTGTTCATTTCTCAAGCTCTGCTTACAGATACGTCACCTTTGGTTTTATAAGACAGCAAATGGTGATAAACAGCACTACCCCAAACCACAATTTTAAGCAGACTATTGGTTCATCAGCTTTGCAGAAGGAAGGACTGGGGAGACTTGAGGAGCAGGAGGGGGAATATTGCAGAGGAATCTACTTAAATGAACATATGATAAAGGGACAGCCAAGTTAACAGCAGTGTTTCAACGCACAGTTTACACGGTAAAGTACACATAAGAAGGGAAGGAAATACTAACTCTTTTTCAAATAAAATGTCCTATAAAGTTAGGCGTTATCCCTAACTTTAGATTGAAGCTTAAGGGGACAAGGTAAAATCCAAGGTAACAGGTGTACATCCAAGGTGTACCTTGGAGATATTGTGGGTTTGGTCCCAGACCATTGCAATAAGGTGAATATCACAATAAAGTGAGAATCACATGAATTTTTTGTTTTCCAAGTCCATATAAAAGTTATACATACACTATACCATAGTCTACTAAGTGTGCAATAGCATTACGTCTAAAAAACAATGTGCATACCTTAATTTAAAAATACCGTATTAGTAAATAATGCTATCTATCATCTGACAATGCAGGGTTGCCACAAATTTTCAATTTGTAAAAATGTAACATCTGCAAAGCACAATAAAGCACACACACAAAAAATGAGGTAAGCCTATACACAGTGGTTCAAAAGTTTGTAGTTCCACTGCAGAGAAACGGGAAGAAAAACCAATAGAACGGGACTCAAAAATCCTAAAATATATACTTTTCAAAGAAAAAAAAAAAAAGAATCCATCTTTTTTTTCCATCCATGCATAGACTTCACCCTGACTTTTAGAGACAGAGACAAAGGCCTGTTCAGAGAAGCCAGCCGTTTTTGTCCAGGAAGGTCATCTACTTAGTGGATTCCTGCTTTTATTACCTGAAAGCCCGACCAAAGCAGCAGTTATATGAAATTTACACAAGGGTCTTCATTCCTGAACAGGCAGTTTGGGAGCAGAAAAAAGGAAAACCCTCTGGCTGTTGACTCTATTACGAAGGAAGAAGGAAATGAGTGCCAACCCCCAAAACAAACACAAACTCAGGAAGTGCTGGCCACTCTCCCCCTTACCCAGAGTGTTGTGGACACCGTCCGCCTCTTCCTTCACAGACTCGTCCAGACGCTCCAGATTCTGCACGAGCAATGCGACCACCTGCCCGTCCACCTGTGGATCAGGGAAGCAAGAGAAAGGGGTACATGTCACAGGGTGGTCCCCAAAACGCTCCCACTCCTGTACCCCCTTCTCTACTGAACAAGCAAAGTAAACAAACTCCACCTGTGGTCTGCAGGGTGCTTTTGCACCCCAAGATCTCTTCTGAGTCGTGCAGTGACCCCAAGGCAAAGAAACAACAGGCCTCATTATCCCTAACTTTAGACTGAAGCTTACGGGGACAAGGTAAAATCCAGGGTGACATGAGTTACATGCTAGCACTGGAACCCAGGCCTTCTGAAATCAAGTCGTGTGCTCCTTCTAGAGAGTATTAAGACATCTTACGAAAATGCCTTCTCAAGTCGCAAGTTCGTTAAAGTGAGAAGCACATTTCTCGACTACAAGAGATATTCAGTTAGGAAGTTTACTTGCCGTATTTGACACTGACCTCAAAACTTCAGGTTAAACTCAAACCATTTCTAAGTTTCCATAACCAAGCTTTTACGAAACTATTACCTTTGATGAACTTCTGACTCCTTCTCGAAAAGAATCTTAACATATTAAAATGCTTTATGTTTTATTACATATAATGCCTAAAAAGCAATTTTATTTCTCTCATTTGATTCATATAACCACATACCACTCACAAGAAACTTTCAGTAGCCATGTCATACAGATGATATTCAAGAGATCAGTGACCTGGCCGAGACCACACATTTACTAAGCAGTGGCAACAGAAGCAAAAGCCAAGCTTCCCTCTTAGATGAAACGATGTTTACACCACTTAATGCTACCTTCTGACACAACGTGTGCCCTTACTCAGAGACTGCCACTGGGGAACCCAGGAGCACGCCGAGGAAAATAACTAAGGAAACAGAAACACCTAATAATCAAGAAGTGATCATCTACCTGGTAATAGATTTCCAGGTCGCAGCCAATAAGTAAACCTATACCAGTTGACAAGATCTGCTGCATACCCACGGTGCATCTTTTCTCTCATGGCCTCAGCTTCTTCACTGAGGAAATGGGAATGAGTTGTAAAGATTAAATGAAACTATACGGCATGCCTTACCCTGGGTCTGGTTCAAAAATTAAGCAGATAGCCCTTTCCTTCTTCTGATACCTGGTTATTCACTGTTTCATCTCTCGCATGGACTAAGAAAAACTCAAATTCTGTGAAGGCAGACGCTGCATCCTCATTTATCTTGGTACACTCTTCAAAGTCAAGTGCAACACTACACATACCAGACATTCGGTAATTTTGCTAAATTTAAATAAACTGACAAAACATTTACTTTGTGTACTGTAATTGTATTTCTATATACACTGCTTCATTTACTCTCAAATATCCCTCACAGCTTTTACATGTGAGAATACAAAGGTCCGAAGGGTTAATTAGCCTGGTCAAAGTCACAGAGTTTGTGGCAGAAGTGACCAACTCCAAGACTATTTTTTCCCATCACATCCTGTCACTTCTAGTGAGGGGAAAAGGAGAGGAGAGAAAGGACAGGGAAGAAATTATCTCATCAACGGATGCTTCCTGAACACTTCTGCACAAGGCACTCTGCAGACAATTCAAACTGAGCCTGAGGATGGAACAATGGCAAGAGAGACACATCTTAAAATAAGGCCTCTTTACTCTTTCCGGGTGAGACTTGAGGGAAGCATCGGATGGGGGAGAAGTTGAAACTGTTGACTAATTGCGGATACCTGCATCACCAAGGAAGAAGATTTGCTAGGCTCTCCTTTCTGCCCCACTGTGAGGACCCTAGCTGCAGATTGGAGAAGATACTGATGCCAGAATTGACAGCTCCTATAAATAGGAGAAAGAGCTGTTTTCCCCTCTTATATATCAAGGAGATATACAATCTTGCTCTCAAATCTCACAGCCAGCAAAAGCTTCAAAGAAATCCACTGCAGTGTTTTCCTTAATTAATTGGACAATTTGGGTATGTGAGAGAAAACAGAAAAACATCTGGGGGAAAAACATGAACCATGTCACAGTTTGTTTTTCTCTAAATCACCCTGATTGACTTGTAATCTCCCTGAATCCTACAGCAGCAGACACTGCAACTCCGCCGGGTATCACACTGCTTGTCAGCTCTGTGAACTGCCTCGCCACTTTCAATTGCTTACCGCTGCCGTCTCTGCATTATTTTCCCTCCCTTTCCTCGATTCTTAGTTCTGTTACCAGAGTCGGCTGTCTGGAAGGTGGTGGGGACAATGTGTGCACGCTCAGTTGCTCAGTCGTATCTGACTCTTTGCAACACCACGGACTGTAGCCCGCCAGGCTCCTCTGTCCATGGGGTTTTTCAGGCAATAATACTGGAGTGGGTTGCCATTTCCTTCTCCGGGGGATCTTCCTAACCCAGGGGTCAAACCCGTGTCTCCTGCGTTTCCTGCATTGACAGGCAGATTCGTTACCACTGAGCCAGACAGTAAGCAACACACTCAAATTCCAGAACTAGATGGTTACTGGTAATGGGTTTGGCTGGAGAAAATCTTTTTTCCTTGCTACAAAAATCTAACTTCTAACAAACAGCCTTATTAAGCTTGCAAAGTGTGAAACTTTATGTTTAGCTGGGTTAAATGCAATTTTATCTGATTGCAGGAGGGTCAAAGCAGTCAAAATACATTTAGCTGAGAAAACCCTCAGAAAAATATTTATATTATGCACAGCTCCGGATATCATCTAGTAAGAAGCACAAATTAGCATTCTGTCCCTCTACACTCTTGGGTCTACCGCCTTCACGCCTATTTTTTTGGACTTGTGACTAACTCTGAAACTAAAAACAAATTCTTCTTAGGGATTAAAGCATCAGCTACAGCAACACCGGCCTTGGAAATCGTGACTGTCTTAAGTCTGACGTTTTCTGATAAGTCATTGGCTATTTCCGCTTGTTAGCATATCTGCCAAACAATATCCCACCAGATTCTACCGAGACGAAGTTCAGGGGCAAAGTCAGTCGTATTTCCTGCTTGTGCAGAGAGGGTAGATACAAGAGAAAAGGAGGAAATAAGAAAGGGACAGATGAGCAGAGATGAGAGGGTTGGAAGGATTCTTTTTCTATCTTCCACCATCTGCCAATAAAGTTTCTTGAGTTGGACTGGGGTTTTTCTGCCTACTATGAGTTCTGGAAATTTCATATTTAAAAAACAATAATAAACCCTCTCCCCCACCCCTACATACACACCCACTGAATCTTGACCAAGCAATAAGTTTTGAAGATACACATGGTAATAAGGTTATAATGCAAAACTTAGGCCTGCTGCAACCTATCTCACATACAGACCTACTACTGTTATTGCTGCTTTACAGAAGCAGGAGCTGAGTACGGAGAGGTTAGGTAACTTTTCCAAGGTTACACAGCTGGTAAGTGACAAAGCCACCACTTTGACCCCTCCCCTGATGGGGAGCACATCTCAGGAAAGACAAGCTTATAAAAAGATGTCTACAAGCCAATGTGATGAGTGCCAGGATGTACGAAGTAGTAGAGGAACACAAATTCTGCTGAGGTGATGAGTCTGAAAAAAGACTCAGGAGAGATGAGGTTTAAGTGAGGCTTCAAAGGATGAATAGGAGTATTCCAAATAGCCCAGGGGAAGCCAGGCTTGCCAAGCTGAAGGCAGATGTGAGCAAAGACATGGGATTGCCAAGTGCATGGCAAATTTTGGGGACTAGTAAGTGGGGAAATGACTGTAATTTAATCATGACTCTCAAGGAGTCTTCTTTAGAGAGGCATGCCTGAGGAACTGCCATCAAAGCAAACAGTCTTGTGTTTCCACTCTTCAGGAAACAGTCTATTTTCCAGGCTACCAAGTCAACTTGTTACAATGCACAAATATTCGCCTCTGTGTAAGTAATAGCAGTGGATGTAAACCAAATTTTAAATCCCGAAGATCCCTGAGAATGCCAGGACCGCACTCTCTCCCCACAAATGTGCTGTTCTATTGCCTAGGACCTCCAGCTGGGAAAAAGACCAAGGCAATAACTGCACACTGCACATCACAATAAATTCTGCTATATGCCCTCTAGCCTCCGCTCATGCAATTCCAGGCCTCCGATATTGGCCCCAAATTAAAACTACGAGGACAACTCAACCCTTATGATATGAGAATACTTATCAAACTTCTTCCTGAATGCAGCACAAGGGTAGGAAAACACAGATGAAGACCACCTACCAGTTCTGCTGTCTGACATTTACTGATGGCTCCTGACTGGCTGCAGATCAGCAAATAATATATGGGAGTCTAGAAATGTTCACTTGTTTGTGATTCATACCAGCCCCACCAATATAAAGCTGTAAGAGTCAAAACCTTAAAAATAATATAATAAAACAGAAACTAAACAAAACAAACAGAAAACCCCGTACAGCAGCTACTTAATGGTTCCCCAGACTGAGGATGAACTGTTTCTTCCAAAACAAACAATAAAATTGGCAAGATCCAGCTTTTGTTGGTGGGCCTGGCAATACAGAAGACACAAAGGGGGCTTTTGTGTGAACTGCTGTTTCTAGGTACGTTTTACAGGCAGCAGACCAGCTAGCTGTTCCTCTCTCATCTCCTCTATTCACAGAGGCAAAGGATGATAATTAACATCGGTCCAGCGACCAGGCAGGAAGGCTCGCTCAGGGCCACTGTAATTAACCTCTGGAAGGTAAGACTACACAAATGACACTGTGGGGACACAGAGAAGGAGCAAGTGCCACAGCCTTCCTTCAGATGCTCCTCCAAACAAAAGACACCCCGACGCCATCCTTTTCTTTCTGCACGGCAGTTCAAAGGAAAAATAAAGGTCCTGGATTCGACAAAAGTGGCAGTTCGCTCCAGGAAGGAGCTTGAAAGAAAAATGGCCATAGAAATTTTCATCATACTCAGTCACAAATGGCCCTGCTGGACTCCAGCCTCTCTCTCTGTAAGAGACAGTCCTTCACATCCAGTGAGTTCACAACCCCTTCATTCACACCAAATGCCAGCTGTGAGCATGGCACGTGGGAGATTTCTTGTGTCAAGAAGCTCGAGAAAGAAGGGTGAGGAGGGGCTGGGCAGTGTAGCAGTGGGGTCTCAGAATCATTTGGGGTCCCAGCCCCAGCCATTCTAATTCAGCAGGTCTTGGATGGTGCCAGAAAGTAGCCTAACCAAGCACCCCAGGTGCTTCTAATCCAAGTAGTTATACCGATCTTTGATGAACTCTGCACACTGCAACAAAACCAGTGCTTAGGGCTTCCCCGGTGGCTCAGTGGTAAAGAATATGCCTGCCAATGCAGGAGACGTGGGTTTTGATCCCTGATCTGAGAGGATCCCACGTGACACAGAGCAACTAAGCCTGTGAGCCAGAATTGCTGAGCCTGAGCTCTAGAGCCCAGGAACTCCAGCTACTGACCCCACAGGCTAGGGAGCCCATGCCCCAGAACAAGAGAAGTCACTGCAATGAGAAGCCTGAGCACCGCAACTAGAGAGTAGCCCCCACTCTCCACAACCAGAGAAAAGCCTGTGCAGCAACGAAGAACCCACCACAGTAAAAAATAAGTAAATAAATACACTTATTATAAAAAAGAAAAACCCCAAAAAACAAAACTGAAAACCCAGTCCTTACTAACATTCTTAGCCAGAGAGAAAAGACCAGACAGTAAAAGACAAGAGAAACGATGGGAACTTGAGGAGCGAGATAGCCTGATGGGTTAGATAAGAGCTCCATAGGTGGTATCAGGGTAAGAGGCTGCACTGGCCCTGCCACTGGCCCTCTGGTGAGAGAGGGGAGCAGAGGCCAGGATGGCAGAGGGGACCGCAACATGCAGGAGCTCATCTCTGCTGTTACAGGGGCTGGTTGAGTGAAGCGGGGGAAGGCTTCACTTCTGCAGCTGGGTTTCCTCATGGGTAGAGTGGGCTGATGAGACTACATCAGTTCACCTCACATATAAACTCTTGCAAGTGGCTGCTGCCTGGAACAATAGCTGAGGAAGGCTCTGAAGCCTTGCCTAGGCTCCAAAAAACAGGACACAGAAATCAGCTGACCCTGACTTCTGCAGTCAAGGGCTGCTACTCGGGCCGGGATAAGCTAAAAAGTTTGTTCTTGCTTTTAACATTCTCTGATTCTCTATCTGTAAAACAAGTAATAATGATACACCTGTCCTCACCAGTGCTTGGGAGTACAAAGCCTACAGCCCAGAGTAGAAAAGAAACTCTTTTCCGCAAAAACTCTTTATAGAAGAGGTCAGAAGCAACACGGTGAGGGCGGGCGAGCCGGAATTGGAGTCAAAGAGAACAGAGGTTCAAATTCCAGCTGTGTGACCACAGGCAGGTTTGTTTTGTCTCTCAAAGCCTCGAGTTTCATGGCTATAAATGGGAATAGTAGCAATAATACCCTTCTGAGGGGACACGGTGAGATTAAATAAAGTGTGAAGGTCTGCCTACAGCAGATAGTCAATAAATGCTAGGACTCTATACCCCGTGGCCTAATAACAGTACCAAAGAATAAGGTACCCCACGATTGCATTCTACTTTCATATTCTTCTTATTCAGTCCAGCCTTGCCACAGAGTGCTCTCTCTCCCTGGCACCCACCCTGTGCCACTCACAGAGACAATGGTGGGGATGGTGCGGACACCATATACACACTTGCAAAGCCCCAGACGGCTGCGCAACTTACCAGAGCATCCGTGAGCACTTCCGCGCCTTCTTCACTTTCGTGGAGGGTGTCTATGTCTGTTAATTCCTGAAGCAAATCAACCACCGCTATGGACACATGTGAAGAATGTTAAGGGTAACATGCACATATGAAAACCCTAGTGACATTTTATTAAAATAGTTGGCTACCAGCCACTTCCTGGTCAATTGCTTCACTACCGTTTACCTTTAATACACTCTAGTTTTATAAACATCTCTTCAACAAGGTTCTAATCACAGTGGCTCTTCAATAAATGTTGGTAACTGCTTCACTTAGGCTCTTTCCCTTATGCTGCCTTCCTGGCAACTTATTCCATAGGTTCACTACATCTTCATAAATTTCACAGCTTCAAGTCGATCGCTTGGGTGGTCGCTTTTCCAGTGAGAAATAGGCCAACACCCTTAACCTTACCTCATAATTTAAATTCTCGGAACTGAGTAAGTATAATCTTAACTACCTTGTACACCTTACCTTCAAAGACAGTAATGATTTTTCCTGAGATTAGATGGCTGGCGTTCACCAAGGAGTCTTCAGAAATCAGGGCATGACAAACAGATTTAGATTGTAGAGGGAAGGATTTATGTTGGACTGTGCTAGACTCCACCAACCTCCCTTCCCCTTAAATACACTGCTGCTTTGGACACAAAAGGAAAGAAAACAATGATGATTACGGACTAGGCAAAAAGAGAGACAGGGGACATATAAGAGAAAGGACACAGAAAGAAGAGAAAAAAGGAGTTATGTTTGGTTGTAACCGGTAAACTGGTAGCCCGACCTAAGGGCTTCCCTAGTAGCTCAGTGGTAAAGAAGCCACCTGAAAAGAGACACGAGTCTGATCCCTGGGTCAGGAAGATCCCCTGGAAGAGGAAATGGCAAAATTCTCATTCCAATATTCTTGCCTGGGAAATCCCATGGAGAGAGGAGCCTGGCAGCTACAGTCCATGGGGTCTCAAAGAGTTGGAAATAATTTAGTGACTAAACAACAACAACAACAAGAAGCCCGAGCTAAGTTTCCCATACATACAGACACACACACACACCCCACTACACACACACACCCCACTTGCTGTCAGTCAGCATCTACTGAATGCTTATGATGAATAAAGCACTGTGATAGAGACAAAGGCAAATCCATTCACTCTGGGCCTCAGTGTCCTCATTAATAAAATGAGGAAGTTAAGGTAATTAAAGACATTTAAACAATTATACAGGCTTCCCTAGTGGCTCAGATGGTAAAGAATCTGCCTGCAGTGTGGGAGCCCTGGATTTGATCCCTGGGTTAGGAAGATCCCCTGGAGAAAGGAGTGGCTACCCACTCCAGTATCCTTGCCTGGAGAATTTCATGGACAGAGGAGCCTGGCAAGCTACAGTCCATGGGATCACAGAGAGCCGGGCACAACTGAGTGACTAACACTTTCACTTTCAAACAATTATACACAACAAAACAAAACAAAACAAACAAACAAAAAACAATTATACACCACAGGCAATTATCAATGTGTAACAAATGAGGAATACAGACAACTTGAACTGCAGACATCCTAAAAAAATGGAGCAATCAAATTGAACTGGGAAATCAAGAAAGATTTGCTAGAAGAAGGCTGGTCAGAAAAGAAGCAACTAAAAAGATGAGGGCAGGTAGGCTGGAAAACAAAACATCAGGAATACAGGAAGAGAGATTAGAATGTAAGAGGGTATATGAAGAGCAGAAGAAAGAGGATTAGGGAAGCAGGGAGGGGAGAAAATTGTAACTAGAATCAAATGAAGAAAATAATGTCTTGGAAGAATAACCTAACAGCTATGTGCAGGAAGCACTAAATAGCACTGTGAGGGTTGGGAGTGGGCAGATGTGGGTGTGGGGAAACGTCAAGCCTGAAGGAGCAAAACCTGTTCTGAAGCTACCACACACAAGAGTCCAGAAGTAAGATGATAAAGGTCTTATCAGGGCAGGGCAGTTTCAATACAAACTGGAAAAGAAAAAGATAATAAGAAAGATACAGGACCTATTAACAAGAATGACAGGACTTGCTCACTGCCAACTGATGTTACAGATATTTTATGAACACCTTTTGCTAAAAGAAAAATTATTCAAAGCTTTGTTTTTATTTATCTATAACTGACCAGTTGGCCATCATGAATAAGCTTTCTGTGTTTTATCCTCTCGTACTTTAAAGTAATATTTGTGCAAAATATGGGTGTGCTATGAAACTCAATGTGTATGAAAAGAGAGAAGGTCTCTGGACAAAAATCCTTCATGCTTATACAGTCTTTATTAACAAAGTAACCAGAAAGCTTTTGACATAAAAGACCAGGTATCATAATTGACATATAGTAAACCAAAATACATAAACTGAACTAATTTTTTTTAAAAAAGGGCTAATCAAACTAACCTCTAGAAATGCTGGGCGGTAGGAATTAGTAGTTCTCCCTTTCTAAACACTGCAGTAGAAGACACCATCATAATCACTAGCATTTTAAAAAACTCATCATTATGCCAAGCACTGTGCTGCTGAATTCTCACAACAGCATGATCCCTATTTTACAGACAGGAAACTGAAAGCTCAGAGTGGTTAAGTAACTTACCTAAAGGTCACTGCAATAGTAAGGGAGAATGTTAGGTTCACATGATTCCAAAAATAGTACCTCTGCCACTACTCTTCATATTAATGCAGAGGGGAATATTCACCAGGTTTAACTACAACTAAATTCTAGCTAATGACCCTACTACAATAACAGAGAAAAGGACTGTCATTTATTTCCATCATAAATTATTAAAGTTCCAGGAAAAAGGACAAAATGCTGACAACTCCCCCATCATTCTCTTCATCTAAAAAGCTCCCATACTGATTCTCTTGAACAGTTTTTACGTGAGATGTAAAAATATTATTATTTATCCACTTGTTTATTTAATAAGCATGATGACATTTCATCCATCTGTTCATCCAACCACAGTGGAGTCAAATGTCTACAGGATAAGGATGTGAATCAGGCACGAAATAGGTACTATCCTTACATTCCCAACATCATGCCCCACTAAGTACTTACTAACCTGATACGTGATGATTATTAATTAAACATTAATCTCAAGAAACATGTGGGATATATGTGAAAAAACAGATGAAGAGTCACAGCAAACTCAAGGATGGGGCCATATCATATTTATCTTTGCTTCCTATCTTTAGTGAACCAAACTATCGCCAAATTATTAATACTATGGAATCTTGCTCAAGCTTCTTTATTTCCATATAGCTTAGTTGCCTCATCTGTAAAAAGGTGGTAATGATCTCTGCCCAGCCTATCTCACCCTGTAACTATAAGGAATAAATGACATCATGAAGGTCAGAGGGCAATTAAATCAAAGTACTGAGAAAACAGGAAAGCACTATAATAAATGTTGTTAGTCAATTCTTCCCACAGAATGGTCACATCTTCATTATTGACTTCATTTTTTCCAAAACTTCTAAAATCTAAAACCTAAGCTAACAACAACACGATCCTCCCTTTTTGGGTCACAATGGGTTGAAAATCTAATTTTGTATTTCAGCTATGCCACAGAAATTCAGATTGATCAAGTCCTTTTTCAGCCTCTAAGGTTTTATGGGACAGGCAGGTATCATATTTTTCTTTGATTATTCTTATATCATGCTCACAAATGGGTCACAGTAAACCCGGAGAAAAAAGGAAAAGAAAATTTGATAATGTGGTGGTTTCATATAGGAACAGAATAAATGTCTAACTCTTATCAAGAACAGCTGTTTCTTATAATGGTCCAGTGGATATTTCCTTGCCTACACTCCTGCCTCAGTTGAGAAATCAAACAAGAAACGAGTTACCAGCTACCAGGTCTGGCAAACAACTCAGCAATTCTAGCACTAACTGATTTTATGTAAATTCTCAACTTTCACCAAATAGCATTTCAGCAAGGCAGTAAATGAGTCCATAATTGTAATCGACTCCTGAGTAATATAATATGACCCATAAGATGGAGGTCATTTGAGGACCAGAAAGAAGAATAAGAAGCGAAACTAAAGACAGACAGATGAACTCTCAATCTTGATGAGAAAATTCAGCATGGTCTGCCACCCATCCAGCATTTTTTCACAAACAGACTCTGGGCATGGGTGATAGGTTTTTCCACTGTAGTTACAATTTCATTTCACAAGGTAAAAGGCTCTCCTATCCAAGTGTAATAGGAAAACAGAGAGCCTGTCTCTCTGCGAATTACTAAAACACAGTTTGTGACAGCCTATTCTGCCAAGTCAGGCAGAAAGGCCACCCCATTCACTCCCTCAGCATCTGCCCACTAGGGGGGCAATAAGCTAGTATAATAAGAAGTGACGTAGAAAAGACCAGCTGGGCACAAAATGGTCCACAACCCAATGGCTTTTTACAAAAAGAGGGGTATTGGCTTTTATTTTTTGGTTCTAGATACTTGTTTTTGGCCTGATCTCATGGAGAGTCCTAGCACAGAAACAGAGCATTAATTTCATTAATCTCCAATGAGATATGGCCATAGGAACAAAGTTATTTAAAAAAAAAGAAAGAGGAATAAAATATATTAAGCAGATGGCTTAAAAAAAAAATCATTTCAAAAACGTGTCTTAAGAAAAATGACCAGTCTAGATTCACAGTATATAACTGATTTAATGGAACAAATCTGGGTGGGTTTTTTTTTTAAGCCTTTTTAAAATTTTATTCCTAGACTAGGACAATGCTTAGATATAGCTCAACTAATGCAGATGAATTTCTAAACAGACAAAATGGTCTTTTCCTCCTTTTACAGCAGTTGAAAAAGAACTACCTAGAATGAATCTAGACTCTTAATTTTATCCCAATCCTTAATCAAAATAACATGAGTGGGGGAAATGCTCTCATTCTACATTTATTAGGTACCCACTAAATGTTAGAGGGCACTGTTACAGAACAGGGGAAATGTCCCAAGCAGGCCACAACCACCCTAACCTTCCAAAGACATGGAATTCACCTAAAACTCGTAAGCAAGATCAACAGTTGCATTAAGAGGTCCTTTTCCTACACTGCCATTTTGGTACTTTTCATCTAATCTGATTTATTTCAGAGCATATTGAAAGGACTCCAAAAAACAGTGGCTGGTTTATCAGTACAGATTATCAGGGAAGTTGAATTATCAATGAGAAAAGAAGTAAATTCTTTTCCATGTAATTTTGATTCTAGAACTATCAAGATGAGAATAGCTCCCAGCAAAACAACAGCTTGAGATACACAAGTCTTGTTAGACCGTGCTTGCAGGGTACTGGACCAAAAGCCAACTCCTTTCTAGTCCAACTAGAAGAAAGTCCTGAGGAGGCGCAAACCCTTCCCAGCCCTATTCCTGCTCATCAGCATGGGGGCTCGAACACAAGGCACCCCGTGTACACACCCTCTGGGATAAAATGGTATGTTACAGTCACAGACTCAGATTGCTCAAGTTCAACGAACCCTGCTGGTCTTAAAAAAGAAGAAAAAAAACCTGTCTGCTCTTTATTTTCCAGTTCCCACAGCAATTTTTCACAAAATCCAACAGGACAACTTTGCGCAAGTTTTCCTGGCTTACTAGGGTTTGAGAAAACTAAGCAGGAATTTAGAAAAGAATAGTGCTAACAACCACTCCCTATTTCAGACAAGGTAGCACTGCCTCATCAGCACCAATAATCCACTCTGCAACTAACAAAATGAACCCCCCCCCTTCCTGTATCTGACTCTTTGCGACCCCATGGGCCTTAGCCCGCCAGGCTCCTCTGTCCATGGGATTCTCCAGGCAAGAATACTGGAGTGGGTTGCTATGCCCTCCTCCAGGGGATCTTCCTGATTCAAGGATGGAACCCACATCTCTATGTCTTCTCCATTGGCAAGTGGGTTTTTAACCACTAGCACCATCTGAGAAGCTCGCTCAGCAGTACAATGAGATCTCATTTTTCTGAATCACAAATGGGTGGAGAGAAAGCAGATTTGGAAAAAAAAAATTTTTGGTTTAGATTACTCAATAGTTTTTAAATTAAAGAAGAGGGTATTTAGATGGGGGCAGTTGTCATGACTCTAAAAATAAATAAAGCCATGGACCTGATATCCATGTAAGTCTGAGGCGACTACATGGGCACATCAGCTCCCAGCATGTGAGGAATGGCAATCTCCATTGCCAAGGTAGACATTGTAAAAATACACTTGAAATGTACTCTGATCCCTAATCTATCAAAAGCTTACCCATCTCCAATGCCCAATTCTCTAATCACTGCCAAGCCAGAGATGATGTGTGTTTTCTCAGAACTCCAGTGGTATTTTCTGTGCAAAACACTCCAAGGGTATTTACCACACAGCAAGGTGAGTGTTTTTGCTATCAACTGGAGTTATTATTTCTTGCCACGCTAACAGCACTCAACAGGGCTTATTATACAAAGGAGAAACCCAGTAAATGCCATGATCTGCCATAGAACTTTAGAAAGGATTTCACTGACTCGTCCCTCAAGCCGAGAACATAGCAGATGACATGCAAAAATCAGATATTTATGGATTTCGTGCCTAGATTTTTTTTTTTTTTCTTTTGGTGATAGCATCAGAGGTAGCCATCATCTGGGGTTCTATCTTCCTCTTGTTTTAGTCCTCCTTATTCCTTTAGGCAAATTGAGTAAACCTGGGCCACAGAACTGATTGTTTAGCACTACCTTAAGAAAATATTGATATCTTTAAATGTACCTTTGATTTCATTTTTCTGTAGAAATACTCCAAAAGGTTCACCAAAAAGGGCTCTAAACATGTTTAAATGATTTACTTTAAAGGAAAAATTGTTTTTAAAAGCCCGATTTCTGAAAGGCAACAGCTGTTGGATCCCACCTCGTGTTCCCTCCTAATGCATTCAGAGTGATTCTTCAATACTGCGTGATGGGTGTGCCCCTCCCTCTCTCCCCCGCACCCCCAGAGGTGCTCTTCACAGACCAGAATTCCTCTCCACAGCCAACCGACGGCTGGGCGCCAGCCTCTCGAGGCGGGGAGATGAGGCCCAGAAACGCTGACAAGCCCTCCCCAGCAGCAGTGATGCAGAGCGCCAGAATAAACTCTGAAGCAGCTTCTCACGGTTGAAAGGACGAGGCACAAGCTGTTTTCTCACATCCTCTGCCTCTTAAGGTTACAACAGACCAGCCTCTGATCCAATTAAAATCCCTATAGTTTATGGTTTAGCAGAGAAGGACAAAGCAAAAATGACCTGTGCTTGCTGGGAACATAACCAGCCATGTATGGCTGTGGTTGATAAATGAAGAGTTAAAAAAGATTAAAAATTTAAGTCATGACTGCCACGAAATTGTTTATTCACGGTAAGGTGTTTGGGGCAGTTACAGCTGTACAACAGTAAATTGTTAACAACCGTTTCCTGAAGAAAAATTTCCATTATAGATCACAGATAAGACAGGAAACAGAGTGCAATGCTACTGGGAGATCAACGCTCCAACAGATCGAGAACGTGTTAGATGCAAGTCAAGACGGTTGACCCTTCCCTGGAACCACACTCGAGAAAAATGGTACTATGAGGAGGATGACATTTACCCTAGTTGCTGCATCTAATTAAAATTGGGTAATTTTTAAAATTTCAAGTGCACTTTAAATTTGATGTAGGGCATAATTAAAAAATCAGATTTAAAAAAATATCATTAGGGCAGCAGGGTAAAGGTTAGCAGACAAGAGGGGAAAAAACAGTTTAGCTTTGAGAAAACAGGAGGGAAATGGCAGTCTGTCAAAGTTATTACAGGGAGACTTGTTTTTTTTTCTTTTTAAAGACCAGAACTTAACAACTTGGAACATCTGTGCCCTTGCCTTTCCCAAGTATGCCATGTCGAGCACACTTCTTGTGTCAGTCTTCTCCCCAGCAGGAACCAGGCTGGTGAATCAGCAAAATGTCAGTATCTTCAGAAAGCTGCCACTATTATTTTGAGTTGGCAAGAATAGAAAAAAGAAATCAGAGTTGTGTTTCCAGAAACAAAACAGGTGACGGCTGTATCAATACACAAGGTAATGGGTGACACTCCAACTCTGTCAGGGATGTAGTGAATCCTATAGGGAAAGACTCAAGGTGCGCCAGAAAAGGACACTGGACTGGAAACCAGGGGCCTGGGGTGCCAGCCTCCACCGCAACAGCCAGTGGTTCAACAGCTGGACCTCAGACATGTTACTAACTAACTAAATAAGGCTCTGGACGAAGTCATCTCTAAAGTCCGTTCGGATTCTGAAAATCTGCCCTTCTGTAGTTAAGCTGAAATGTGAAGTCACAATTAGAACTCTTGGTTGCTAACTCTGGGAGGGCCAGTTAGTGTCCTAAATAGGACTCATGCTAGATATCCACTATGTTTACTGATGGATGCTGCTTGAGCATCAATGCAGCCTGCAGTTCCTGGGGGTTGAGCACAGTGCCTGATAAGCACTCAAAGCCATGTTTCTCAAACGAATTCACGAGACCCATATCGAGCTCACCCAAAATAAGCTACTGACTAGGGGTTCTCGTACCACCCAGAACCGCCCAGTGAACCCTGGGGAATATTCTCATCTGGAGACTGACAGAGAGATTCTCCAGACAGTCTAACATTACATCAAGTATCAGAAACGGCTTAAGATCACCCTTCAAGAAGCCTGAGTTAAAATTATTCACTGATTTATTTCTATGAGAATTATCAGGCAGGAAAGAACCTAGTCAGACATGCTCTCAGGAGAGAGATTACCAGAAAGATGAAAATAACATGAAGCAGCAGCAGATCTCCCATGAATATCACTCAAGCAGACTAACTACATTTGTCTCTTACCTTCGGAAATCTGGATTCAAACAGAACAACTACTGGAAAAGAATTTGCTTTAATGACCATAACCACGACCACAGGCACATCAAAAATCTTTTCCACTAAAGTGGTTTCATATCTGATTGCAAAGACAAAGGATAGAAAGGTTTTGGAAGTCATAATTCAGCTTCAGTTAAAAGCAACATTTACTAAATACCTATTAAGTGTCAGAAATTGCTTAGCACTCACATGAACTCCTTTAATCCTCTCAACAACATTGAAAGGCAAATGTTTACACACACACACACACACACACACACAGAGGATAGGACATGAGTTTGAGCAAATTCTGAGAAACAGTGAAGAACAGGGAAGCCTGGAGTGCCTCAGTTCATGGGGTCTCAAAGAGTCAGATAGACTGAGAAACTGAACAACAACGACAACACAGAGGAGCCTGGTGGGCTACAGCCCAGGGGATTGCAAAGATTCAGACACGACCAAGTGAGCGCACACACACACACACACACACACACACACACACACACATTTTTAAATGCCATCCATGAATATACACTGTATCATACCCACAGAACAGTCTATAGCATTTAAGTCTTAAAAACAAAGTGAGAAACTAAATTCACAATTTTTAGATCCTTCAATGATTTAATGTTCTATGCCCTTAAGACTGTTAGACCTTAAGGCACCCAAGTCTGGTTATGTCCCAGTAACATAACTCATCTGCTTTTTTTTTTTTCATTTATTTTTATTAGTTGGAGCTCATCTACTTTTGCAGACAAGAATACTAAGGGCTGGAGGTGGGGGGAGGACACCAAATTTCATACTAGAAATAAACCTGAGAGTCAAACCTAGATTGCCTATTTATGTCCAATGCTCAGTTAACAAACATTAAATGTCATGTGCACTTAGTCCTTTTTAAAGGAATTGGGACTATAGCAGTAGACAAAGTAGATAGATAAAAATCCCTGTCTTCCTGGACAATAAATGTGAAACTAGAGGAAGGTTCACGGTCTCCTCTAGGCTCGGCTCCACTGGGCCATCTGTTAACAAAATGATGTCTAGATCAACAGATGCAAATCCTGCCTGGTCTTGCCTATATAATGGGCCCCCAAATCAAGATCCCGTAAAATTAATGCTGTTAATATAAGAACAGATACATCACGATGAATTCTAATACTAATAAGAGCAAATAGGACAATTAAGGGTTGCCCGAGATTTATTAATAGGTTAAAAGCCAGACTTCCGAACAAGTAAAAAGCAGCGTGTGTTTCAAGAAGGGAGATAATTAGAATGGAAATAGAACACCAGACGTGACAGCAGACATCAGCAGAGACAAACAGGAGAAGAGAGTAAACAGCACTCCCCCACCACATCTGCCTTCCTACTGAGGACAGACCTGAAAGGATATCTGTATTATCATGTCCAAGCAGCCCAAGAAGAGACTGAACAGCATTCAGCTCTACCAGAAGGTGGTACAGGTCTGGCATGGTGGCCACCACATGCATCTCCTGAATGATGTCATTGAGGTCCAGCTCAGATTCCATAAACCTAGGAAGGGAAAACAAGACAGCGTCATTGCAGGGGAAGGGGTACAATCAGTAGTGAGGAACAGACAGCAACATAATCCAGACAGAGAGACAATCTATCAAAGCATCTTCAACAGACCAACCAAGAAGAATGCTCATCCAAACATCATACTGTCACACAATTTCCTTGGGAAATCGATTTCCTCATTACAAAAATCAATATTGGATTCAGATCTGGTTACAGGGTTCCCCTTATCCTTGTAGTCACAAGTTCCCTTTCAGAGGCTCTGAAAGCATTCTGCCACATTCAGTGATCTATCTGCCCACCCGTTCTGTGGATTGGTTACCATTACTCCTTGGAATAGCAATTCATTTTGTTGCCCTGAAGGTAATCATCTTGCTAATCCAAAAAGGACTTCTCTTTCCTGTCACTTCAGATAAACGGCCAATTATCCCCCTTATCCAAAGGAAAATACAGATTCTGCTACCATTCAGAAATACCTCCCCCCATCCCCCCGCCACCCTTTCAAATGAGCTGATGAAGAGGAACATCCCAAAGTAAAGCAGATAAAGTCTGGCATTCCATAACCCCATACCTTAAGTAGCATAATACTTCACTCACATTTCCACACCAGAACCTTTCGGCCAACCTACACCCCAGCACTAAGAAAGAACTGCTTTGCATTCACCCCTGCATGCCCTTCCCAAGTGTCTGACATTGAAGAAATGCCCACTAAGCCTTTCATGAGCAGGACAGGAAAGTTTGTTCTGAGAAGACAATGAGCAAATCCCTGTAGAGCAACTGAACAAGACCTGACTGAGAGGAATCGGTGGTTAAACAGACTCTGGAGCCGGACGGCCTCGCTCTGAACCTCACTTACCCACTTACTTAGCCTCTCTATGCCTCAGTTTTTTCATCTGTATAACAAATGGAATAATGAAGTTACCTATCTCCTAGGCTACTGTAAAAAGTTAATGAACACACACACATAAAACACTTTAAAAATGTTTGGCATGCAAAAAGCACAATACATTTGCTCTCATTTCCATTACTACAATTATTATTTATAATATGTCTATCTTCCCTTCTAGGATGTAAGCGTCTTAAAAACAGGAATTATAAGAATGGATACATGTATGTGTATGGCTGAGTCCCTTTGCTGACTGAAACCATCGTTTTTTTTTCTTTTTTTTTTTTCATCACAACATTATTAATCAGCTATACTCCAATACAAAATAAACTTTAATAAAAAATAAACGAAACACACCAAAAAAATCAGAAATTAGATCTTTTGTTTCTACCTATCCACAGATGCCTGCTAAAGAAAAGGAACACAAGCAGGGATTCTTGAAGTCATAAAGGACTCATCAACTAACAGATACCAAGGAACCGGGCAAACACCATCTCTCCAGAACTCGGGAGATTATGCAAGAACAAAATCTAGAGACTACCATTTTTAAAAACATGTCCATATTTTATACAATATCTTACCACTGTTTCTCTCCATTACTATTTTTAACATAACATTTATATATATATTTTTTTTTCTAATGATAAAACATTACTTTTTCTAAAAAACTGGGGAAAGATAAGCCCTCAAAAAGTAAACAGAGATCTTAAAAATGGCAAAAATAAAGAAAAGTAAACAGAAATCATCTATAACCTTATTAACCAGAAATAACCACTGATAATACTCTGGTAAGATTAAGTCATCGTTCTCAACTCATAGCCTTCCCCCTACCCAAAAGCAGCCTACATAGTATACAGTTCTAAATATGATTTTTGCTTATTGTTGTCAGCATAGGCTGAACAATTCCTCTTATCATTAAACATTCTACAATAGGAAAAGTCAGTGTCCAGCACACCTGTCAGTCCTTCCTCTCCCATGGCAAAATCCCACACTAAGCACAGCATTGCCCCTGCTGAGCCCAGACAAGACTTCAGAATCCTTCTCAACACCGTGTTTCAATGACAACAAATGATACTAAGATACATGTATTCATAGTTTTGTAGTTAAGATAACTCCCAGGAAGGAAAGTACAAAGTCAAAGAGTATGCATAACTTAACAGGTTTTGATATATCCTGCCAGAAAGGTACCAATAGTGTATAAGTTTGTTTCCCCTCACCCTCTTCAAAAAAAGTATTATATATTTAAAATCTCCAATTTGAGATGGGAAATGCAACTTTTTAAAATTTTGCATTTCTGATACCACAATGGTTAAAATTCAATTACTGTTTACTAGCTATCTGTATTTCTTCTTTGCCCATTTTTCTATCAGGGTGTTCATCTTATTTATTGATTTATAAGCACTCTATATATTAAAGAAATTAATCTCTGTCATACATCGCAAAAAAAAAAAAAAGAGAAAAATATTTGCCCTTTAATTTGTACATTGTGCTTTTTGACACAAAGGTTTTTAATTAGGGAAATTTTTGCCACACGGACTCTATTTTACATGTATTCTGAGCAAGGTTTTCTCTATGCTAAGATCACATATATTTTATGGTGTACTTTTATGTTTATACATTTTTAAATGTTTAGGAGTAATAACACTAAGATTTATTTCAGAGTATAATATAGGGCAAAGATCTAATTTTATTTCTGCAAAGGTCTGGCCCATTGCCCCAGTACCATAATCTATCTTTTATCCACAGATTTGAAGAAATGCCACCTCTATCATACACTAAATTTTAATGCATACTCTAATCTGTTTATGGGCTTTTCACTCCATTTCATTGATTTGTCTGCAAATTCCTGAGCCAGGACCACACTTCCATAGTGTTACAGTATATTTTATGTCTGTTACTGCAAAACACTCCCATACTAGCCTTCTTTTTAAATGCTCCCTGTCTGTTCTCAACTGTTTATTATTCCAAGTAAATTTAAAATTATTTTTGTCAAGGCCCCCCGATACCACTTTTTCTAAAAAAGTCTCCTTCCACAGTGCTTACAAACAGATTACCTTTTAAATCACTAGTTCCCCATCACTTCAAGTGTAGAAGGCAAATCAGAATCATGACTTGGAAGAGCTGGTGCAGAATTCAAATATTCTATGGGGCAGTAGATCTATATAATCTTCTTTGCCTTACGTGGTAATTAAAAAAAAAATCTGATTTCTTGAGAGTAACTTGACAAAAGATTTTTACAGCTCACCAGGAAGAATTAGCAAGGGAGACTGGGCAGCAACTAGTAATAAACAAATCATGCTGAATACAAGGAAGCGTTCGGGGGGATTTGAGTGATAATCAATTAATGAATGTCAGCCTGGAGAGACACTTCCGGTGGTACCCTTCAGGGCTCCATCCTTAAGTCTGTTTAGATCAACTATAGTATTTTACTGTTATTTTTTGACCCACGACTTGGGTGAAGATACATAAAAGGCAAACTTAACAAATGTCATATAACATAAAGCTTACAGTGAACACAGCAGCTGACAGAATCAATTCAGAAAGTTCCTGACAGGAAATGATAACGGGCCAAATCTAACAGGAGGAAAATTACCTAGGATCCACATGGAGAATGCACTGAACCAAAAAGGCAAGAACACATGGATCAGGAAAGACAGTATAGTAAGTGGAAAAAAGTGAAAGTCACTCAGTTGTGTCCGACTCTCTGCAATCCCAGGGATTGTAGTCCACCAGGCTCCTCTGTCCATAGTAAGTGGACAAGTGTGGAAAGGACTTGATGATTTTAAGTCAACAGTAATCACAATGCAAATCAGACCATGGACAGCCCTGCCAGGACACAGACTACTCCTGAGTCCTCTCTGGACACCCAGCACTGGGCGCACTCCCTGGTCCACTGCAGAAATTTCGCAGGTGCCTGCCAAAGGGAGAAGAGGAAAGTTGCTGCCTCAAAAGCTACCATGGTTTTAGGCTGCTTAAAAGAAGAAAACAGATAGAGTTATGCTGACTGGATGGCCTAAAAGTTTGTGACATCTCTTATGGGAATCTACTTTGTGAGGGATGAAAGTGAAACTGAAAGTCGCTCAGTCATGTCCAACTCTTTGCAACCCCATGGACTACACAGTCCATGGAATTCTCCAGGCCAGAATACTGGAGTGGAGTTATGGAAACTAAATAACTTGGGGAAGCAACTGAGATCATAAAGAGTCTAACTACCCTGTCCCATGAGGATCTGTTGAAATTCTTTTTCATTCTGAGTTGAAATCTTAAGAGTCAGAGCTGCCAAATGATGAAATAGGTTTCTTTGGAAAGTTATACCCTTGTCACTGGGGGTAATTAATAAAGGGTGATATTTTTAAAGATCAATAATTAGAAGGGAGAAATAGACTTATACTTTCCAGTCCCTTCCAACTTTGAAATTGCTCTTTCAAATATGCAATCCTAACCAAATATCTTCAAGTTTAGGAAGCCCAAAAATTATCAAAACAAAATAAAACCAGCAGAAAGTCGACTGTGAACAGGGACATAGCATAAAAATACCACTGGGGTCCCGTGTTACAAGAGTAGTGTGATACAGTGAGAAATGCCTGGACTTGGGAATGAGACTGACCTGAGTCACATCCAGCCTGTGTAACCATTAGCAGTGTCTTACTAAGTATTAATGGGTACATACTAGGTGTCCATATAACAGACAACAATCCCAGTTGCTGTCCTCACTGAACTCCTACCTTAGCAAAAATATAATCTATTGCATCCAACTAGTAGCAAGAATATCCAGCACAGCCCAAGAAAACTGCCCCTGGAACACAGAGCACCGGACTCCAACCTTGTCAAGGGAAACAGAGAATATTAAGTAACCTACTTCTAAAACTCAACTTCCTTAATCATTCTCTCTGAATTATAGTGAGGGTTAAAAGAGATAATCAAGTTCCTATCAATTGTTGGTAGATAGTAGGTAATCAATGAATCTAGATTCCCTCAAGTTTGCTATGCTATAACAAAGAAAATTCTCTTTTTGCTGACAGAAGTACAAGCCGACTCATTTTTAAGCACATGCTACAGTATTTGCAGATGGCTGTCTAGGGATTAGGCATACCTTCAGCAACAGATGACTCACAGCTGGGGGAGAGGATCAAGTTAGAGGTCAATGGGAAAGCAATAGAGCAACATATTAAAACAGTACCCCAGGCTGAGATGGGGTCACTGATTCCATCTGGTATGATGGAGAATATTCTGCTAGCCTGCTCATGTACATTTGCTTCATATCAGCAGGATGTCCTCCTTCAACCACAAAAGTGAATTTTAGCAAGTGACCAGCAGTGTTAAAAAACATTATAAAAGCACCAAAACCAATGCATGCTCCTGCAATCACAAAACCAGCTATAAGTGCACAGAGAACACAATGCTTTCTTCACTCAGTTAAAAGCATGGTCCTGGGACTGCAGGGTCAGCGTAGGTGGTGGTTGGGGATCCTTTCAGGGGTCTATAACATCAAAACTATTTTTAGAATAACTCCAAAACATTATTTGCTTCTTTTACTCTATCTCGGGAGTGTACAGGGGAGTTTTTCAGAGGACTATACAATATGTGATGCTACCGCTGCCCTAATGGCTAGTGATATGTGTGTTTGAATATTCTAGAATCTTCTAAGATAAGCACTTTGGGGTACTCAACAATTTATGCGTTCAAAAGATGCCTGAGACTAAAAAATCTGAGGGCCACTAAACTCACTAAGGGCTTCCCTGGTGGCTCAGATGTTAAAACGTTTGCCTCCAATGCGGGAGACCCAGGTTCGATCCCTGGGCTGGGAAGATCCCCTGGAGAAGGAAATGGTAGTGAAAAAGTTGGCTTAAAGCTCAACATTCAGAAAACTAAGATCATGGCATCTAGTCCCATCACTTCATGGCAAATAGATGGGGAAACAGTGGAAACAGTGGCAGACTTTATTTTTTTGGGTCCAAAATCACTGCAGATGGCAATTGCAGCCATGAAATTAAAAGACGCTTACTCCTTGGAAGGAAATGTAGATAGCATATTAAAAAGCAGAGACATTACTTTGCCAACAAAGGTCCATCTAGTCAAGGCTATGGTTTTTCCAGTGGTCATGTAGGGATGTGAGAGTTGGACTGTGAAGAACGCTGAGCACCGAAAAATTGATGCTTTTGAACTGTGGTGTTGGAGAAGACTCTTGAGAGTCCCTTGGACAGCAAGGAGATCCAACTAGTCCATCCTAAAGGAGATCTGTCCTGGGTGTTCATTGGAAGGACTGATGCTGAAGCTGAAACTCCAGTACTTTGGCCACCTCATGTGAACAGTTGACTCACTGGAAAAGACCCTGATGCTGGGAGGGATTGGGGGCAGGAGGAGGAGGGGACGACAGAGGATGAGATGGCTGGATGGCATCACTGACTCAATGGACATGAGTCTGAGTAAACTCCAGGAGTTGGTGATGGACAGGGAGGCCTGGCGTGCTGTGATTCATGGGGTCGCAAAGAGTCAGACCCGACTGAGCGACTGAACTGAACTGAAACTAAATACTTCTGCCCCTGCAAAAACGAAGAGAAAAACTACTAAAGGACTTACTGGTGAAATAGCACACTCCACTCTATGTGATGTTTGGGAGAAAGATCACACAGGGCAGAGCAGAGGCTGCATAAGGAGAATTGTCAATTGAATCTGAAACGCAGCCAAATGAAGAGAGGCATTTTTTGGTATGCAATCAAAATGACAATTGCATATATGGGAAAATAAATTTGAATGTTTCTGATCTCAACCGGAAAGTTTCATTCAAATATGCTCTAGCAATTTTCATCTTAATTGCACCTCGCTGGTCTAGAGAATTATAAAAGACACTGCACCAGTAAAGAATTCAAGAACTCAAGGTTAAAACACAATGTAGTTTCCTGACTGCTTTTGGACATAAAAAAAAATGTTCTTTATGCATGATTTCAATTTGCAAATGTTCAGATTTAAAAACTAAAATAGTATATATATTGTCTGAATGGCAAACACTGTTGATATTTTTAAATAGAATAACATTTCCTTAAAACCAGTTCATGAATTGCAACAATGAATTCATGTGGTACCTAAGACACAGATGGTGAACAAAAGCTGCAGAAACCCACTGCTTTCAAGTATACCCACCAAATGGGCAAAGGCAATACTGGCATTTCAATAAGTAAACTGAGTTTCTTAAATTTCCAGTGTCATCAATCCGTGGCATAGCTGCCTCGTAATGTAGCCTTAGGTTCCAAAAAATGGGGATACAGTCAACATGACATCAACTGCATAAGACTGCTCACGTTTACCGAGTACAGTATGGGAGGCACCGTGCTAGGTACTACAGAGACAAGCAATACACAGTCCACCTAAAAGGAGCTCAGAGTTGAACGCAGAAAGACCACTGAATAAAGAAACAACAATAAAACAAATGGCAAAGATGTTAAGGCAGATCAAATTCATTACGGGCAAGAATGCAGGGAAGGAGACCTGCTGATGGGAGAACTAAAGGAGATGGTGGGGAATTTGGCAATAGCTATCACCTAGGTGGCTCAGTGGTAACAAATTCGCCTGCAGTGCGGGAAATGCAGGAGATGCGGGTTTGATCCCTGGGTTGGGAAGATCCCCTAGAGGAGGAAATGGCAGCCCACTCCTATCTTCGTGCCTGGAGAATCCCATGGATAGAGCCTGGCAGGCTACAGTTCATGGCGTAACAAAGAGTTAGACATGACTGAGCACACACGCACACATCAAAGTTTAAAATGCTCATGCCTTCAATCTGGGAATTCAATATTTAGATATGTATCCTAGAGAAACACATGTATGCCAAGACATGTACATAGAGGTTCGCTACAGTATTACTCATAAAAGTCAGTATTACAAATAACATTGTAAATCAACTATGCTTCAATAAAAAAGGGAGACTAAAAAAAATAAATTAAATAACCAAATGTCCATCTATAGAAACACAACAAATAAATCATGGTTATCTCCAAACCAGAAAATACTATGCAAACAGCCACAAAACATAAGGTAAATACGCATATAGTAACATTGAAAGATATTCTGTTTCATGACCAAAAATTAAAGCTGCAAGATAAGTATAGCATGACTTAGGTAGGAAAAAAATTTTTGCATACTTAAATATATATAATGTAAATCAGTGTACATAAAATAATGAAAAAGGATACTCACAGAAGTGTTCACAGGTGCTATCTCTAAGTAGGGGAATGGAAAGTAGGTCAGTGTAGTGAAAGAAAGCTTTCATTTTTCATTCTACTTATGCACTGTGGGTATTTTTTATGATGAGAGTCTATTTGTGTATTACTTACATAATCAAACACACACACGGCGCTATGACAAGTATAATTACTGCTGTATGGTGGTGGTGGTGGTGCTTAGTTGCTCAGTCATATCCGACTCTTTGCAACCTCAGGGACTGAGCCTGCTGCCCATGGATTTTTCCAGGCAAGAATACTGGAGTGGGTTGCCATTTCCTCCTCCAGGGGATCTTCCCAATCTAGGGGTCGAATCTGCATCTCTTGCATCTTCTGCACTGACAGGTGGATTCTTTACTACAGAGCCATCAGGGAAGCCCATGTCGTATGGTGGTTCAGTTCAGTTCAGTCGCTCAGTCGTGTCCAACTCTTTTCGACCCCATGAACAGCAGCATGCCAGGCCTCCCTGTCCATCACCAACTTCCGAAGTCCACCCAAACCCATGTCCATTGAGTCAGTGATGCCATCCAACCATCTCATCCTCTGTCGTCCCCTTCTCCATCTGCCCTCAATCTTTCCCAGCATCAGGGTCTTTTCAAATGAGTCAGCTTTTCGCATCAGGTGGCCAAAGTATTGGAGTTTCAGCTTCAGCATCAGTCCTACCAATGAATATTCAGGACTGATTTCCTTTAGGATGGACTGGTTGGATTTCCTTGCAGTCCAAGGGACTCTCAAGAGTCTTCTCCAACATCACAGTTCAAAAGCATCAATTCTTCGGCACTCAGCTTTCTTTATAGTCCAACTCTCACATCCATACATGACTACTGGAAAAACCATAGCCTTGACTAGACAGACCTTTGTTGGCAAAGTAGTGTCTCTGCTTTTTAATATGCTGTCTAGGTTGGTCATGACTTTCCTTCCAAGGAGTAAGCGTCTTATAATTTCACGGCTGCTGTCACCATCTGCAGTGATTTTGGAGCCCAGAAAAATAAAGTCAGCCACTGTTTCCACTGTCTCCCCATCTATTTGCCATGAGGTGATGGGACCAGATGCCAGGATCTTAGTTTTCTGAATGTTGAGCTTTAAGCCAACTTTTTCACTCTCCTCTTTCACTTTCATCAAGAGGCTCTTTAGTTCTTCTTCACTTTCTGCCATAAGGGTGGTG